>NW_008824650.1:237133-241682 GCF_000699105.1 Pygoscelis adeliae
TTGGTAGAGCATGGGAAGCTGAACAGTCCTTGACTAGTGTAAGCACTGCTTAACAACAACTAAACATCGGTGCGTTATCAATATTATTCTCATCCTAAATCCAAAACACAGCACTGTACCAGCTACTAGGAAGAAAATTAACTATCCCAGCTGAAACCAGGACAGTTTTATACAAGGGCACTAATGAGGCCTCATATAAACATGATCAAATATCTGTGATCCTTAGGTATGTTTTAATGAATGTAGTGCAAAACACTTCTATTTTATTTTCCATGTTTTGCAGCTGGAACTTTGAGATGTGGTGGAAAAAATTCCTCCGAAGTAATTTGGGAAATCTATGGAAGACCCAGGGATAAATGCAGTCCTAAATCCCAGTCCAATAACTGAACCAGAAAATATTTTTCTCTTCTTTTCATAGTCTCTTGCAAACTCCAAGGGCCAGTAGGGCTAGGAGAAAACTTTAGCAATATGTACCGGATACCATATTTGAAAATTATTAAGAAATTCATCATAAAAGACAGAAATGAGTCTCCTCTGACCAGCTCTGACCTTGAAATATCCTTCTCTCCTGACATATCAGTTTTCGTTTTCAATAGCTGTGAGAAACATCTTTCTCCGAGAAACAGTGGATATTCCTTTTGCCAGTTTGTAAGCAAAACACAAAGCAATTTTAAAAGCTGTCAGCTACAACGGCTTCTTCAGGTTAAAAAATACCCTTTGTTTTTCCAGTAACTATTAATGGTTTAAAGCACTTTTCATAAAAATCTTCTGCACTTTGGGGAAAGGGCTAGTTTTATATATCTTTATTGGAAAAAAACCCCCAACAAATCTCCAAAAATCCAGCAGCCTTGATATATGAAGGATTTCCTTCTTCCTTTATAGGAACCTGTACCGTAACCTTTTTTTTTTTTTTTAATTCCCCAGATTTAGACAGAGACAGCCTGACGGTGTCTGGTGCTGCTCTTCTCCTTGCCACTTATGTATGCCTCCTCACAGACTATGATATCACAACTCATTAATCAGGCAGCAGGCTGGCTCGAGTGAGAGCAGAGCGTGGGCCAATGCCAGTGCTCCTTTCCTCTGATTCATCAGGTGATTTTTTTTTTTTTCCTTAGTGTGGTCACAGAAGTGTATAAATAGCAACAGTATTCAATATTTTATCCTCAGACTAAATTTAAAGGTTTCACTAAGATCAGGTGTATAAGGTGGGCTGAGCATCTAAAGTAAGATTTGTCAAGCAGATAAATTAGGTGGCAATTGCTAAAATACTGTGTAACTAGAGAGGTTTTGTTTAAGGGCATGGTAAGGGAGTCTGTGCCAGCTATTATAAAGAAATGTGAAAAGAAATAAGGAGTCTTCCCCTGCTTTACATTCTCATATAGGGACCGACCTATTTGCTCTGGTTTTTGTTAGTGAACTAGAGAAGGCAGATCACTAACCAATGTCCAGACCTGCTAGCAGAGCTACCTGGCTGCAGAGAGAAAAGCCAAATAGTTCCAAAGTCAGGCAAGATATTACCCTGAATGGATTAATTTGGAGGCTCTGGATTTTGTCATTAACACTACTGACATTACTATTTCCAAAGCATTGGGAGCATAATCCCAAGGATAACTATTGGCACGTGAAGAAAATAAGTTGTCACTAAAGGAAGGCAAAGAAGTTTTGGCAAAGAAACTCTGCTGGTTTAACTTGCATCTTTATGTCCCCTTGCAAGTGGGGAAAAGAAGCCAGGGAGGTGATTGAATTCATGTCCCTTTTGCAAAAGGTTGTTCATCGTACTGGAGTCCATTTTTTTCTCTCCAGGTGATGCATCTTGGCCGAATTGAGCATTCAGCCTCTTCCAGGGCTGACCGGTCTGTTCCAACATGACAGCAGTGCCAGGACATGCCTTCTGTTTTTCAGACATTCACTTAAATTTTACCTTCCTCTGTGCCAGCTCTGAAGAACTGCAGGAAAGGACACTCAGTGGTTAAGGACTGAACTGTAGCTGCCTCCTTTGCAGAGCAAAGACTCTCAAGGCAGATAAGGAACACAGCAAGAGGAGCAAGGAGTAAGCTCTTTACAGCCTACAGATGACAACCTGCAACCGACAGTGTCTGGGATAGCACAGAGAAGTGAACTGCAGTTTTTTCACTTTTGCAATGTCAGCATGATGGACACTGGGGAGGTTGTATTATTGCCAGCAAGAGCAAAGGTGAGGCCCTACAAAGTGTGGAAAAAATACTCATCATTTTGAATTAAAAGACACATTTACACCTTAGTGAATGCAAAAATCTTTGCTTTCCAGGAACATCTGACTGGTCCAGGCTACTGCGTCTGTATATTCACAGGGCAAACCAGTACTGATTAACAGTGAGTTTCCAAGGTGTTGATTCTGACTCCTGAATGAGCTTTTTGTTTTCACTTTAATGGCAATAGCATGGCAGTAGCTTAGTTGCAGCTGAGTTGTGTAAGAGGGAACCCAAGTGTTATCCTGTGGCATAATAGGTTCATGAATTGTGGATTTGAGGATGAACTGTTGTCAAATCATCTAGCAATCTAGTTCTGAAAAGAAATCCCCTTTCTTCCTGTATCTTGATTGCTATGGGCTTTTCTACTTGCTTTTCTACTTATTTTTCTACTTACTATGAGCTTTTTTACTTTCTTCCTGTGCATCCCATTTCTTTGTTGCAGTCCCTACAAAAACGTCCTTGCCTATCTTTCCAGCATTTTTATTCATCAAAGAGCTCATTCTTTCCTGCTTCAAAAAATGCAGGCTTTGCATTCAACCTTTTTCACACCTCTGTCAGTACCATTCTATGTGCTCTTGCCTATGATTTCTCCAGTTTCCTTTGAAGCCAGCCAAGTCCATTTCCCCACGTGTCCATGTTTTTATTTTCTCTTCTCTGATACAGAGAATTCTGGTCTATATCTCTCTATTCCTTGTGACTCAATCCCTTAGTTAATATCTGTTTCTGATGTGCACCTTTCAGGGAACTAGCTCACAAGCCTTAAGCAGAAGGCTATAGATACATAGCAGTGTTTATGTTAGCATAAAAAATAATTAGGTAGACTGGGGGAAAAAAAAGGTCTTGGCCAGTTCAAGCCTTTGATTGTGCATTATGTTACTTCTTCCTTTTACTCCACACTCGGTTTGTATGCAGTCTCAGATACTAAGCTCTTTAGTCAATCTAATTAAAACTATTTGTACAGCGCCTTACACCAAATACAGCGCAGGGCCTATGGTCAGCCCTGCCGATCAGCATTATCAGTAGCTGTCTGCATGCCTCCAGCATTCGGAGGTTCTGTTCCTTTCCCCTCTATATCAAATCGAGCTGGTCTGTGTTTACAATGATTTAAATCAAAGTTGAATTTGGCCCAAATTTTAGTAAAACATTCTTCCTGAAGTATCGCAGTGAAGTCAATACTCTTATTGTTTCCTGCTGTGTCTTTATTTGCATGTTAATGGCAGATTATTGTTGTCTTTTCCAGTGTGCTTCCCCAGAGACTCTATGCCTGTTTTTATTGATTAGTTCCTCTTCATTTAACATTTAAATGGATATTTTCAAATTGGTGCAAAATTATAATAGTGTGTTTGCTCAAGGCATTTAACTGTGGTATTAGCAGAGTCATCCAAGTCTGCTGATTATGCATGCTCTGTACAAAAGAGTTTAAGGACTGCAATGCAGACCTGCAATTAGGTCTGAGTTACAGAAGCAAATGAATCCTGGGCCAAAAGCAGCCATCATCTCGTTTATCTTCCTCAAATGTTAGTGCAGGTGAAGCATGAAGGCAGAAAGCACACATTAACATAAGAAGCAAATAAATCTGAGTTTGTAGCCTTCAAAAAAGTTCTTAATCTTTTTTCAGTTTCTATAAATGTTATATGCTGATCTTATACATTATCTAAGTTATCTCTTTCTGTTGTTGTAGAAACTCGGGAGTGGAAGCTTTTCAAAAATGAGGTTTTATTAGGTGAGCATGCATACACTTACTCATGCAGTAGTGAAAATTTTGGCTATGTGAACATGCACTGTAATGACTGGTTTGCAGCTCTAAGAGTATGGGCTGCAATCTCACCAAATTACATAAAACTCATCTGGCCTCCTCAGTATCTAAGCAGAAGAAGCATGAAAGCTGAGGTTTCAGCAAATAACACTTTATTTATCTAATGGTTCTTTTGGGGGGGCACGCAGGGAGCATTTATGGAATCTACTGGCCTTGCAGACTGGCTTTCTTCATTGTTTCTACAGGGCTGGCAGAAACAATACTGTTTCCCTGTTGTTCCTGAGAGGCTTGAAGATATAGTCATCTTTGCCTTGTTCCTTCTGAGTTAATCTTACTTCTAGCCAGTGCTTTTAAATAGTCTCAGGGTGGCATTGGGTGCCTGCTAGCAGATCCCAGCTGATGGTCGTAACCTGTTGAAAACACAAGTGACACAACAGACATTTTCACAACAAAGCCAGCTCTTCTGGCTGAATTTAACTTTGTTAATTAGAATCATAGAATCATTTAGGTTGGAAAAGACCTTTAAGATCATCGAGTCCAACCGTGTCAGACCTTAAAGACT
>NW_008824650.1:241698-253878 GCF_000699105.1 Pygoscelis adeliae
TTTCCCTACGCTAAGGTGCAATAAATATAACTGTTCTGCTCAACAGCTTCTCAGTTTTGCCCAAAAGGTCCTTTTGGGCTGAGCAGGGAGTCCTGCTTGGAAAGCATCCTGGTGCTTGGGAGAGAAGGTGCTACCTCTGTCAATAATGTTCTGTTGGTGTGTTTCTTACCTCACAGTATGTTTTGCTATTCATGTTTAAGCAGATTTTGTATCTGAAATGAGAAGGTTATGAACAATCCTAAAGTCATGACAGAATAGGCTCTTTGTGGGGGAAATGTAGTTCACCTGATGTGGAGGAGTTAAATGGCAAAGCTCTGAGTGATCTGTGGGTGGGCTGGATGCACTGTGTATGAATAGCCTACACAGGCAACTGTCTGCCTCTCAGGGGAAAATGGAGGTTTTCACCCAATTCTGTGGAATTGGTGGAACTTAAACTAGAAAAGTTTTGTACAAAGAAAACCACTTCAGATTTCAAATAAATGGAGTTAGCATATGTTTGCTAAAACTGGGATATTCCTTGAATGTCTAATCAAATGTTCTTTAAGACCAACATTTTAATGCTCTGTGATTATTTCACAGGGTGCATTTGTATTTGTTAGGACACTTAAATGACTGACTCTCAGTCCTTCTTTGGTGGCTGTAAGGAAAAGTACCCAGAGTCCTTCCTGGGCTGGGCTGTTCAGGAACCCGCAGCAGGAGGAGGGCGAGGGGTCCCAGCTGCTGCTCTGCAGAGCCTTGTGTCAGGGAAGGAGGCAAACGCAGAGCTGGAGTCCTTCCTGTGGCGGGTGCCTGTTGTTCAAGAGGACGTTATGGATCTCTTTCCTTTATGCATTATAAAAGAGTCTGTTAAAGTTGGTTTAAAACAGTCGGACTTGGTACGTAACATAGCTAAAGCCTAGAAAACCGGGGCACTGAAATCGTGCTCTAGCTGGTTACTGTGGCACAAAATCACGTGTTGCTTACAGAATCTGAAATTATGCAAGGATTGGTTAAAGGTAGAGTTTTTGCCTTTAACTCTGCATTTCCTGGCTGTTGTCAGCTTAAAGCAAGCCCTAATGTTATTTTAATGTAGTTTGGTGTGTGGATTGCATCAAAGTAGGTTATATATTGATTGCTCAAACCTCAAAGCTCTGGAGGTAAATCTCTACTGAGAAGTGTCAGAACTTCAGTTAATACACGTATTGATAGGCACAAGATGTCACTATTGTGCTTACTGCAGAGATAACATTTGTGTTGAAATTTTAATGCCCATAATGTTTAGCCTTTCTAGACTATGGCAAGCTAATCAAAGAACCTTCTCTAGTACATAAATCACTGCACACTACTGAAAATTGTAGACAAGATAAATCAAGATTTTCGATCAATTCAGTCTTCAATCATTCTTTCCAGCAGCACAGAAAATATAGTCCATGTTGTACTTACAGTTTGATAGCAAAGAGATGTTTAACATCAAGGCTGGAGATTAACGGTGACAAGTTATATTGTGGAGAATGTGAAAGGGTGTTTAGACTGAAATATTAATTTCTAGATTGATGTAGAACTCCATAATTGAGGCCATAAATCAGTGCTAAGATCAACTGGATTATGCATGATCTAAGCTAATACTCTAGGTCAACATGTTCAAAAACTAGTCCACTGTTTCAAAATCTGGAAATTAATGTAGGAAGGTGAATCTGGTTTTGCACGATGTAGTATATTCTCAAACTTTGGTAGTATTCACCACAATGGAAGAAAAGGTTTTTTTCCTCTTCATTTTCACAGACTGTTTCTCTTCTTCTGAAGACTTATGAAGTGTTTTATTGTAAGATCTGTATCTAATCAATAAAGGAGGTGGTTTATTTGTAATGAACGCCTTATTGTATGGTTCAGTCTCTTCTGCTGTTTGTGAGTTATCTGCATATAGTTTTTGACCTTCAACATTTGTTTATTATATGGAAAGATTTATTTGAATACATTCCAGCCTATGGGCTGCATTTACCTTGAAATCAGAGGTTATCAGCATCTGCTGTTTATTCTGCATGATTGGTCACCAAGGGCACGTGTTTGGGTTTTTTTTTTTTATTTTTCAGTTTCTGTGCTGAAAACCACAGAAAGCTTTTAAGCCGGAGCTACTTCTGCCTGGGAATTTAGGTCCACAGTGGATAACGAAGTACAGAATAATAATTATATAGTTGAAGTCTTCTCCAGTATCAATAATGGAGGTGTGTCCGGGATAGACATTTTCAGTGATACATGGACAGGAAAAGTGTATTTATTTTTTTTAAATTGTTTTCACAAAGGTATTTCTCGTGCATTTGCCAGCGGAGGGCTGCATTGGTAAGCTGTCCCACATTTAGGGTCTAACTTGTCTCACAACAACTTTTTCTCTTAAAGTAAATGGGAAGTGTGTAGCTGGTCAAAACTACATTTCCCAAAATACAGTTCAACTAAAAAAAAAAAAAAGGAAAACATCTGTTGTGGCATGAGCTGCAAAGTGGCATGCTGGGAGTTGTAGTGTTGGCTGGCAAAGCAGCTTCATAAAAACCCGAGGGTGGCTATATATAGTGTTTTATCAAGTGTAATTGCTTTGGGTTCTCCCATGAAAGACTTTTGGCCGGGTAATCTCTATATGAAGTCAATGGGACAAAAAGTCATGCATTCAGAGATTCTGAGTGATTCATTTCCCTTCGTGTTACAGGTGGCTCTCCAAAACTGATGAAGCGAAATGGTTGACTGCCCTGGGTGGACAAGAGGGAAAATGCGTTGTGGTTTTGGCATGATACATTTTGGACTGATTAGAAAATACTCTGCTAATTAGGGGAATTCCAGGCATGTACAGGAAGCGTATTTCAATAACCCACGATTATGTTGGGTTTCATGTAAAGATATTTGTTTGGCTGCCAAAGTGTTTTATGGTGTGATGCCAACTGTAATATATTCAGAACACAAGCTAAAAAAAACCCTCCAAACTTTGATGCTTGATGAGTTCATAGGATGGGAACACAAAGACAAAGAACCTTGAAAACCTCAACATGAATAATTAAGGTAAATAGACAGATGGTTCTGTATTGTGATTAAAACATAAGGAACTTTTGGGCATTACATAGCTATCTAGAAATTCAAAACTTCTTAAAACAACAGCATGTACTGTAGTATCTCTATTATCTAACTATTATACGACACAATTTATTACGAGCTGACTTACTTGCCTCTCCTTTGTGGAAGGAGCACACTGCCACTCCAGCATTATTTCCAGCCTCAGAGAATTACTGGCATCCTTTGAAAATACATCGAAATAAAAGTCACTGGCGTGTTAAAGTTTTCAAGAGAATCCTTAATAATTTATAGAGGTGGGGCAAATAATATAACATATTATATTTTTGAGTATATTGTATGCACTTAGGAGTATATAGCAGAGTTTTGTAAGTACCATAATGTGTAAGTTCATTCTTGAAGCGGTAACTGGAGCTATGCCAGAGTGTCCAAAGCTCTTACAGAGGAGTGAGATTTTGACAAATGGTTGCAGGAAAGAAAAAGAACGGTGAAAAAATAAGAGGAGTAATACAATAAGTCGCATTGTTGCTGGATGCTGAACGAACAACATGTACAATAAGCAACGTGCCTGTGACTCCCAGCAACAGAGCTGGCGTTCCTTAAAACCACGGGTCGGAGCCCGAGTCCAGGCATCGCTATTTCAAGTCCTGGTTTTAAAGCACTTAAAAACACTTTGGGGCAAAAGCCCAGGCCTGGCTGTGATAGCTATCGCTGCCTGCCGAGAACCTTCCAGGTTGGGTGCACCTGGGTGAACGCAGCTTTTCTGAGTCGTGTGCCAGCTGCTGCTCCCGCCCCGCTCCGACGAGTGTGTGGGGAACCGTGGCAGCCTGGAAAACCCAAGAGCGAGGTGCAGAGAGGCAACAGGACTGTGGAAAATCGGTAAATTCCCCTGTACTTTGGTTTTGGAGGCTGGGACAGAGATGATTGCCAGGTCTGCATGTGTCAGGGCTTCTCCTGACCTTTCCCAGGGCTGTCTGAAATAGCCTCGGCCCCCGGATGGGAGCAATCCCCCGCACGAATCAGCCGGTGCGGCACTCCAGGCGTATGCCAGAAATAAAAGAGTGCAACAGCATCTGCACCCCCGCTCTCCCCCTGGGCCCGGCATAATGAGTGTGGCCGGGGAAGGAGGGTGTGGTGTCAGCCAGCTGCCGAATTAATTAATTGGGAGCTGGAAATACATGGATTGACTCAAGGGCTGCTTTGGGGTGTGCGCTGGGGGATGGATTTGACACTGACCAGAGCCAAGGAGCCACAGGCTGGGCTGATAGCAGCTGGTATGCCCTTCTGAGGTCACCTTCTGAGATACCGCTGAGGGCCTGGCTCCCAAAATAGTTTTAATAGGTTGCAAATTTTGGTCGTTTTTAATTGCTTTGTTTATAATCCAAATCTGCAGGGCCGTTTTGTTTTAATGAATCCATTGTCAGACTGCAGCTAAAACATTACTCTGATGTCCGTTTTCATTGCCCCTGCCTGGGTTATGGTGTAAAAATGTAAATAGCTATTTCCTTTCTCCAGTGAAGGAGCAGCAGGATCCGTGGAGAGCGGGACTGTACAATAAAAGCAATATTGGGACTAAAAGACAGAAGAGGAGGCTGCAGCGCCGTGTCTCCCTCCTGCCTCCGTCGTAAACTTTTTGCTTAGTCTTAGTGAAATCCTTTGAGCTCTGTATAGCTCCTTTTCCCCACGTGTGTAAAGGCTGATCTCTGGGATTACAAAGCACAGAGGTATAATAAGGCGTATTCTTCTCGTGTCAGGCCCTCCAAGAGAAGGTGCTATGGAAAATGAAAGAGATCATTTTTATTTTAGTGTGTCATTCAGCACCTTACATAGGAAAACTTCTGCTGCAGTTTTGCTCTCTGCAGAGGTTGAATCTCTGGCACGGGGATGAAACAAATTCCTAGATAGATGCATAATCGCGCCGAGATAGGGCTCACCGTAGCTAGAATGCACGTTTGTTGTTTTAACCTGGAGGGCTGTGCTGGTTCACCCACGCAGCCGAGGACTGGAGTGGGCTCTCGCACTGCATGAGCAGGGTCATTTGCATTGCAGCATCTTCAAAGACGGTGAGCCGAGGAGGATGGATAGGGAGATGTCATCTGCTCGTTCTGCTTCTGAGTACTAGGAATATTGTGTTTGCTCTCCCTTTTACATGTGTGGTTTCTGATCTGGTGTGCGTTGGAGGCGATGTATTAGACAGGAGCACTGACTCTGCTGGCCTGGACTGCAAGGACAAGTAGCACCCTCCGTCCCCTGGCTCTGCTCCTCCCTGAGGGACTAACAGAGGGGCAGGAGGAGAGACCCAGGCCTTCGGCTCTCCCACCTAAAGACAGGTGATTTACGTCAGGAAGCTCCTAGAAATGCTCCAAAACCAGTAAGTCACCAGTTCCTGCTGCCCACCTTTTTCCTCTTGTGGAGGTCACCCTCCTTGGATGAAGGCTGGGAAAGATGCCCATGTACCAGCTTCTGAGCAGCTGCTTCTATGGGTCGGGTGTTGCGTACCACTGATTTCAGCTGAAGCTGATGTGCCAGGTGTAAACAGTGGCACTCACTTGTCTATAGCCACTGTGGTCTGTCGATGGCAGAGGAGCCCCGTGGGCAGCTCGGACTGTGCCGGTGCCAGTGTCTGAGATTCATCATCTGTGCAGAAATCCCAAGTATAGAAAAAATCTCCCTTATCCAGGATAATGGGGTGGGGGGAGGATGAGAGAGGTGATGTGATAACCCAGATAAAGCCAGAAGACAGGCAATGCGAAGCCTTTATAAATTAGGGCATGAGAACAAATTTAGTACCTCTGCTTAGAAAAAAACCCACTCCTTTTTAGAGAACAAGAGCAGCACTGATCGGAATAGTGCAAATTGTGCCAAAGTTGACAAACACGGAAAATTACTCGATCCTTTTATTTGTTCCTGAACCTTGACAGTGTTTCAGTTTCTATGGAAATGCTCTCTTAGGGATGAAACCCTTCTCATCACGGGAAGGTCATCCAAGGCGGGCTTGGGAGGAGAAGAGACGAGGTGACTGATGGGGTTCCTGAGGCCAAATTCTTCCGTGAGCCACAAGAAGACTGTGGGTTGGCCCAAAGCTGGAGAGGACCTGGCAGTCAGGTCTGTGATCTGCCTGATGACAGAGCCCATTCTTGGGTGGGTGGAAGTGGGCGAGGGGTGCAGGCAGCTGTTGCCACTGTTCCAGCCATTGACTGTGAACATCTGGGGAGCTGCCAGGAGTGCGCGCTGCTGGGGCTCTTGAGTCTGAAATTGTAGCACTTAACTTCCTAGAACATCGTGTGTGTTTGTGTACCTGCAATAGCCATTTATAAATCATTTATAATCCTGGCATTGCTCCTCAGCCTGCAGATGAAAAGGGAATTTCAATCCAAGATGGGGTTTGCCACGATGTTGCAATAATTGTTCTTTTCTGTGCATCATTTCTATAAGGCCCTGTCAATCAAAAAGTTCAATGTCTTCATTATTCTGTAGGTGCATGTCATGCTTGAGGGGAACACTAGCAGGCTCAGTGTTGGGACTTGCCCCGAAACAGCAGTAGAGGTAGCTTCACCGAGAATCAACAGAAGCTTATCTGTACTGCAGGTCTTTTCTGGAACGTCAAAGTAACATCTTAAGTTCAGAAGTCCTTAATGAACACACCAGACCAAATTCTGCTTCAGAATATGCATGTGCGGCTCCTATTGAAGTAAATGGGCACTCTGCCTGCATCCGAGATAAGGATCTGGCTTGTAGCAAAGCTTAAAGAGGTATACACTGGGTTTTAACGGACTGTCGCCTACAATAGAATTTATTTTTAAGCTATTTTCAGTTATTTCTAGTGTCACAATCAGTAAACTTCCCTTGTTTTGCTGTTATATCTTCTGCATACCGGTTTAATAAGATATAGAAATGGAAATAAAGCAATCCAACCAGATAGTTTATTGTGGTTTCTTTAAGGCAATGTCAAGATATTTTACAAGCTTGCAAAATTACATTTATTACACTCCAATCATCTGACAGACCGTAAACACTCCTGAATATTTCTGTTGGAGGAATGGCAATTTTTTTTAAAACCTAGATAGGGAATATGAGTTTGTTTGAAGAATGAGTGAATTTGCCTCAACATCTTTTCATTTTCCTTTAATTTGGCCTGTTTGGCCTTTAAGAGCTGTGCCTCCGACATCTGTTTTTTCTTTCTGACACCATTCGGGCAAGTAATCAAGGAAAAGTCTGCCATTGCTTTGCGCTGCACTAAACGTGTGTGTGTGTTTGTGTGTGTTTGGAAATTACAAACCTTTTCCAAGGAGGAAAATGGTGAGATGTAAGAAAGAAATGATGAAACAGAATTAACAAGGTAACAAATAAAATAAATTCCAAAGGTAATAAGTCAAAATAATAGAAGTTAAGAAAAAAAACCACAACAACCACAAATATAAACGTTATAATAAGGAAATACATATAAAGAAGCGAGATTAAACTTAGCGGTGTGATCCCATTTCCTCTCACAAAACGTGAACACAGGACTTTTTGGGACACCATACCTGTGTTGGAAGCGTGATGTAGGAGTCCTGCGGCAGAAAGCGGAGCCCAGCCACTGGTCCTTGTGATGCTGCATCATGTCCGTGGGCCTTCCTTTAATGCTTTTAATTCAGAGGATGCTAATCCTTCTCCTACAGCAGAAGGTGGGTAATTCTGACCCAGGATCGATGTCCAGGGTTCCTGGGCACCACTGAAATGTGCCACTTATTTACTGTATGTGCAATTCATAGGCGAATGTACTATGCAAATATGCCAAATATGAACACGTACGCTAAATCCATGGAGAAAGCTGGAGCTAAAGCAGCCTTTTGTATACTTACATTTGGGAACAGCCTGTGACATGAACAAATAACAATGAGCTCTTTGCTAAAGGGGAACTCATAGTGGGGATGTCAAGACTTCTAGAAGTTTTTCTTAAATTCAGAGTTTAAGACTTCGGCGTAACTGTGCCTGGGTTTAATACCGCTGTCAGTCTGTGAGCGTGCCAAGTGTGGACTGGGTATGTCTTCAAGACTGACTTAGAATAAATTGTGGGTTTGTGCATGTAGAATGTACCAGTTCTATATGATTTTTCTCCAAGACTCATAATATTTGGTGTTTCTTTTTTTCACAATCTTATCAACATGAGACAGGCCAAAAAAAAAAAGAAAAAAAGAAAAAAGGGACAAAAAAGAGAGCAATCCCAACTCAAAAAGATGCACGCATTTATTATTTTTGAGCTCTTATAGTTTATAAGTGCATCATGCCTATTACATTGACTTGTTGGAAATACTGTTTCTCTCAGTAAGGTTATAAACCCTGCTCTACAGCAACAAGGCAATATATGTATAAAACCTCTGGGGTGGACCAGGACAGAGGCATTTCAGTTCTCGTTGTCTGGGTATGTTTGGGGAAGACAAGTGGACAGTATTCCAGAGAAGGCTGTGCCACTCACATGTAATTGGGTTCATGAGGAGCCAGTGATGAGAGAGTAGTTCTATCAACAGCAGAATTTATAAGGTCTAATTTCTTTTAATTTGGTATCTTGTACAGTGAACAGTCCCATCTCGCAGATCATACAAGCAGAACTGGAGCTTTTTCTTCACTGGGCCATTTGAAATATCTCCCTTCTTTTGGCTTCTCCACTAATATAATTGTGCTGTAGCCTTTCTCGCAGTGGGAGCAAAAGATTCATTCAAGTACCTTTCCTCAGTGTGATTGCCCACTTTCATGAAGGCCTTTATGAACTTTATATTTTGGAAGCTCTGCTCCTCTTTCAGGTAAGATTGAAATTTTCCAGCAGCTTTAGTGGTCATGAGGAACTGGATAAACATTGTTTCCTTAATACACCGAAGTACAGGAAAAGAAGAAAAACCCAAACCACAGCAGCACAGATTGTTATGAGTAGAAGACAATGTGAGAGAGAAAGCTTTCAAAAATGACAGAAAAGGGAAAGATGCTTCATATGCTGGGCTTACAGCTTGAAATTCTTTAAGGGGAACAAACGTATCTGCAAAAGTGCTGAGAAATAATATCGATGGATGCCCTAAAATAGCAGGTGAAAGGTATGCGTGTTGGAGCCTGCATACCACATCGTTTTAAAGAGTCTAAGCTTGCGCACCCAAATGAAAGGCACCCCAAATGATGTACTAGTTTGGTACGCCTTGCTGGGCAGTATCCATAGTATTGTTCATGGTGAAAAGGTGGTGTATCAAACACACTGTTATACTGAGGGCCCCCCATGCCTATTTTGTGATCAGATGGAAAGAGACTGGTGAGCTGTGATCGCAGCAGCTCTGAGAGATGGTAGGTCTGTGGTTTTCACTTAAGGAAGACAAATCTGCTTGCAAGCTTTTATGGAATTAATATTGACAGACATAAACACACTCAAGTTCTCAGAAATGTAATCGTAGCAAGTGAAAGTCTGTTTCAAAATATTTATAGCATAATTTAAATATGCTGAAAAGCAGGTAAGAGAAACACAGTACAAATAAAGGAAGGACCTGAGCAGAAAAGCTTTCCTCATAAAAATATAATAGGGATGATTTAGAAATGTGATTATCATTAATAAAATTCAGGGAAACGGAGTTCTACAATGAGCCTAATGCACAGCCAAAGCTTAAAAGGTGCCCAGGCTATTTAACAGATTAGAAAATGTGAGCAAAGAAAGATTTTTGCAAGGTGCTAGCATATTCCAGTAAAGACACAGAAAGGCAGAAAGGGCAAACATTGGAAAAAAATCCCTCGTCATCCAATCTCACTGGCTTGTCCCTGGCTCCGACGAATTTTTGAGAGCGATACGGGGTTTCGGTTACGGGAAGTTTTGTCCCACTGATTTTTTTGTTAATGTTTCAAATACAACCAGTGCAAGTTCTTGCAAGGACCCGGGGTCCTAAGCCAAGTACTGTTACCTGCTTGACGGCTTAATATTCCTGGGCCTGGGATTTCTGCCAGGAGAACATGTGAGTGAAGTGGGGATGAGGATATTTGTTATTCATCCGTGCAGAAAGTATTTCCATCAGAACTTCACAAACTGAAAGCAAAATTGAAAGAAAAGGAGCTATTAGGGAGATAGAAAGGGTAGATGAACTAGTCAAGAGGATTTTAAGAATTATTATGTTGAGTACAGCATTTTTCCCCCAGTTTCTCAAGGGCTGTGAGACCTGGATAGACTGGGAAAAATGCATAATTTTTTGTCTTTGTAACAAGCACTCCCTAAAGGTGGGATTCACCTCAGCCTGTCTGCTCCCAATCTTAGCTGGGTAAATTGCAGCTCTAGGGAGCACCATCCAGGAGCCACGCGAGTTGTTGCCCACTACCTTCTGCTGCTGTCTGCCACTTCCGAGCTTCATAAGCTTTCCTTCCAGGTTATCCCTGCCTCTGCTCTGCTGATGGGAGGCTCACCCAGGGAGACCCTGGAAGTTTTGGCAAGTATATAAAATAGCCGTGTGGGGAGGCAGGGATGATGCTTCAACATAGGGTAAAGGAATTATCAAAGAAGGATGGTTTTGGCTCCAAGAATATATACCAGCCCTAGTTTCCTCAGTTCGGAGGTTAAAAGCAGCAGGACAAAATACAAGTGTTCACCCAGACTTTTTAAATAGATCTGGAGTGGGGAGCAAGACTGGTTTCCTATCTACTGTGTTTTTTCCTGCTGTCTTATTCTGGTTAATTGGGTAACTTGTTTTTTTGAAAGCACTTTGATTCACCATGTGAACACTGGAAGTATAATAAAATCAGGCTGTTTAAGAGTGTGTCTGGAAATGGTGATAAACAGTCCGTTCTCTGCTCTGCGGTTCGTTACATCTATGGATCATGGTGAGTTCCCATCCACTGCTGGAGGCCAGCTGAATACAGTGGTGTTATGGAGATGTTGATTACTCATTTTTTTCTTGGGGCATTCACAAAGTTTATTAAACTAAAGTCATTGTGCAATGGCCAATCAATAAGTAGAGAAATACAGTCACATGCCAGAAAGGACCGGTCTTTCTCCTTGCATCAGCTTCAGGCGCCCTCCCAGTACAGGCAGCCTGAAGTGGGAAAGCAAAGAGAGTGAATCTGTGATCAGAGGAGTTTTGCTGTGCTCAGGACATCAAACAAAGCAACATTTGCTGATAAATTTGTAAGAAGAATGAGAGGTGGAGACCTGTGCCTGGAATTTCACTTGCGTTGAATTGTTATCCTGTGTAAGTGGTGGGAGGAGGGATGGAGTGATGCAGGTAAAGGGCGATGAGATTGTTTTGGATCACGGCTGCGTTTGGGCAGGGCGATGTGTACTAGGATCTGCCCTCGGTACTAAATAGCTGAGGGATGCAGTGCCAGCGAAACTGGAAATAATAGCTGTTAATGGAGCTAAAAGTGTAAAAAAGATATGGACAAGGCATTTTGATGGTGTGTGTCTCTTCAACTCTGCTTCTGATTTACCAGTTTGGGTTTAACCCTTCAGAAATCAGACCTTGGTGGAACATGGGGGTTGTTCTTTACCCTAATATTATCAAATAAAAAATTATGTGAGTTTATTTGGAAAAAAACCAAAACAAAACAAGGAAGGGACAAACATCAAGGCATTGTACAAGGAATAGCATTAAAGTGGCTGGCCTGTGCCCAGGGTCCATCACCCCCCCAGAGCTGCAGGGCTGGCAAGGGCTGGGCCATATGCTTTTCACCAGGCTGCAAGGACCAGTGTGGGGGAGCGGGGAGAAGAGTCTCCCTGGGCAGAATGGGTGCAACGCCTCTTCGGCGAGCGTGTAAAAGTAGCGTAAGCCTATGAGGATTCACTTTGGTAACATGTAGCCAAATCTCAGGGGAAGTTGTTGGGTGCTGCATGTCTAACACTGTCAGGGCCCTTTAAAAATCCCAGCCTTCGTGTCTAAATTAACAAACAATTCATTCGCATTTTGCTATTTAAAGGAAAAGTGCAGAGTGGACTTGGTTATTTGATACTAATTATTTAGCAGGTATAAAAGCGTATTCAAGTCCCTAATCTCCTTTCTGAGCAGGCAGGCATGCTCATGTTCAAATAGTTGCATAACTTGCCCATCTCCAGTTGACAAACCCTTCTAACTTTGTTTTCAGATCTAATGCAACCCCACCCCCGGACAAGCTGTGTGCATAGCTGGCCCGTAGTCGATCTTGCTGTTAACC
>NW_008824650.1:253956-259799 GCF_000699105.1 Pygoscelis adeliae
CTTTTCCGTATATGTTTAAAATACCAGCTGTTGAGGAAAGGGCTGCTCCAGCATTTGTACAGTGCCTGGCACTTTGGGTGGCCAGGGTGATGTTCAGGGCTTTTGGTAAAACAAATGAATGAAAAAAATCAGGACTACGTTTTGAACTGACTTGAGATGTAAGAGAATTTCACTGCTGGATCTCTCTCTGCCTCTGTCTCTGTCTCTCTCCGTACATCTATATATGTATACATCTATATCTGTAGATGTCTATATATATCTGTTTGTGTTTGTGTATGTATACGTCTGAATAGCCGGTATAAGGTACGAGGACTATATAGCAGAGACCCTGGATGCTGTGAGATGAACACAGCTTGCTGTCGATATGAATTGTGACAGGTTTCTCACTGGCGGGTCTTTTCCTTAACTCTTCACATCTTCCATTCAATGAAAACTGACCAAAGTCAGTGGGATCACAGAGGATTTAAATCAAAATAAGACCTGGGCTGAGCCTGATACTGGGAATTTTTGCTGAATTAGGCATAAATTAGATGTTATCTCCCAGCCAGTTACAGTGATACTGAAAGCAGATACTTCAAACTGTTTGCAGTGTGTGAGAGCGTCTAATCTTCTTTCATATAATTTAAAAACCAACCCAGGGACAGGGTTGTGGTTTCAAGTTGTAGATGGAACAGACACCGTATTTATCTGGGTGCTGAGGAGGTCAAGGAAATAAAGCAATCTTCTTTTAGCTCTGTGCATTATTATCACAAACAATAGCCTGCTGGCACAAAACAAGTTTTAATTGATTGTTGTTATTGATTTTACAGGAAGCAAAGCAGAAGAAATACAACTTGATTTTTGTAAGCCAGGGTGACCTGAAAAATACAAAGGAGAAAAAGAGAATATAAAGCCCTCTTATATTTTGCCCAGTTCTGTGAGTTTGCAGCTAAGCACTCCATAAAAGCCCTCTGCATTAATTCTCTATTTATGTATTTTGACCATATTGATTTTCTCTTTATATAATCTCCATCTGAAAGTTTTATTCAGATTGTCCGTTTTGTGCTGTCACTGTGCGTATCAGACTCGTTCCCTATGGCCAGTAATTTAAACACACCTCTTCCTCTTCTCCCTTGCCTCCTGCCTCAAACCCACGTGGGGAAGAAAAAGCTTCACATAAAGGTTTTAGGCCAGTTGGTACCATGACTCGTTCCTTTCTGCTGATCATCGCTCTCTGGAGCATTTTCTGTCCAGGCTGGACCGTGGGCATGGGATTTATTTCTGCTCATGCTGCTCTACCGGCGCCTGGCTGGGAGCAGAGGTCCTGGGCTGCGAATAATCATGGGCTGCCTGAATAATCATAGAAACCCAGTTAATTAACCCGGGTGGGCTGGCTGGTGGTCAGCGGGGGGACCTTAGCTGTAGTTAGCCTTTCTCCTGGTCAGGAAGGGAGGAGATGGTGAACCTCATGGGGTGCTGCTCAGATTTGCTCCTTTCCCTAGCTCCCCTTGGGCACGGATTAGGAGTCGAAGCAGGTTAAGAGGGAGGATTTTATTGGTGGTGGATAACAAAGTTTTTGCAAATGCTGAGTTGAAAGAGAAGAATTTTCTCACCCTTCAGTCTTACATGTTAATTTAATGAATTTTGGGATAGGTGTGTGACAGGAGGAAGATATTGATTGGAATGGCGGCGCCTGGCACCTTTACAAGAGGAGCCAATGATTCCTTGAATTTTAGGTAGACTCTAAATGTATATATGGAATTAATTAAGTCACATGGATAGTGTCATTCCACAAAGCTTTAAAATTATTAACAACACCAAAAATGTTATCATGGATTTTACTATGATCATTATTAACCTAATTAATATTATTATTAGTAGTATTAATAGTATTATCAGTTTACCCAGTATCTGTCGCTCTCTTTCCTTTCTCCCTTCTCACATGTAGTTGTTATTTTATTGTAACTTGGAATATTTATACAACAGTAGTAAAAAGCCTACAGTCTTGTTTAAATTTGCATTCTGGTTTTTATTCCTTTACTTGCATTTGCAAGATTTTCTTCTTGGCAGCAATGGCTAAAAACATCCTCTCTTCCAAAAATAATAATTGAAATAGTATGACTCTAGGAGCTGGGCTTCTAAGGAAAACATTAAGTTTTTACAGACCCTGTTTTAAACTAAATATTTAGTTATTTACAAATTATTGGTTTTAATGAAATGAAGAACGGTAAGTTTTTATTCACATCCCCAGAAGTAATCTCCTGCGGCACTGCTTTACTGAGACAGAGCCCTGGTGTTTCTGTCCACAGCAGCTTGGCAACAACATTCTTCCCAGAATGATATACAAGAAAAAAAAAAAAAAAAAGATTTCTTTTTGCTTTTGCAGCACCCACCCAACTTTCCCACCAAGTGATCTGTTGTTAACGTGCAGGAAATCCCAATGAATGCACATCATTTGGTGAAAGAATGACAGCAGACACCACAGCTATCCTTAGCAAGCATCCACCTGCTCCCGTGGTGTCTTTTTAAAGCAAGTTCAGCTTACCTCTTCTCCTCTTAGTTTTCCTTTGCTTAATTGCAGGTGATGATTCCAAAGAAGCCTTCACCTGTTTGAGTGTGCTTTCATCTTTCTAGACAAAGCAGGCTTGGGCTTGGTGCTTGATCTGTGGCATAGTTAGGGCCTTTGGTATTAAAGGCGTTGGGATCACCCTGAGGCTTTTAAGGTTTTAGGGTTAAATTGATGAGCGTGTATAAAATGTAAGCTTTGTTGTTTGGCAGAGTTTTTCAGCATTTGTTATTCTTTTTTTCGTTAAGAAACCATGGGACTATACTGCATTCCTCAACTGCCTCTTGCCTATTAAACAACGCTGTCAAACGGACACCTCTTCGACTTGCATAAAACTTGTGATTCGTTATATTGCCTTCAATCCTCAACAGCTATCTAACTTAGCTGGGATGTCCAGGTATGCCTCCGTACTAGATCAGGATATCTGTTTCTCTATCCATTTCGTTTGGGCTGTGCCTGCTGGATAATAAGCCCTTGGTACACTGCAGAGCTGGGAGATACATCAGCTTCTGACCACAGAGCCTGCACTTTGACTTCTGTCTCTTCTACTCTGTCTTCTCAGTTATGGCTAGCAGCATTTAGGAATTCAGAGCTGGTCCATGAAAAATCCATATCAAAAGCCAAACAGTTCCCAAATACCCTTTTTTTGTGTTTCTTCCCCTCTTTTTTTAAAGTAGGGAATAAACTGACCGAAAGCCCAGTGGATGGCAATGCCCTGACCTTGACCATTGGTGTAGAGCTTTAAGGAGTGCTGCCCATCCGTGCTAAAAATGAAAGCTGTTGCTTCTAGAAAAATGACGTGCCTGGGTTTCTGGCTGAGATCCCAACACCTTGGCTGCATCTGCTGCGAAACAGTTCCCCCCACCCCGGCAAGTCCTGGTGGCAGGACTGGCCCTATTAAGGAAATTGCACTTCTCTGGGAGAGGGGACAAGTAGTGGCTTTAGTGAAAATGATTTCAGCACAACTTGCAAAGTTGTAACTGAGATTAAAAGCTGGGTAAAATGGTGTTTTCTCACTTTTTTTCCTCCTTCCTCACCCATTTTTGTATGTTGCATGGGGAAATGTACCTATTTTCTTAGATGAGGTTTGAGATGAAGTTTCCTCTGGCAATTCCCAAAGGTTTTGGATGCCTTGCATAGTGTAACATGGGTGACATGCCATCCCAAACTTTCTCCCATATCTTCACATGCAATTCCTTCACGCCAAGGCCCAGGAAAGCTTTTGTGAAGCATGGTTGGACAGGCAAGTTACTGCAGCTTAATGCGTTCCTGTTCTTCACCCACAGCAAACGTGAAGTAAACTGGGAGAATAAGCTACCATGTGTGTTTGGTTTCATGGTGGTAGTTTAAAAGAATATGTGTTATTTAACACTTCTTATACCATTTTTTTACAGTTAAAGCCATATACATATACACACGCATATATAGGTATATAACATGCATATAGCTTCTACAGTTGTCATGTCTCAGCTGTTGGGCAGTAACTTGTAAAACTTCAGTAACCCAATTGCAACTTTCTGTTTGTTCCAGCAATAAGGGCAGGACTGTGAGTGGTGTCCACATATACACTTAAAAGGGAGAACGTTTTTTTCAACAGGGAGTAGAATGGAAATCAGTGAAGCTCTAAGTGCAAGAAAGGACAATGTGCTAGCTCTGCTGGTAATGATGCTAGAGGCATTGTCTGGCTCTGCCATTTGCCCCTTGCATCTTAGAGGCAGTGTGCAGCCATCAGTTTGGGGGCAGATGCAACATCTCAGGAGGAAGGTGCAAGTCCCTCTTCTTTGAGCAGCCCCAGAGATTCTGGTCACCAGGCTGCTACTCGGTCACACGGGTTGCTTCTAGACACCATCACTAGTGTAGAGCTCCTCTCTGTGCTAACTTCAGAACTGTTCCTTACCAACTACATAAGCTTAAAAGAGTAAGGCCAGACTTGGAATTGCTTTGCTTTTTATATTAGACATTGGCACGTATTCATATTATGCTATTGTCTTCTGAAAGAGTCTTCTCCTTATAAAGGCTATAGGTTTATAGACCCTGATTAATCTCTTAACTTCTGCTTTGCCAGGTGAAAACTTTTGGGCTTCCTGAGTCTTTCTGTGCAAGTCAGATTTCTGATCCCTTTAATTATTTTTATAGGCCTGCTCTGAACCTTCTCCAGTTGTCTCAGTGTGAACTGTAGAAGTGGATTCAACATTTCAGCAGTGCTCTTTCTCAATGCCATGTTCAAAGATGTATTTTCCTGTAATGTTCCCAAGTCTCCTTACTCACAGCATGAAAAAGGAAAGTCAAGAGATTGTCTAAATCTTTTTTCAGCGTTAGTATTTTCTAGGATATAGTCCTTTATCCTTCATATACACGTAGGCAATTAGATGGAGGTGTTAACACGTGAGTTTGACTGACCAACTAGCACCCAGAAGTGCATAGCTGATGGGGGGTCTGTAGGCTTCATTGACGGCATTGATCAGATCTCCGTTGACTAAGTTGAGACACAAAGTTTACAGGTAGGCACCAACATACAGGTACCTGAATTTGGAGCCGAGTCTCTCTCTGGGTGGTATGTAAAGGTATGTTTGGCAAAACTGTTGAATACACATATAAATATATATAAAACTAGTAAAATCTTTATGACATAAAAAAGCGTACTTTTAAATAATTACAAACTGCTCCTAGTTAAGACTTCTGGCTGCAAATCTGTGCCGTGCCTACGAACAACCTGAAAAGTTCCATGTTTTCCTGACCTTCCTTGACAAAATGATCTGGAGTCAAGTTCTCCTCACTCAAACTTATACCCTTCAACTGACTTCAAAGGAGATGAATGAATCGCTCAGCAGGGCAGAATACAGGCTTGTTATTCCTGTAACACATTCTGTATGTCACTAATACCCTTTTTCTTATCTAACTCTTCTAATAGTCAGCTAAATTTTAAGTGTTTTGTACAGTTGGTTCATTATTATTTTTTTGCATTTAAAACTTGGGAATGGTATTTTTCCCTTCCCTTCTGTTTATATTTACATTTTCAGATAGTACACATACAGCCTAATCATATCACTTTGAAAGTGATATAGAAAGTTGTGCTCTCTTACTCAATCAGATTTAATCAGTTTGGATGGATTCCAAGTACTAAGCATTAATCTCACTTAAACCAAACTCCTGATAGTTCATCTAGCCTGAGTATTCATGTCAAAGACATAAAACAATCTCCTTTAATGCCCACAGTACTTTTTAAATTGAGCTTTCACCGTCTGTTAATAAAAGCTGCTTTGTACTGCTGGTTGTGTTCTGTGGAATGTGTCAGGGG
>NW_008824650.1:259819-277688 GCF_000699105.1 Pygoscelis adeliae
GCCTTCTTTTTTTCAAAAGTATATGAAAATTATGCAATATAGTAACAAGGAATTAGTCACACCTTGGCAGAATCTCCATTACCTTGGCTCACATCAAAGGGAAGGAGAGAAGCGTGGTCCTTACAAGCTTATAGCATTCCTTTGCTTTGGAGTCCCACTCTGCGATGACAACTAAATTGGACACTGATGCTTACTTATTTTTCAACATGTGGGTGTAAAGCACATTGACCTTGCAGTTGACTCTTTTAGAGCACCTGTCATCGTGGACCCGAGCCCACAGTGTGATGCAGAGGTCTCTGTTGACTTTCAGGAGTCCCTGGGGAGGATTGTTCAGAAGCAGAGCTGCTGAGCTGAAGTCCCTCTTTGATGCGCTCTGTATTTCAGCATCGCATGTTATTAATCCTGGAAATGTTACTGTGGTGCTTCCCTATCAAACTGTTACAGAGATCATGCTCAAAATAAATAGTGCCTTAAGATGACATTTTGCGTGATTCAGCCCTTTAAGGTCACCATTTAGCACAACAGGGGAGTGAACTACAAATTAAAAAGGGCAAGAGTAAGAATCCATGTTTCTCTGGGGCATGCTTTTCAGAGCACACTGCTGGCTTTACCGGCTGCTGCTGCTGTCAGGAGCGAGCTAGGTGTATTTGATTCCAGCTTTGCCTGGGAAAGCAGGTGAGGTATGTGCATTAGATGGTTTTAAAAGTCATGGCTAGGCTTGTTTCCTATGATTCTGCATAAAAGTAAATGAAAAAAAGAAGTGTTTTTGTTGATTTGAGAAAAAAAGGGATGGATTTGAAGGATGGATCAAGTTTCATCCTTGATGAGCAAGAGACTTGATTGTCAACATACTTGAGCTATGACACTGGGGTCTAAGCAATGAATAGGCATCCAGGTACACGTTTATTCTCCACAAGAAAGAGGCTCTGGGCACTGGGATACTTTGGAAAAGTTTTGCAGCTAAGGAGGTAGTTGCTTGACCTTCTGACTACCCCAAGTCAAAAAGTATTTCAGAGCAGTCTCAGAGGTTTTGATGGTTACAGGACAGTACAGGAAAAGTATGAACTGTCAAAAGGCTGCCAACTCAACCCTTCCCTAGAGTCAAGCCGTCTTTTCCCAGAAACCTGCTTCCCTGGGCCGCGGAGAAGTGGTCCCATAGCATCTGACCTTGATGTGAATGCCTCTCTGAAGGTACTAGCTGTCAACCAAGGTATGAGCACTGGATTCTGTCCCCTTGTTAGTGCAGTACTTACTTAATTTATTGTCTACTTTAAGAATAAGGTTGCAAAACCTCCAAGAAAGCAGTATGGCCTGCAGCCCTGCAGGTTGTGAAAACCTCTGCTTTCTCCACCTTCATACTGGCACATCCATCCCTGAGACTTGCTTTTAAGGCAGACTGCTGTGGAAACAAAGACAAAACTAATTTATACTTGAAAAGTGGGTAAAGCCACGTGCGCTCTCACCCCTCATCTCTTATCTTGCAAGCGTCTTTCTATCCTCTCAGGACCAGGAGGAAGCCCCCAGTGGGAAAGCTGATGGTGTTGTGGAGCTGATTTGTCTTCAGGCTTGCTCTTGAGATGAGGCACGTGCTTAGCTGGATTAAAAAAGCTGTCATCTAGCTCAGCTCCAGTCTTCCTTCACATCTTCTGGTATGCAGAAAGTCAAAAGAAGGGCCAGTTCTGCTCTCTTTATGCTGGCTAATACACTGAAGGCTGGGAAGCTGTTTGAAAGTAACGATGGCAAAATTTAGCTGAGATGATGGTTATGATGGTGATGGTGATTTTATGAGTTTCAAAATGTAACTTGAACATGGATTTCGCTTGGCAGATGTGTTAAATAACAAAATACACCCTGGAATTCAATTTGTATTTGACTGCACAATAGCTAACTTTTTCAGCTACTTTTTCAGCTTCCTCTTAACAGTTATGTTTTTGCTTGTAAGTTTTTTGTTTGGATATAATGAGGCTTTATGTCTCCTGATTCCTTATCTTATGTGGGTGGTAAAAAAATTGCTCTACTGCTCCAATATTTGTGGTTGTGTGGGGCAGGTGGTTTCACGCAGAGCTGTGCAAAATGTCTGTATTAAATAAAAGAAGAAGGGGAAACCTGAGATTTCTTTATATACCTGGAATCTCTGCTGCAAACCCCAGGGACCCAGCAGAAGAGCTAGTTTCAGGGATGGAGAGGCCCTTTGCCAATCTTTGCAGCTTCCAGCGACCTGGAGATGATTTGGGTTTTCGTTGTGCATCGCAGGCCAGCACGTCCTGGAATTCCAGCTGCCTCCTGCATCGCCCGGGGGTCCCACTCCTTCTCTCTCCTTTTGGGTTCCAGGCATCATTTTCTTCCACCCCTCCCAAGACTCATGCATGGAACAGGTCAAGACTAGCTCTTTGGGACTTGTGTTCAAACGTGAGATGCGGCGTAAGTCTGTGTGACCTGATATACTCTCCAGAAGCGTCAGTCGTGTGGCTCCTTGCATAACGAGCATGCTGAGCTCTTCTTCTAGGCACAGAGGTGGATCCTGGACATTTGTCAGCTGTGAAAAAGAAATTCTGTCTAGATACTGTTGGGTACTGCTCACAGCTAGCTGGGGAACAGACCAAGTATAACACATTCAAATTAGATAATGTTTAGGATTTGATGTTGCCACCTAAGGACGCTAGGAATTTAAGTCAAATTTATTGTAGTAAATTTCTCAGGAAATATTTCATTCACTTGTTAATGATAAGCGCCAGGACTCGGGCATTAGGATGTTCATGCCAAAGAGTTTGAAATTCACCCTTAATGGGCTTACAGTTGTCTCTGGAGCTTTATGCTAACACCTTCTGAGGCTGCTATGACATCTCACATCCCACCCAGAATACCTGCTGGTCTGCTGATTTCTGGACATCTGAAATCATGGATCCTGTATCTTTGCTCTAAGACATGTGTCTTTGGTGAGCTTAATGTGGAGTTCTGCCTTGAGCCAGAGGCCTATGCACAGCTAGCCTGCCTTTCTTGGCCAAAAGTAGTGAAGAGAAGGTAATGCAACTCTGAAAACCCTGCTTGGTCCAGGGGCAGCTGATTAATTCCTGTAACAGCACAGCCTCTTCCTCATCCACCCGTGCCCACTGGCACTGCATCCAGTAGGTAGATCTGGCAACATTTCTTCTAGTGTGCAAGCCCCATGCCTAGGTGGGACTAGGAGTTTTTCTTCAAATCATATGACAAGTTTTATATCAGGTTGTGTGATGGGACAGCAGACCCACTGGTCGATACAGCAAGGAGCCCTCCAGCCACCTCTGCCCTACTCTCCATGGGAGCAGGACATCACCACCACTTTGCTCCCCATACCTTTGGGTACTGGACCACAAACCAGGACATCTGACATGCAAGGTCAAGGAGCAGGAGGAAAGACTATAGCAGTATGAAATCCAGGCCTAGCTGTGGCAGACCAACAAGGCAGGAGCCCACCTCGTGAGCTGGATGCTCAGTGTCTGAGATTTGACAAGTCTAAGAGCACTTTCCTTGATACTGGGTCTTGGATCTGGAATAAGGTGACAATTTGCGTCAAGACCCTCCTGTACAGACACATATATGCACTAAGGCATGCAACATTTGCTAAAACTACTTAAATCCTTGCTTTTATGGATGCATATATGAACCTTAATATCATTTTTTCAATGATATACTTGATGTGTACAGAATTTAATTATTTAAATGATGATATTTTTAAACCAGGCAGCTGATTTTTCTCATACAACAAGGCAGGGGTAGGACTGTGCAGCAGTAAACTGTACTGTTACACCCGGATGGTACAACATCAAACTGAAAGAGAGGTGAGATTTTTGCTTCTGGATTTCAGAAGGTCAAAATCAGCGCGGGAACTTTTCCCAGTGGTGGCAGCTGCAAATGTCAAGGAGGATTGCATTTCCAGCAGCTTCCCAGGACAGATTTTGACAGTCAGGACCATTTATTTCTTGTGTACTGTTGGAAAAACATAATAAAAGAAACCTGGGTATCAGTTTGAGGTGATTTTTGGGATGAAAACAGAGACATATAAGCAAGGGACTGCAGTGAAAATTTTCACTCCAGTTATATTTGGTGTGTGAATAAAAAGAACACCCAAAGCAGGCACTGGTCAAATACATACTTATTTAAAAGTAGGAGACTGGAAATTTGAAATGCCTCTGTGGCATTTGTGATAATGCCATGGTCCTAAATATGACTATTAATAACATAAATATTTATCTATGACAATGTCAAATTTAATTTTCTGTAAACCATGTAACCCAGGTATATAATAACATGGCACATGTATTCCACAGCACACCGCATACAAGCTTGTACCTATTTGATAAACTGCTTCAACAGCTGATGTGCTGTATTTATTAAGTATTTTTGAGAAGTTCACAGACAGTCTATCCCAGACGCTTGACTGGATACTTCTGAATTGTTTCAGATGCTTTTAAATGAAAAAACAGTGATCATCTCCACCAAACATGGGTGATAACTTGAAATCTCAAAAGACACCCAACAGAGTTATAAACGAGACCCATAACGAGATGTTTCAGTACCCGCAAGTCTTCACTCCTGTGATCTGTCTGGATACCCCTGCTCCCTGTCATGGCCTGTCCCACCCAACAGAGATCTGCAATATCAGCCGCTAGATGTTAGCTGGTGACACAATTCGGAATAGAAGGCTTAAGGTAGCACTGGAGATGGGGTTTTTTTTGGTATTTTGTTTTAGAGAGATCTTAACTGGTATTTTCTCTGCTGACCTGTCGGAGAACCTCAGGAGTGCAGATGTACACTTATCTGAGCAATAACACAGCCAGTTGCCTTCAAAGGGAAGGGTGGGTAAGCGCCTATCTCAGCAAGAAGTAAGGTGTGGAGAAAAAGCACATTCACAACTATGGCCCATTTTTTAATGCCTAGCACTCATTGTTTGCCGTTAAAAAGGACAAAAGAGGGGAATGTGACTCTCTTGGTATTTTACTGGGGAATTAAAATGTTGGTGGAAGTAGGTGGCAAAAGCCAGCACTTTTAATGCAACCACCTCCTCTTTCACTAGTAGTTTCCCTCTTTAATGTTTTTTTACTTACAGTGGAGCAACTTGGATAAGTTGAATTGCCACAAATTTTCTTCAGGGCATGACAAACTAGTGGAAGGAGTTGGTGGCTTGTGTTTGTAAGCTCTCAGGTTCCTTTGGAGGAGGAGCTTTCCATGACCCCTGTAGAAGACCCAGCAGGTGAGTTTGTGACAGCTCATGCAAATAATTGACAAATCACATGAATCCTTCTCCAGCTTCCAGAAGAGGTCCCTCACAGGCTGGTGAAGCTCTCTGTCCCAGGGAGGGTAGTAATCTCTTTCTGAAGCCCACCAATGACAACATCCACAAAGGTACTAAACCCTCTCCTGATAATTTAACAGCATATGATTGATACAAATCCAGATGCTGCCTGGAGGTTAAAACCTACACAATAACTATTAAAGAACAGACCAGTCCTAAATTTCCAGAGAGTCATTTTGCAATCTTAGACTCACACAAACTTCATTGATGTTACAGAGCATTATCTTCAGTGAAAAAAAATGTTCTATTTTATGTCAAATGCCATTATCTCACTGACATCACATTTCAGTATCCTTTATTTCATTCATATATACATCAAGATTTGTACTTAAAAAGACTCCACAGCCCGTCTCAGGGTCTGGTCCAAGACTGCTTTGAAAACATGGTTATAGGATCAGCTTAAGAACCCAGAGTAGGACTGAATGGTGCATTTTGATCAAAATGTCATCATGGATATTTTAGATTAAATAAAAGATCTCTGGAGCTTCTGAGGTGCATTGTCTGCTTGGTATGTAGATGATGTTTTGGTATCATAAAAAAGAATTACTCCTAGGAAACAAAAGGAATCAGAAAATACTGGCAAATAACATGCTGCAAACATGACAGAGATTTTTCTAAGGCAAAAATAACTGTTAGATGAACTCCTATTAACTTTGGAAATTTCTTTAGATTTCTTGCTAAAGATAGGTTATATACGGTGACAATGTTGTTTCGGTAACTTCCCACCATGCCTGCTTAAAGCCTCCCATTCCTTGAGGCTATGTGATCTGTACGAAATCCACATAGGCTTGATTTTCCTGGCTTGATTGTGCCACTATTTCCCATATATGCAGTGAGTCTGAAAAGCTGTTGGTCTGAACAGGCACCCGTAAACCCCGCTTTTCACTTTTCTTGCTCAGATGTCACTGTCCACACAAGGTCAGAGGCAGCAGAGAAGCAGACCTCTTGGCTCTAATTGTCTTTTCCTACATTGTAAAATATGGATAGGACAGGCTGTCCACCTGGGGATGTTGGGAGCATTAAACACCAGCTGGGAGCCTGCCCTAACATGCTACAACTTGTACAAAGGTTGCTAAGTGACTTAAATCCATTGCACAGAATAGAACCATATAGCCTCAAAACAGCAGAACCTGACTTAGTTTCTAGTAACTCATTAAAATGACTCTACAATTCTTTTGATGTTCTGTACTAGTCTGGTCACATTCCTTTCTGTTTTATAGCACGGTAATAACAACATTCTTGTAAACAGTCATATAAACTCTAACCTTCATATTGCTCTCTTCAGATCATCTGAAAGCATTTTCACATTGGGATTTGGCTTTCTTACCCCCATAAAGCATATCCCACCCTAATAACCCACGCCATCAAAGGAGCAGGGGGAGAAAATAGGGATGCAAAAGTTGATTACTGCTGGGTCACTTGCTTAGGGCAGCCATACCATCCTGCAAAGCCAGAAATTTTTTGCAATCGTTACCTTTATAAATTCGTTGTTCAGAGCTATTGGGGTTTCCATTCTCTTTGAGAGGAAACTTTTCTGTGGACAGATAGACTCTAGCTTGGATGTTTGTTGGTTAGTGCCTACCCTTCGATGATTAGCAGCCTGTACTCTCTCCATTGTTATCGATATACCGTCATCCCCTGCTTGCACAGATCTACAACCTGGGCTAATATTTTCCCGGAGCTCGAGTTCTGTATTATGTGGCTGGCAATGGAGAATTACAGAAGCAGAGAAGGCCTAGGAGGCAAAAAAAGAAGCCACTCTGGTTTAGCCATGCTGCTCCTGTCCAGTGATAGCATCAGACAAAAGAAAGAAAACTGACTTCAGCTACAGAAGTGTGTGCTGTATGTGCTGTAAGGAGGACAGGCAGCGCTTTCCAGACATCTCTGGCCAAAGGCTTGGCACTTAAGCATTTGCTCAAACAAAAGGGCCAAGGATAAGGGACTGCACCCTTTGCAAACAACACGGCACATGGACATGCACTCACATGCAAAGAATTTACATCGGCTGAACAGTTTTCCAGGCAGTCAGTAAATATGACTTATGCCTTCTCTTCCTCCATCAATAGTTTAAACAATCTGGGAGCAAAACCAGATACAATGGTCTTCCTGACGCTGTAAAAGACAAGGAAAGATTTCACACATTTTAACATTTCCTCAGCTTGCTTGCTTTCTTTTCTTTCCCTCTGTTTCCTTCTTTTTAAAAATTTTATAAATTTTTCTCTATCCAAGACAACTCTGCTTTTTCCTTTGGACTGTCCAGTTGGAGCAGAGAAACAAAGTAATGTGCTGTGAACCTATCACAGAGCATAAAAAGGAAGCTGTAAATACTCGACTGAACGAACTGCCAACAATCTCTAAATAAGCAATGTGTTACACAGCGTATCTGTTGAAGGGTGGTACATTTATAGTAGTTGCAATCTGCTGGGGAATTATTTGCAAGTAGGGAAAAAAAAAAGAAGCTAGATTTGACAGATAAATTTTTCACAGTGTTACCCTTTGTTTATAGACCTTCTCTCCTTTTAGTGTACCCTAGAGCAAATCTCTGCCTTTTCAAAGGGCCACGCCATTGTTCAACTGAAACGTTATTATTTCTTCTCTCAAGTTTGATTAAATTACTTGGCACTCAGACAGAAGTTGATAATAATACAAACGCAATGATCAAGGTGGCAGATGTGCCGTTATTCTCTTAATGGCAAATAACTAATTCTTCAAACTGTGACTACGTAGTTTTAAAGCGATACAGGGGCTAAGTGGGTAGCATTATAGCCAGTTTTACGTATGTTAATTGAAATGGGATTGAGTATTTATTGGGGAACATTTAAATAATTGCTTTCCTTAGAAAATATAGTCTGGCTGTTGGTTTGTGGATTACGCGTGTATAGAGGTTGCAGAGATTAGGGCCGGAGAGGCAAGCGGAGGTTTAAGGCAGCGGGCTGACAGCGCCTGTGCAGCGACGGGGGCTCAGCTGCCTTGCAGGAACTTGCTCCCGTATCTGAGCCCTAGGATAAAAGGTGTATTTTTAAAATGTGCTAGCTGAAATGTTTTAATTAACACCTGTTAAAGCCCTGGAATAAACAGCACAAACTATTCACTGGTGTATCAACTGATGGAAAAATGGCCAAATTAGGTGAAGGAGTCAAGGGAAACGTTAGGACACCCTGGTCCTCTAAAAGGACCTAGTGGTGAAAAAAGCGACTCCTGCACCCTGCCTGGGGAGATTAAAGTAGCCATGGTTTGAGTGAGGATCAGAAACCAGGGATTTAAATATATTAGCTCAAATGATTGAGCTAATAAGTTTTAAAATAAATCTTTTCTAGACTACACTGGCCCTGAGGGAAGAGCAAAGAGATTAAGGTAAAAATAGAAAACATGAAGTGTCTAATAATGAGCCACACCTGTTTAGTGAAGTTTCCCTATCTCTGGTCTGGCCTACACCCCGTTTTCGTATCAGTATGACTGGCTTGGCCAGGAAAGTGTTTTTCTAAGGGACTGGGAGGACGAGCAGTTTACCACGAGGGAGCCACGTGGCAGTGGTGAAGGTCCTGAGGGCAGCCACTGAGTTGTCTGCAGAAGATGTTTCCCTCTCATTTACCCCAATACTGGAGGAGTTTTGGTTGTTTCGTGTGTAGATAAAAATAAGGACTTTTTAAGAAGATCTAAAAATGATTAAATAATTTAATTATTTAATTACTTGGAGACAAGTGGTTTTCATTTACTACAATGGATCCCAATCTTGTTGGCCTCCAGGCTTTATTGTACTGTAAATATTATTACTCATAATAAAAACCAACCTAATGTTTTTCCCCAAAACTCTAAGCTTTGGTCTTCAGCTGCTGATGCTGGTTCAAACTGGAAGAGGAAGTAGATAAAAAACACCAAAGAAGTCTTCTTTGAGATTTCTGATGTTATTTCACAGACCCCAAAGTCCCCATAACCTCCAGAGAACTACAGGTTAGCATGCCACAACCTGCCAGTCTTCTCCAATCAGTCCTTTTTGTCTACCGTGAGAGCTGTCACAACACATGGTGATGTCCGACTTTGCCCATGGCTGTACTTTACATTGCTATGGGGAGCCCACATGTAGGACATACTGGCCACAACAGCAGGTAACTCATAAAGTTACATCCATGTCTTTATTTTGGAGCTGTAGGGTTTTTTTTATTATAGACAGGAACCTGTCATTCCTTCCTGAAAAATATTGAGATCCTTTAAAGGAGATGTTAAAGATTAGGCCAGACTAGGGGAAGCTCAGTTTTGAGACCTGAGAATTTGTGTTGTTCGTGTAAAACCAAATGACCTTTCTCCCCGGTTCATGGCCAATTACTTAGCTAGTAGAAACCGATGTGTCTCCCTCACCTCCAGAGGAGCAATAGGAGCTTCGGCATCTGAGTGCCTAGGATGACATCCTGGTTTTACTGAAGTCAGCAGGAGTTTTGCCACTGCGTCTCCTCCTTAGAGTCTACCCCACACCCTTGGTGGAGAAGGCAATAATCTTGATGAAACTGTAGGACAGAAGCAGTCACAGTATAAACAGAGATATAAATTATATTTGGTGTTAAGAGTCACTGATGAATATATATTAGGTAGCTTACATAATATAGGAAAGTTGCCATAGAGACTTTTTTCCTTACACCTTCTTATACCCTTGTCTGTGTCTCTTCTTACAAACTAGCTACTCAATTCTACTAATGTGATGGGTGAGGAAGCATTTATTCACTCATGTTGATTTTTAACGGTTTATTGCAATATATTTCATAGCCTCAGCTGTCTGTCTGATCAAGATGGAGATGTAGGCTTCATCAACAGATTATTAGAATAGACCTGAATTTGGTTACGTGTCATTGCAGTAATAAGGCTTAGTCCTTCATTTAGAAGTGATCTACACACATTTACTTTATTAATCCTCATAAGAGCCCTATTGAGAGGAAAATATTTTATTTTCCAGAACACTTTTCTGATATATTTAAATCTTACATAGTACAATTAGAACGCAAATGAGACAAGTCAAAAGTAGAGAACAGAAGGAATCAGGAACCCTATATAAATGATTTTTATGCTCCTGTTTTCATAGTACATGGCCATCTGATGATCATTAACTGTGAGATGACAACCTAGGCTTGGTTTCTTGACCAGCTGTGCTCAGCTGATGACTGACCAAAAGGAGAAGTGATTTCCCATCACTCCTTTGACACCAGCATTGGTATAGTTTGGTACTGCTATAAACCAGTTAAAACTCATTAACCCAGCAGAAGTCTTTTTGGTTTTCTTGTGATGTTTATTTTCTGCTGGGTTAGTGAGTTGAACCGGCTCAAAGGGGTCAGTGAACACCAGAAGCGGAGCCAAGTGAATAACAGCAGTGAGGGAGGAACTGACTGAGGAAGAGAAGGAACATTGCTATTTTGGTGGCAATGAGCTGTCAGAGTGGCTTATCCTGTATCATTAAATTGTAGCTTGAATGCACAAGTTCATCTCTGCTGAAAAGGTCACTTCTGATTCCTTCTCCCCTCTGGACTCCTGGCAGATTTCTGCTAGTTTGGTGAGATGAAACAGCTCACCAAAAGGGGAGAAGAGCTCCTGAGGCCATACATTGGAGGGGAAAGGAGGAGGAGGAGGTCCCCTTTGGTGGCAACACGTTACACCGCATCAGCAAGCACATCTAATTGCACTATAAGTGTCTTGCCCAGGATCACGTGGGAAATATGTGGCAGAATAGAAAGCTGGCCCCCTCTCTTGTAAGAGCAAGAAAATTGCTGTAGCCCCAAAATCTGAGGATCTTGCTTCTACTGGTCCAACCAGGATTAGGTGGTTTAGAGGACGGTGATGGTTCCCCATAGACACAGGACAATCTGCTTTATCCAGCATCTCAGCTCATCCTACTTTCTATAAATCAAAGGACGTTTTAAACTTGAAAGCCTGGGATTATTAGTCCTTTCCTAGTTTGTCAATAAAAATGATTGCTCTGAGAAATTCTGACCCCAGAACTGTCTGAAAGTTTGGTGAGTTTTACTAAGTTCTCGACCTCGGGGATGTCCTTTGGCAGTGAGTTCCACAGGCAGAATAGGTGAAAAAGTCTTTCCTTCATATTCGTTTTGAACTTCCATATCTTAATTTCACTGGGCACTCCCTATTCTTTAGGGTTCGCGGCAGCGAGAATGAATTTTCCCAGCTCATGCATTCACACCGAACCACGAGACCTGCGCTCCTGCCCGCGCTCCCTCTTGCTGGGTGGCTGCTGGGCAGCGTTATAAATCAAGGATCCCGAATCCGATCCTGACTTCCACACCGATTCCCTCTGTCATCTCGGTAACTCAGATTACCTGTTTGCCTCCGTATAGCTATTTGCAAAAGGAGATAATGATACTTGTCTAACTGACAAGGGTATTGTGGGATGATTTATCTCGTTAAAGGGAGTGGCGTGCCTAATGCAACTGCTACTTTGTAGAAACGAAACACATATTTTTTAGAACTTGAACGTCCTTCGCTGTGGCAGCCTATTCTCTGCGTGTGCACCAGATGGCACTGCGTTGCAGGTTCAGTTATGGCACAGGCGACAACTACCTTTTAATTTGTATAATAGGCACAGTTGATAACCATTCTTTTTTATTTCCACAAGAATCACATACAAAAAATCTGGAAAAATATAAAACTGTGTTATATTATATTTTACTGAATTTTCTTTGATTTTTTTTTTTTTTTAAAGAAAGACTTGGCGCATCTCTCGTCCCTCAAATGAGAGAAAGTCTTCAAAACCCACCAAGATGCTGTCAGCCACCATTTCTGACCATGAAGATTGAGAAGTACCATACCATAAATTGTAATTTGACGACTTGCTTTTTTCTTGACCATAACTACGCAATATACATAATACATGAATCTAGTATCAAACCCCAGGACTTACATAGTTCATTTGGGATAATCAAAGTGCACTTTCACAGAGGTATTAATAAGATTTATAATTATTTACATATTGTCTCCAGGGAAGAATGGGAGCTGTTAAACAATGTGCTCAAATACAAGCGGTACAATCATAGCATGGGAGAGAAAAGAACTCCACTTTCTTTAGCCTCAGTCTCTTACAAGCCTGCATTGCTTCCAGTATTCCCATTTCTAGTTTATATGTGAAATGATAAGAAGAAAAGGAATGCTTCAAGGGGAAGGGACTGTTGTATCCACATTGTAATTTTCATAGTCCTGCCTTAAAACACAATTTATCTTTATTGCTCACATAGAGGTGATATATCGCCTCGCACAGTAAATAAGCGAGGTGGACTTTGTGGTAAAATTTAAACTTACTTTTACATTTTCTCGGGTTATAAAAATATTCCTCCCTATGGCACCTTTTTTAGAGATTAACATGTATCCTTTCCACACAGTATTTTCAATGCCACAGTTTATGAACCCCTGCTTTTTATGTCTCTCCTTTTAGTGCTGGAGCTGAGGAACTGTCAAAGGAATGCAGTGTATATATTGTATTTTTTCAATGCATGTAGGTTTTGCAAACCCTGTTATCTTATTTGAGACATCACAGAGAATGTATGAAAAGATGCAGAATATTGGTATGCACAACCCATGGGGCTGTGTCATTGCATTGAACTTCACGGTGGCCTGTGAAGCTGTATGGGCAGAGTGAAACACGTCTCTGTGGACAAGAGCTTGCTCCTGGGATCATCATTTGCCCTCTCCCCTAGTCTGGCAGGATGAAGATCTGGGAGGAGGGCAGGGGAATTTAGACAACAAGCCATCTCTATGCTGTAGGAAGGGAAATATATCTCAGCTTTCTGCACTCATCTAAATGTCATGACCTGGCCTCCCTCCTTACGGTCTGGCAGTTTGCAAACCTGGCTCTGAAGGTTGCAGGTGAGAACAAGGCTGTGTCTGGCCTCCCTTCTGTACAGGGATGACACAGAATAAGCAAATAGCCTGTCTGGAAATACAGCTGCCAGTGGGAACAGATGGGAATTTGGACTTTCACTACTGTTTTCTGAGGATTTGCCAAAAACAACAGGTTTGTTGCTGGAATTGAAGGTCCATTGAAGCTGGATGTTCCAGGAACTGGTCCTGGGCTTTGCAGCAGCCTGCAAATGTCCTCTGGAAAGCAAAGGGTTCAGGACAAAGGTCTGGGAATTGTTTAGGATGGGAGTTGAAGCTCAGGGGCATAAACCCCCTTTGTGCAAGTCCCTTTGGATGAGAAGGGGAGTCAAAGCCAAACCACCCTCCTTCCCTTCACACAAATTATCCCGACTCTGGGTCTGGGTTAGCAACACTTATTCCTTCCCACCTGGGTGAAGGGGTGAGTGAAGTCTGGGAATAGCTGAGCTCCCTGGACCCTGGTCCCATTCGTCACTATTCGGTCCATCAGACAGGGTTTAGAGGGGTTGTCCTCTGCTGCCAGTGTGGGCCATTGCACTGCTCAGCCCTCCAAGCATGGAGCAACACGGAAATGGGAAATACTGACTCAGAGGGTGTTTTGCAGTCCTGAAGGTTGGCTGTCAGTGCGAAAGAACAAGCTGCCTTGTAATTTCTCTGCATCTGCTCTCCTTTTTTTCAAGGTGAGGTTTTAGGCCCTAGCTCATTTTACAGGTCTGTCCTTACTCCTAATGAAGCTAAAGGTAAAACTCCCACTAAGAGAAGCCTATCCTGCATTTAGAAGCAGCCGAGGACTGGTGGAAGCTTTAATTACAACCATGATATTGTTTGCTATGAAAGAGAAAAATAATTTTAAAAAGGGAAGACAAACTCTCTAACTAAGGCAGCTGTCCTTTCAAATTTGTTCTTAAATCAATGAAAACAATTTTGAAAGTTTGTTCCTGTTTCTAAATACACATCTCACATAATAATAAAACCCACAAACATTCGTATGCGTGGCAATTCAAGTACTGCTTTTGCAGAATTTATTTAGGAAGCTCCAAAATAAACCTGAAGATAATCACACTTAGACCAAAGACATACTTAGGGTAAAATAAAAACACAGCCACAGTAGTTATAGTCTAAAAGTGACTGGGGTACAATAAAATATAGTCACAACTAAATTATGTCTTGGACTGAAGTAGATACATACTATTAATTGGATGTAGGCCCTTTAACCTTTTTGCAGGAAGCAAACTTGAGATCTAATAATTTTTGTAAAGATGAGCTTTCTGTACTTCCAGTAATATTTCTGCGCTTTGAAAGGATCCTGACTTTCCGTTCGGATTGTTTTGATGAGATTGGCTTTAATATTTCAACCATGCCAACTGAGCAGAGGTAAGAGAGGATAAAGGATGGTGGAAGTTTGATTGCCTTATTCAAAGGATAAAAATACCATGCTGGTAGTATCAGTGGTCCACTGCTGATCCTTTTAAGGTACTTTGTTGCTAGACATTTTCATGGATGTGAAAAATTGTGGCAGAAGGGAGTGTTAGCTAATGATTCAAGTGTCTCCACTTAAAAAGAAGAAATAACCTATTGGGAAGAAGACATGAAGGCAACAGTGTTTATATCATACACAAAACTGATTAAAATTTCATTTCTCTGTTGAGTTCACCACCTTCCATTACCATTAACCATGCCCAGAATAAGGTCCTAAATTAAGCTTTGTGCTTTTAAAATATACAGGACGATATAAACCCACCCTCTATTAGATGCCTCCTTTTTAGCAAACTGTTTCCATTTTAACCCCAAACTAGTGCTGACTTCACTAAGAAAAGCTGAAACCCTAATTCAGGTTGACAAACCCACACCTACAGTTCAAAAAGCAATGGGTAGTTTTGTGTGCCTTGCTTTTTTTGTGCTATATTTGACTCAAAGTATCCAAGACCTCAAAGTGAGGTTCCTCCAAGGCTGGAATGAGACATCAAGAATGGACTTCATCAGCCCTAACTCTAACTCTGAAAAGATTTGGAGGAGCTTAAAGTACTCCTGATGTGCAGTTTTCAACTGTCTAAAGTTACGGAAGATGCTTCCCCCTCATTCATTTCAAACTAATCATCCAATCTGTTTTGCAGGAGTTGTTCAGGAGGTGGTAATGGTGAGCAAAGTAGTATGAGCAGCCGAAGAGCTAGTAACAGCTTAAGCTGTCACCACCATTTCTTCAGTGAAGGTCTGGCCATGGTCAAAGAGGGTTAAGGTACATCTAGTAATCTAATAACTGAGGTGGGCTAAGGAAATATACATGCTTAGTATGTATATATTATCTGAAGAGCCAAGATTTAACAGCCGCAGGCCATAAAAGCTGAAATCCTTTAAGGACTGGCTGCAGGCAGGGAAACCACCATAGACTCACCAGTGGGCTCGATAAACATTTGCTATTAATTTCCTCTTATTGCAGATGCAGTTTCATCCTAACAGCTGAAGTTTTATGAAGGATCAGATTTTGTTTCCTTGTAAAGAGAATTAGATAAATGTGTAAAAGCCAAAACAAATCTGAGTACTGAAGGGTAATGACATCTAACAGGTCTGGAAAAAACCACTACTGCTAGGCTCAGGCTCTAATGCTCTGCATATAGGAAAGGAGTTAAAACTGATAGCACATGAAATATAACTAAATATTCTTGAAGGTTAGGGCAGGTGCTATGTAATCATTCCATCTTTTACTAGCTGTCAATCATTGTTTGTAAGTAAGGTCAACAAGATGTTTACTGTATGGTTGAATGCTTTATTTGAACTAAAGGTGTATGATCTTTGAATGAAGATATTAATGATATGACAAAAAAAATCCTGAAAAAATACTGCTTTCAATGGGAGCTACTGTTAAAGTCGTATACTAACAAGCTAGATCGCAAAAGTAGCTGCAATGAATGTAGTAATATAGATATTTGCTGCAAATATAGAAAACAGAAAAAGCAATAAATCTGTTAATCTGCTCAACTTTTTAAATCTAGATTTGGATGTGAAGTTATAATTCTCTCTACCTATTATAACTACTGATTTTCTTGATCAAATACAAACTTTCTTTTTGGAGTTTTACACATTCTTCCTAGGTACAGATGATAACTTAGAATCAAAAGCTGGCTCCTTTTATCTTAAATGCCATTTCTCAAGTGTCCCATGTGACAATGCAAGCTCCATGATTAGGAAGAATAATAAAGGCAAAGTTTTAACGCCAATTTCTCATTGAGGGCTAGATTCAAAGAATTTATATTTTTTGTAACATAATTCATGCCCATCGTTCTAATGATACATTTCAGTGACTTTTAAATGTTAAATGCTTTAAATTATTGTTGTAGATAATACACACAGACAAATGAAACCCCAAATGCCAGTCTTCATCAAAAGTATATTAGCTAATCTGTGAAGTCAAGCCACGAAAGTCAAGGAATAGCAGAATTAAGGTTACCTTTGCAATCTTAATTTGGTTACTTTGGGCATAATAAGTGGGCCGTAATTCTTAATTACAGATCTGTGTTGGTCCCTCTGCTGCTTCCCTTCCTCTTTCAGTGCAGATTGGCCCATGTTCCCCTAATGAATAAGTAGTATTTCATTTTCTTTTCGCTATTTGTTGTGTGACCTCGAGACTTCTCTTGCTCCCTCCTGCCAGTTCCTGTTCTGAATTCAACATTATTATTTTTCTCTAGGCTTTCCTACAGCTTTCAGCTCTCTGCTGTCTGAGAGTTTCACAAAAAATAATGGATTTATTTTCACAGCAGCCCAACAGATGAGATATAGCATTAACCTGACTCCACAGGTGGGGCATGGTGGCAGGCCAGAAATGTTTGCTGAATTTGAGTGCCCAGTTTCTGCTAGTTAGAGTTTGACTTTGCACAGCACAGAGCCGTATTTTATGTGATAGTTGACTGTGAGTGCTCAGCACTTCTGCAGCTCAGAGACCCCACAGTATCTAGTCAGGGACCCAGAAAATGAAGCTGTACAATTTATAACTGTGAGCAAAAGAGCTGGTTTAAATTGCTTGCCTAGCTTTGCATAGGAGCTGAACAGCAGAAATGCAACCGACTCTCAAGGACAATGGTGAAACCTTCCTCTGTCTTCTGGTAAGCCCTAGGAGCAGATTTAGTGAGAGAAGCTGTGAGCTGTAACCACCTTCCGCGATGCGATACCTGCACTCCGGGTCATACCTGGGGAATGGCCACGCTGCAGTGCATCTCTTATTACTGCACCTGAATCCTCTCTTTTTTTTGCTATTATAAGCCGTCTACCTTTTGAAGTCCACATCCTACGGGCAGCAGTCTCCCTTTGTTATATTCTCTGATCTATCATTGGTGCCGTCCATTTTGTGCCCTGCAGGAGGGAGAAGTATATGATCATGCTATTAAAGATAATGCCTATGCAAAAAGGGATTGAATCAAGGCTGGAGAGGCAATTTGTCTGTGGCACTTCCTCACATCTGATTGCAACTGCAAGTTCTTTTAACACAGTTTGAGGTGTGTAATTTCCCATATTTAAAAAAAAAAAGTAGACTGCCAAAATAGGCATTTCATTATGCAGGATCACAGTGACTCCCAGGAGAACCAGCAGGGCTGGAGTCTGTGTTGGCCACTCAAACCTCTGTTACTTCAGTTAATAGAGTAGCAACATTAATAATCACTAGTTACCAGTGTCCTG
>NW_008824650.1:277771-279658 GCF_000699105.1 Pygoscelis adeliae
TCTCGCAGGTATTTCAGGGCAGCAGGGGATGGGCAGAGCCCCAGAACTGTGTTTTTCACTCCAGGTTCAGGAGAGGAGTTTGATGTTGTCCTATTTTTCTAGATGTAGCCACTTTTACTAACCTCTTTGCCCAGCCACATCCAGTTTCCTTCAGATTTCTCTATTGCCAGGGAAGTCCCAGCCTTCTTGCTCTGTCATCTTGAATCCTTCCTCAGATCTTCATAGTTTTAATAGTCTTTCCCAGCCATACCTCATTCAAGGTCCTTTTTCTCACTGGCTCCCCACACTGTGTTTCCTCCCGCACAACTGGCATTAAGCTTTAGCCTCCCCATGTTCTCCACCTCCCCAGATAAACGTCAGGCTGCCCTTAGGTTTCCGTTCTGTTCCTCAGTTTAGTTTTCTTCGCTGGTCCCTATGTTCTCCCTGTTCCTCCCCCACTTCCAACTCAGAGACCTATTTCCATAATCTCCACCAGGGAGGTTGAAAGCATGGGTAACTTTCCTCTTGCATCTTGAGTACCCCAAAATGACTGGAAATAGCTTGTAGTTACCCAGAGCAGCAACACAGTGTCAGATCTCTTTAGGTCCAACCGGAAACATTGGTGGTGTGGATGTAACTTCAGGGAATGACTGAGGTCTCAGAAGTGTCCACTGTTCATGTGTGACCTGCAGTTTTCCAATGGTTGTAATAGTTCCTTGGTATAGATTTGTACAGAAGTTATAAAGGTTGTGTTTCAGGGACAAGCCACATCCTAATGCCAAAATTCAAGTATCTTTTCCAAAGCATACGGGCATTAAAGTTCTGAAAAAAAGGGGTTGTCACAGAGTTTTAACATAGACAAGGCAGGTATTTTTCCATAGTCTTGTTCTTGGAAATAGCTGAACTGTTTTGGCTGAAATTTTCAAAGACGACTTTTCAAGTTCAGACAGGTGTCTGACATGTCAGAGTTCAGCCTAATCATCTGAAGTTTTGCAACAGTGGGAGCCTCAAATGGGAAGAATCAAGTAATCTCAATAATTGTTGGTGCTACCAGCAATGCCTATGAAACTCATATGCATTATGCCTAATTCGCCTTCACATTTATCCAGTTTTATAATCTAAATCCACAGAAATACAGGGTGATGGGAACTGTGGAATATCCACGATAACTGATAGGCAGGGATACCAGCCAATGATGACAGATGATATTTATGCAAAAATGTTAATGAATAAGAATGATATGTCTGCTTAAAAAATCCCTACAGTTGTTTGTATGAATCCTATAAACAAGAGGGTTTTTAAACCTAGACTAGTCTTTACAGATGTAAACTTCAGCAGTCATCCCAAAGCTAGGAAAATCTATTGTCATGCCTGTAAATAGTATCTGCTGATGCTATTTGTTTCCTGAATGAGTAGTTTGGTAAGAAAGAAAACTGTAAAGCTAGTAATGGATTTTTCCTCATTTTAGTCTTAATCACACTATAAATACTACTTAAATTTGAGATGAAAACTTTGTTTACAGGTTGGAAGAGCTAAATTTTGTATAAACTGTGGATAAAAAAAGCTTTTAAATTGCTCAAAATTATTAAGATAATGAAAAACAGCATATCAGCACTTCTCATCTTCACTCATTAAAACACTTTCTCTACAGTGTCTTTCAGGTCAGAATTTCTGAAGGTAGTTGCAGAACTTCACATTAAACCACCTGTTGACTACCTTTGTATGCTGGAAGCATTTTGCATTACCATTCATCTAGAAATTTAATTGCCTTAGATCATGACTTCTTAGGACTCAGAGTCACAATGAAATTACAGTAATCTAACAATGCACCAGTTAAGCAGCAATAATGGCTCACGTGTACGGCCTTAGCCAGTGGCAAATATGAGGACTTTTCCCACTCTGAAAGAG
>NW_008824650.1:279674-330926 GCF_000699105.1 Pygoscelis adeliae
AATGTGCCTTGCAACAGGCTTGGGATCAGAACTTATGGGCATAGCCAATTGTTTTGGTTTGGCTGATTTTAAGAGGCTTTTTAAATGGAATTACTTTGTGAATCTGAGCCCTTGCTCCCTTATAGTCCTGGGTACGTTGTGGTCTTACAAGCCTTTAAAAGGTAGCTCCAAAAGATAGGCTCTATATGAGAAATTAGCTTAATGTGAAAACTTTGGAAAATCCTAAATAATGCCTCTGAAATTATGGGTATCTGATCTATCTCTCTGTAGATGAAAAAAAACCTACTAATGACTTTGACCTTCTGCTGACAGGTTTTTCTGTTGACTTGAATATTGTGGGAGTGGCAGCATAGTTAAAGCTGGAAATTCCCACCCATTTTTCCACCGTCTCTCCCAGTAGACCAACAGATGTTCCTCATTAACTTTTAGCAGATAGATTTCTTGTTGATAACTCAGGTTATTTTTTTATTGCATGGAGGAAGCTGGGAGGTGCCTTGCTGTGAAGCATAGCTTTTAAAACACATCTCCATATCCCAGGATTTTTCGTAGCATTTCTAAAAAATACTGTGATTTCAAAGTACAATGATAAGTCTTGTTGGTTGAGTCTTCAGGAGTGTATTGAAGTTCTAAAATTAAATGTAGAATATGAAGTAGTTTCTTGATTAACCAAATCTCCATGTGTCTGAACCTCTCCTTGGTTTTATTAACTGTAAAAGGCCCTACAATCTCCCTTGCAAAATTATTTGAAATTTTCAAGTACAAATTAAAATTTACAAATTAAAATTTGCTGGCTCATGTGCTCCTGTAGTCATATCAGGAGGGTGTTGCCACTGGAGACTTCTCGCTTGAAACAGATCCTGCACAGGGTCTTCTCAGTGTGTCTCTGATCCCAGCTGGGACTTGGCAATTTTTGGCAATTTTCTTGGCAATGAAAATGTTTCTTGACCAAAAATTGAATTTTGAAGTAAATAACTAAAAGTGTTTTTTCCTGAAATCTTTCATAAAAAGACACACATTTTTGTAATAGAATTTAATGTTTTCTGTCTCCATTAATGGTGGGTCACAATGAATGACCTGCCTGTAAATGAAAGGCTGCTGTCCCACTTATTGCATCTATTTAGCTTGTGTATTGCTCAAGTCATCTCTCTCATCTCTTACATGTAAAGAATCCTGATGGTACTGGGGCTTCTGTGTGTTATGGAGACATAGAAACTATTAATACTAATGCTTACCTTTAGTTTCCTGCCAGAGCTGTATATTTTCACTGCACCAACAGACATGCCATCAGCTCTTGGCAGTTTAAATTACATGCAGGGTAACAGAAGCAGTGCTTTGGCCAATTAATAAAATTACACTGTTGACAAATGGCCAAAGAAGCTGTAATGTTTGATGCCTAATTGCTATCCAAACCACTGTAAATGAGAAATTATAGTGAATCCCCTATTAAAATATAAAACTGTGCATGCACAAGAACACACCACTAGAAGTGCTCAGTGTTAGGGAGGTTGAAGACACGACTGATCTTCTGCTGCGTGTACATAATGGTCAGTGCATGTGCAAAATGAATGTTACAGGTGAGTTTGAGCCCATCAGCGACCAAGTGTGCATGTTCCTCAGCTAGACAAGGGGCATGTCAATGGCCAGTCCAGCATTTAAGCAAAATGGCAGTCACATCTAATACATGAGCTAGGTTTTTCATCACTGTGTAGAAGCATCCTGTAGCCAAGAAGAGGAGTTGTCTCAGCAAAAACTTGATGTGTGCTCCCTCAGATCAACCTTGTCCTTGTCATACCACATTCTCCTGCTTTGGGTATGTCTCTTTAGCGCAGATGTTCTCCATGCCAAGGACTGCCAACTGCAGGCTTGTCTGCTGTGGACTACCAGCTGAAGGCTTGTCTAGTGTCTAACATAGATGGCCATACTCTCCCCTGGTCCCCAGGCAGTTGCGTAGCAAGCATACGTAATAACAACCTGTAGCTAGCTCAGTTAACTGGCCTAGTCCTACTCTTCGGTCTTAGTGGAACGAGGCTCAAGTCTACTGGCGTATGGCTACTCCATGTCATCTGCTAGACAAGGGAAAACCTTCATCAAGAAACTTGTAAATAAATAAATCCATCCCTTTCCCCAGATTTCTCATCCCACGATAGCTCCCTGCCTTCTGAAACCTGTGAGAAAGCAATTTGCTGAAAGGCAAATGTCTGTGGAGATGCGGGATCGTTTAGCGCTGGTTACCACCTCGGGCGTTCTGGAAAAGCTCTTGCTGCACGAGGTGCATTTCAGAGATCTGAATATGTGTTAAACGAGTCCTGCATCTCTGCCTTGTAGCTCTGGGAATGCTAGGCAGGTAATTAAGAAATCACACGGCACAGGTGTGCCAGGTGAAGTTTGGTAGCTTGCTTTTGATCTAAATTGAGATGCTCTGGGGATTTAACTTCTTAAACAAAAAGGGCATAAATAAATAATCAGGATTTTTTTTTTTTTTTTAAGGTTGGAACATGCAGGCTATAAAATTTTGTCTTGGATGTACACAAGTAGGCAATGCTAGAAGATTGTTTAAGGCTAGGGCTTTGTTTTAAATGGGGGTGTTGTTTTCATTAACTTGGGTCTGATTAGTTTTTTCACTGGGAATTTCCCCACTGATATAAACAGGAACAGTGTTTGGTTTTTGGGAATTAACTCAGGAATAAGTTATGAAAGTGTCTTTAAAAATAGACCTCAAAAAACCAACAAACCAAACCAAAACCTGGAGTATTAATTATAACACAGGAGTCACTCAGAGCATTTCTTTTTAATATTCATAATTGAAAATGAGACGGCTTTAAAGTCTGTAATGAGTCCTTCAGCATACCGCACTCTAGTTAGAGCATTACTTCATAGCTGGAAGCCAAGAAACAGGCTGACAATCAATTCTTAAATTATTCTAAGCCCACACAATAGCCTCTTGCCACAAAGTTTCGGCATGGTGCCTATTTTGCTACCATGTGGGTGGGTGAGATTGGGATAAACAAGAACACAACTGCCCACTTTTGATTTTTCATCTTTGCTTAAGTTCAGTCAGATAGTTTCTGTAAGTTTGAAATGTTTCAATGCTTCTCTTTCTTATTCCCTGATAAACCTGAGACCAAAAGTCATGTGAAAAAGGGTCTTCTTTTATTTTAGAGTTTGAATAAGAAAAGGAAGTGCCAGGAAATAAGACTTTCACTCTGAAAGGTTTAGCCTGGTTCTTTGGTCTTCTGAAGTAGGAAAGCTTTCATATACTTTCTCCAAACAAATTGGGTGGCTATCTCTGATCTATCAGAGTGCCCTTAAATTCTTTCTTTTGATACCTTGGGGAAGAAAGATAGCGCAGGTGATGTCATAGGGGCTCCTTCCAGCCCTGCTTCTCTCCTTCAGAAAGCTAAATGCAAGGGAGGTCATATGCAGTGTGGGTTTGTGAAGGGTGCTGATACAAAGCAATAGCAAAAGCAGGAGCGGCACTTTTGCAACACTACAAATATGCTATAGTCAACTTTCAAATGTTAATTTTTTAAGAAAAGCAAAAGACCAATTCACATTATGGGTTGAAACCTCTCTTCAGTGAGATTATGGTAGTGGGTGTGATTTACAGCCTGAAGTACAGTACTGTGGGAAAGCTGAGATTGGAGGGTACCTGTGTAGTACATGGTTTTAGAGAAATACCTAAGTCTGATGGAAATAGGAATGGATGGAGGAGTTGGTCTGGAAATCTGAAATCCAGAGCTCATTATAGATAGCGATTTTGCAAAGCCTGGATTCTGGTTTGGGTCAGATAAAGAGGAAAACTGAAGTAGCAGAGAACTGCTCCAGAACCGTTCTTCTTTTTTTTTGTAAGGTTTAGACCGCTGCTTTAACACATCTCCAGCAAGAATAAAACATGACGTTAATTTCTTTGCTGTGTAGTGTCCTGAGGGGAGAATCCATCCCCATACAATATTATCTTACAGTTGGTTGATTTGTTTTCTGCTGAAATGTCCTCTACTGTCACCCGTTAGGTTTTTCATAAGAGCAAGGTTGTTCTGTCACTTTTTCTCTTAGGAAGTCTGGAGCATTAACAGGGTTTTTTTCCATCTCAGTCATTCCACCACTTCCTCCTCAGTCTTTGTCTAAAATCTGGAGACCAAAAATAAAATATTTTTATTTACAAGCACTTCAAAATGTTACCTCCTTCTGAAAGTTAAAAAAGGATTTTTTCCCCTAAATATTCTGTGGACAGGAACTCTTTTTTCCCTACCAGCTGTAGCGCAGGGAAATTCTGCCTCTTCATATCATCCTTTCCTTCAGTTAGCAGAGTACAGAATTTGCCTTTCTTCCTTTTTCTCTACTCACCAATATTTCCCACATCCCTTTCCCCCCAATTACGTGATGAGTAAATTAAAATGAAAGGGGAGCTTATTTTCAGCTAAACACCTCGAGTTTGGATTTCTCTCCAGCTGGTGTTTGTTCCCCCCCGAGCTGTTGGATTTCTCACGAGAACAAAGATGTTCTGGTGTTTTGACTTTGAGGAGATCTGGAATATTAATGATAACACGGGAGTAATGGGGAAATCTGGACTGTGAGTAAACTCAGCCTGTACTTCACTGCTGTCCCAGGCATGAGTCCCTCCCGTGGTGTTGCAGGGGATTGTGCACTTACCACACTACTGGTCTCATAGGGAATCGGTACACAGCATTGAAGCTGTTCCCATCTATGAAGACACCACTTTTGTCCTCCCAGAGCTCAAGGACTGCTTTCTTTTAAGCAGACTTCAGTAAAAATTTCTTCTCCTATCTCAGTAAAAATAAGAGAATCTGGTGAAACCACTCAGAGGACCTCAGTAAAAATGAGTCGGGCACACTGGATATGAATTTGACACATCTGAGAATGTTATAAGCATATTTAGACAGATGCTGCTGACCACTCCGCCCTGGCTTTTCCCATGAGGTGGGTTGGTGGGATGCAAGGTAACTTGGGACTGAAGCTGCAGGGAGGAGCTGCACTCTGGCTAATAAAGGGTTTCATCAAGTTGTATAAGTGCAGACCCAATGATGAGCTACAAAGCTCCTAGGTAGGCTGATGCCTGGACATACAGACATGAAAGATGGATCCCACCAGAAGACATGTGGTTACTTATTGCCTCCTTCTCATGTTAAGGCTGGTTGAGTGTCTTCTTCACAGAAAAGATTAAAGCAGTCACTCAAATGTGCTCAAGTGACACCTGTTGCAATTGGCCCATTCATAGGAATGGGCAACCAGAGAGTTTAGCCTTATAGCCCCTTTCAGTGAGAAATGCAGGCACAGGCAGAGCCTGCCCCATCGGTAGCATGCACAGATTTCTAGGAGTCCGTTAATTAGGGCCACGGATGATAGATGCCCAGAAATGACACAAAGTCAATCACTCCTTTCACCATGTAGCCCACAGTGTGGAGCCAGATATCATCTTTGGATCAGACTCATACCAGGATCCTTCACCCTGTCATGTCAGTCTGTTGCTGCGGTGGCAGCATATTAATTGCCAGGGAAATTCCATTTCTTGTCCTGCTTAAACAGTGAGGACCCAAGCCCTGCCAAACACAGTGGGGACTCTCCTTGGTTTCAATGGACTTGTGATCTCTTACATCAGTACTATGCTCAGCAGTTGGAGGTAATTAATCTCCCATTTTACAGATAACAAATTTAATCTCAAAGAGCTTATGCGACTTCATACCTCCATTGCAGCACTAATCCAAGGCACTATTTCCCCAAAGCAAAATGCCGTTCAAGGATTGCATAGGCTGGATTTGAGTTTAGAACTTATTTAGGTGTCATAGTTATAAGTATATGAAATGAAGAGGCTGACACTAGGATCTATGGCTCCTTAACATTTGTACGCATATATGCAAGCATGTTTGTAAAAATATTTGTGTAGCATGAAACATTAAAGAAAACCATATAATTGTTTTAAAAAATGCAAACAATTGATCCTTTGATGTTTTCATGCATAGCTGAGTTTTTACTTTTAAGTAGGCGCTATCACTAGTGTGCTCCTTTTGTTTATTACCTGGGCAAATTTGCCATTTGATAAAACAAAAACCAAATAAACAAAAATACCAAACAAAAAACACAACAAGTATGTTGCTGACTTATAGCCAGATCTCCCCCAGGTAAAAGGCTTATTTTCTTCTGTTTTGAAAATGAAATCTTAATCTAATTAGAACTTGGAGGAAAATAGTTGTGATATGTTTTCTGTAGGTGAAAGGACTTGCTTAATGTGCTTTGTTTGTGTTACTGATTTTACAGTAAGTAATAAAATTTATTAGGGGTATTATTCATTTATAGAATCTGTTTGACAATGGCTTTTTAATGAAGTATAAGCTTCTCTGGACATAGGTTAATAAAACACAGTTTTACAATAACACAGGCTTTGTCAATAGGTCTCTGAAACATGGGAATATAAATTGATCTCAGTCCAGCTATATATGGCTATTGATTTTGGTAGCAGACCAAGAATTGTGTCCTGTATTTATTTGTTTATACACTGTAATTTTCCCGCTCCCTCCATCAAAACATTTCTCTTGTCCCACCACTTTCTGGGGTACGTGAGCATGCTTGGGGTTGTACCCAAGAGCACTCTCTTCCTGTGGACTCCAGCTTCCAGTGTCCAAAGCTCAACAGTCTGGCAGCTCAGCACTATAAAAGATCTAATATACAAGGCAGGTGAAGAGTTTAGAGATAAAAGCTTATATTTGGAAGTACACCCAGAAAGGGATTGAAAGCAGGTGCAGGCTCCTAAGGGCCAAAGCAGAGTAGACCTTGGTAATCCAGATGGGAGGAGCCAAGGGCACAAATGGCAGTGGTAAGGGTCTGCAACTCATGTGAGAGGTCACAGCATCTTGGCCATTAGTGTATTGGATAGAAAGATAGCGCAAGGCTCACCGTGCTTGTTTGGACATCCAGACATTGCTGAGATTTCCATATGATTCCAGCTTTGAAAACCTGGACTAACAAAAAAGGGACAACTGTCGGGAAAGGGCAAGTTGGTATGTGCCATTTGATTTGAGTATTTCCCTGTCTATCAACCAAATCTTTATACAGACACCAAAGAGGGGAACATTGCTGATGCATGGTACTATAGTCTCTTTGGATACTGAACCAGATGCTGAAGAGAGAAATAGCTCCTCTAAGCCTTCTACACCAAAAGCTGCAGGTATTCCTATATCCACTATTGTCTTTGTGGTTTGTTTGCTGAGGAGAGTCTTGCATAGACCATAAATGTCAGCACATATCATCCCCTTGAACCAGACAGCTGCTGTAGATGACCTCTAGATGTATTTACAAGTACTCTCAAACATTTCGGAGTATAAATCATTCTATTAGGGTATTGTTTATTGACTACCTTTTGTAATTCTTATATAACCTATAATAAACTAGTGGACTAGATTGTCTACTGAAACAATAGAAAGTGACAATCAACAACATCATATCCTGCAGCAGAACACTCCTACCTAGTATGGCACGTCTGAAAAACATTATGCAGACCTTTCCACAGAGGGATTGGGAATGTGGCAAGGAGTTTTCTGCAGCTGTTAGGTGGAGTGCTGTATCTTATAGAGAACTATTAGATATATATAAAAAAAATGTCAGCCGCTGGGCGTTTGTTAAATTAATGTCCTCTCCTTAACATGAATGCATAGAAGGTAGACCATGTGATTATGCAGGTATGGTAATTATCCTTCAAAGAGTTGGAAGGCTTTGACGTAACCCCTATGTCCCAAATGTGCTGGTTCCAGCACTCGCTAGAGGGAAGAATAAGGACTTGAATCTGTAAGCCTTTCCCATGTGACAATCTTTTATTGTGCCTTATAAAATCTGGCAAAATTGTAAATGACGGTAACCTTTATAAGAACTAAATGACTTAGCAGAGTTTGGTTTTTTTCCTGATAAATAAATTCTCTGATGTGCTGTTCTAACATGCAGAGACATGCATGAACTATTGTAAGTACTCCAATTTATAACTGCTTTGCAACAGGCCACAACAAGCTAACATCATCTTTTAAGTATTTTAAAATTATTTTTTTACACGTCTTTACAACATGTTATAATGCATCTTATAATAAAGCAATTTCTCTGCTGCACATTATTATTCTCCAGCAGTGTGTCACAGTGCAGTGACACTTGGCTGGAAATGTGAGGGCTGAATCGGCCTCATACCAGCTCACCAGTGGAGGAGAGCCCGTATTTATGGATCTCCATTCCAGAGCTCTCAAAGACAACAGACATGCAGCATCCAATAATCCTGCAATTCTTTCAATTATTTTGTTTGACCAGACATCCAGTCTGCTTTTACTACCCCATCAGCATTTTAACTTGTATCATTTTTGCATTGTTTTAAGTTGAAGTAGATGTTCTTGCCAAGAAGGGAGTCATCTGAATCACTAGAGATGATTAGAGACACCTTTTTTTTTGTCTAAATCCTCATATCCATCATGGAGGATAAGTTGATGGACGATTAGTTCATGCCTGGGTCTTTTGGGGGAGAATTATCACATGTATTGGGTTATAAAGGTCTTCAAATATTTTCCTCTAAAGGAAGCTGTTAGGGCCTTGAGGGCATTTACCAGCCCTGCCCAGCCTCCACCCACCCCTGCCCCTGGCCCAGGAGGCCTATTTCAGCCCAGGCTGGGGCTGTCAGACCATGTCCCAGCAATGCCATAGGAGTGCAGGTCTCCAGCTCTTTCTCTGGCCCTGTCTCCTTCTGCTCCTGGCTGGACCGCTTGGATGACCCCTGGCCCTGGTCCATGGCTTGGTGTGCTGGGGGCTGCCAGTGGACCCTGTTACCAACCCCTGGCTCTGCCCACTGCATCAGCCCTGATCAGACTGCACCATTGAGGGGGGCTGGGACTTGCCTGGGTCCCGCTCAGCTTCCCAGCCCCAACAGTGCAGAAGCATCCAGATTTTATGGTATTTTCTGTGACTGTTTTTCCCTACTTCTAGAAAGAATAGCAAGCGCAGTGCTGAAGTGCAGCCAGTAACATTAGACTTGTTTTCCAAGCTCTGTAGGGACACAAATCTTCTCTCCCAAACACAGCCAGCTATCTTTCCCCTACCCCCCAAATCTGTGCCTCCTTTGTGTACTTTTAGGTCTGGCTTGTATTACTAGTCACTCTGAGGCTCATCAGATTTTTTTGTGTGATTCAAGTGGAGTTTTGCCAAGAAGAAACGTTAATTTTAGTTTCTAATCATCAATAAGAACAGGTATGGCAGGACACCTATGAATCAGTTGATCTGGGTTCATATCCAATAAGGATACGGTTTTTAATATGAGGTCATACCAAACCCAGACACCTTTTTTTTTCCCCCTCTCTTCAGAAATCTTTCCCAGCTGCCAGCAAAGTCCAATCCCTTTGTACAGTGGAAGTACTGTGAACTGATGTTAGTGTCAAACTTCGTTGTATACATCCAAGGAGGAAAACATTAAATTTTCAAGATCAATGAAGCTCATCTACTTTCATGATGCATTGTTCTTGCTAACAGTGATGTACGGGAAGCACCTGAGAGTTAATCTGGAAACTTCGTTGGCCAGGACACAACAATATTTCTTGGTTGTTGCTGCGTGGTCTGGCAGCTGTTGCTGCTAATCTGGTTATCAGGGCCTGCAGGTGTATCCGTATTTACACAACTGGCTTCTAAGGACCTACATTTATCAAGTCATGATTTATAATCTACAGATTGCTTTTTTTTTTTTAATTGAACACTGAGGATAAGACAGAATAAGGGAAGCTTGGTCTTATTTTCATGTAGGTTCAAGGTTTACTAAATTCCCCTGCATCAGTTTACCTTCCTAGATGTTTCCCTGTCTTTGCTGAGATGAGTCACTGCGGAGAGTCGGCAGCAGCGAGGTTTAGGTACCACGCAGAGCTGTACGATCCATCGGAGCGTAGTGCTGCATCGGGTCTGCGCCATGTGTTACTGCTGGATGCTGAGAGAGAGGATTTGTTGTTTGGGTGCAATAGCCTATCAATATGGATCTCCTGCTTTCATGACCTGACATGGTATCTCCTCCTGGCATTGCACTGAGCTGGTATGGGGATCGCTGCTGCCAGAATAGACATGCCCACTGCCGTCCCATCAGGTTGTAGCCAGATAGGTGAACTTTCTGGCTTTCATTTCATGCTTTTCTCCCGTAGATCATAGGGAAGGCAAGGGTGGGTCTGGCAGACGGTGCCCCAAGCAACGGTTTATTTGAGGAGTCCGCAGGGTACACAGATGAATGCTCACGTCTTGTGTTATACTGGAATAAGGAATAAAGTTACTGATGCTGTTTCAAATACCCTTAAGTTTTCAGCAGGCAAGTGAAGCTCAGGAAGGACTGTATTTTGGGCTTAACAGGTGTAATTCTGTATCTGTCAGCCCCATTAATAATGAACTCTTTCTTCTCCTGCCTCTGAAGGCATCTTGCTTCAGCCACAAGGTCAGAGGTGAGGTTCTGGTTCTAGCAAAACTTCCACCAACTTTATTCGGTACCTGCCTGCTCCACAAATCACTTGAGCTAATGACTTGATTTCCAGGAGAAATGGTGTTTCTTGGCATGACAGAGCCATTCTATGAGGTAGTTACATGTGTAATGTGAAATTATTATCCAAAGATATTGTCTTTTTATTGGTGATTTTTTTTAAAGTTATTTTTTGTTCTTGATGATAACTTCAATTGCCCTGTGATATGAGCAAAAGTTTCTTGGCAGCTAGCTGTCTTTCATATAAGGAAGATAATATTTTTATTCATCTTATTTTAAGCGACTTGTAGACATTTTGATGGGAGTGTATATTCACAGCCATGATTTGCAGAAGAATGAGACTGAAATTTTAGTTCTTACTAGACCTCTGAAGGCTCTTCTTTTTCTTTCATTTCTTGAATCTGTCAGTGAAGACCCTTTCACTTTGGCAATCAAGCAGACCATTAATGGTGACTTTTCCAAAAATAAATGTTCATAAAAATGAACTAACAGTAGCCAAGCACCATCAAGCAGAAATATTGCACTGGGTGCTAGAATCCATCCAAATTCATGACTCTGCTCTTCTTGGAATTTTGTTTAAATCTGAAATTCTGTCAGTAATTATTCACTTCCATAATCTTCCAATTTATACACGGCTGCACTTTTTAGATGTAAAGAGAACTATGGATTATTTCAGCGATGGAACAAAACCTTTTATGTTATCTTGCTTGTGGTTTCTGGTGAAGTTCCCAGGTCCAGCCCGCTGGAGATCTCAGAACAACCTTGTGGCTGCTTAGTAAGATGGGGAAACATGCCCTTCTTGATCTCTTTGTCAAAAAGGCAGCTACCTGGAGCTTGGTGCTCATGGAGCACAGTCCTCTGCATCAGATGGGACCGCTCATATGAGTGCTCTAGTTGCTACTTAGTCTTTCTCCTGATGATGGCCCTGATTAACCAGTTTCCTGCAGTGTGGAGATCAGTAATGGGGAAAGACAGAGGACTATTTAGTAAAGGAATTGTTCTCAGAATGTCTTGCCTTTTGAGGACCACATTGATTTCTGTGTTGTAACTGGTAAAATAATAAGGAGGTGGATTTTGCAAGGTAGAGGGAGCCTTGTCATCTTTCATTTTACAGTGCTGGGAGTGCGTCACAGTATGACAGCCCTTCAACATGGCGCATCTGCAGGGGCAATACACTGAGAGGTATTTCTGGGCAGGGAACAAGAATAATTTGATGATGAGCTATTTGGGATGTGATTTTGCTTAAGTCATTCCTCCCTGAGCCGTGGCTCTGTTCCAAGACAATGACTGTCACTTAGCAGAAACTTAGTGTGAGCCAGAGGAGTAGAAAACATGCTGGGCTGTATGTGGACACCCTTAATTCTCCTTGAATCCCTGGGCCTAGGGAATAGCTAGAGCTAGGCACCTCTGAAGGTCTGTGAAGAGGTGACCTGGAAGACCTACTGAGAACTGAAGGACCTGCAGCCATTGGGAAGCAGTAGGTGCAGGATTTATTAGAATGAGGCTGTCTTAACGGGAGCCTAAGTAGATACTGAGTTTTACAAACCTCTACTGATTCCTGTCCATGTGTGCACAGCACATACTCTGAATTGCTGCAAAGAAATTTTTGCACTGACTCATAACCCACATTGGAAAGACAAATAGGGACAGATCATTGCATTCATTTATGTATGTGGATAGACTGCTACTCCCTAGCACTATTGAAATGCCTGTAAAAAAATATAAATCATGTACTGACAAATGTACACAAAGGGGAGAAAAACCCAGGTAATATTTTATTGTAGTGTTGAGCCCCATTTCCGCAGCAGAGTTCCCTCTTTCAGCTGAAATGAGCCATTACTATATTACACTGCAAACTCTACAAAATTCAAGGGAAAATAAAGGGACATTGTCATCATATTGTCCTTCACTAACAAAAGTTACCTCCACTGTTTAAATAATATCCTTGGTCTTTGGCTCCATGCATTATTTAATAATGGAAACTTCTGTGACCTTTAAGCAATAGTAAACTGTGATTGCTTGACAAATAGGTCAATGTTTGTATAATAGTTGTGTCTTTGGAGGTACAAAAATATTCATCAGAATGCTTTGACTGACTTCCCCCACCCTTCATTTCTTTGGCAGTTTTCCCGCAGCATTGCCCTCTGTTAAACATTATTCCACTTCAAGGGTATTTGCAGGACTAGGAAGCAGGCAGTATATTATGGTCCGTGAAAATACAGGGTGGGGGAGGTTGTATGTCTCCAAGACACACACTCACACATGCACACACATACATGCCATGAGTAGCTGTTACTGGTGGTAGAAAGTATGTGTTAAAAAAGTCAGTAAAATGATTGGGTATCTCGTGTGTTAAGCACCTTGGTGTAGATATGTTGGATTTATTCCTGGTTAACATGCACCCTGTTTTAGGGGGATGATAAACTGGTATTTGCTGTTTGAAGGGCATACTTGAAAGCAAGGAACTGAGTTTGAACTTCTGGTTTTATTGTTAGCAATGTTGGTTGCAGGGCCAGTTAAGCAAACATGTGGGCTCCTGCATGCTCCTTAGCAATACTTAAAGGGAAAGTTGTATTGACACATTCTCTGTTACTTAAGTTTGAATTAGGGTGATCATAAAAGTCAGAAGTGGTCTCAAACAAGAATATTGAAGAATGCAATAACTTTGTTCCATGGCATTTTGTATGAAAGTGTCTGTAGTTTCACCATCGACTGCTTAATGTTAAATGTCTCGGTGATGTCTATTTCCCACTGAAAAGTGTGCGCAGCAAAGCTGCGTAAGAATAATGAATTATCAGTTTCACCTAAAAAAACCCACCAGATTTTTTCCACTGCAGTGCAATATACATAGTGAAATATAAGTACAAATATAAACACATAAATATGTATTAACAATATATATATACTGTTTTGAGGAATGCAAAACATGGAAAACAGCTCCAAGTTTTTTAATGTCACTGTAAATCTTCTGCCTGTTCTTGCCTCTCTTACAGTGCACAGTCATGTTTGTCAACATACAGTTATTGCACTCAAAAATTTTACCATACCACCTGCTACCAAAATTCAAATCCTGCTTCTTAAAGAGAAATCATACATGAAGCATGAGCATTTATGATTAAAAAAATTCTTTAGCTGCAGCTGATATTGTGCTTCAAATCCTACCTCCTTCTTGAGCATCACATGAAGAGAAAAGATCATTTTGATAACAGTTTTCAAGAAAACAACTAGAAAATTTTGATTTCAAATAAAGTTCTGGACCAGTCCGTAAGCACTATGTTGACCGTAATCTTGTGTGAAATTGTCTATCAGACATCTCTAGTTTAAGAGCTGAAACCCATTTTAGGCCTGACTGGTGTGTGCTATAGTATATGTCAGGTCAAGGTCTGCTTTAACAATGAAGAAATCTTTCTAGCTTGGGGGGGTTACATATACACTTGGCATATTTGAACTAAAGAATCTTTATCTGTTGGCATTTTTTTGCAAAGGCAGAAGCTCTTGACGCTTTCAACTTGAAGCATGGTAGAAGGAGCCATTGGCATTTCAGTCCCATCTTTGAGTTGGATCTCAAGGATAAATTCCTGCCCTCGGCTTGGCTCGCACCATTATTAACGCTCTAACTGGGACACGCTCTGAAGTAGTTCTGACTCAATAGTTGTCCATTAATTAATTAGTAATCCTCTATCCAAGAATACAGCTAGGTTACAACAGATACTGATAACTCCTAAGTATTTATTGCATTCAGTAAATAGAGGCTTCAAAGAAGCTACTTGGTAGTGAGGAGTAGGCTTTTTAATTATTTCCAGTGTTAAAGCTGTGAAAGGATACTGTAAGGGCTTTCTTAGAACTCTTTTTTTCCCTTGGAAAATGATCAGCTTTAAAAAAATTATCTTTATTTAATTTTTAATTTTTGGAAAAAAGTTCTCTCATACATTCTCCTAGGTTTACGCTTTGGCTGGTAGCAGACAGGCATTTTGCCTGGCAGCAAAGCAGAGCCACCTCTTAGCTAGGGGAATATATGCAGAGGGCAAACAAGAAGCAGTGCTGTTACTTTTGAGATGAAAGGACTTACAGGCAATGCTATAAAAATTAGAATCCCAATGACACACTGCACTTCAGTGGCTGCAAGGGTCCCTTGAAGTAATTCAGGAGAGGCAGGACTGTGTTGGAAACTAATGTCTTCGGCAGTGTAGTCCTAGTTCAGAAACAGGATCCAGGTTCTGCAAAGGCCAGTGAAAGACCAGTTACAAATGGACACACACTTAATGATCCCGGAGCAAATTGTATCGTCATTCAGATAATGGTTAAGCAATAATGATCTACACTAATTAAGATCTGAAATAGTAAAAAAGGAAAAAGTAACTGAGGTAACTGCTCTATGACAGTTAAGGTTTGGGTATATTAGCACAGGAAAATTAATTCATGTATTTACTCATTAGCAATGACTTCAAGCTGCAAATTATATATATATACAAAATATTCACGCTACTCTAAATATTTATTGAAGAATCAGTCAACCTGAGAGGAAGGATCTAAATGCGTTTGGTTTTCTTCTTCTTAACATTTAAAGAATAACAAATTTTTCAGGAGAGAATTCCCAAATATACAGACAATCTTATAAAAGGCAGAGTTTATGGTAAAAAAATCTGAGAGTGTAGAGAGTAAGGTTTGGCAGGGAAAACAGTTGTTTGCAAACAGTTGGAAATGTCCTCCTGAGTGTCACTTTTTATGATAAACCACAGTCACTGAGGATATCTACATTTACAAGAAAATAAGGAAAATAAGATAAAATAAATAATAAAGTAAAAAAAAAATCCTCTTAATAGTTAGTGGTGTGCTCATTGGAACAAAAAATGAAACTTTATAATAGAGCATTTGTCATCCTCTTCCTCTCCTCTGTGCTGGCCCCTCATAGTTTCATTTGCTGTCTTTCTCTATTTTTCCTACTTTCATTCCTCTGCAGTCTCCACCATCTCTTCTCATTCTTTTTCCCTAATCTTCATCCTAACCTTCACTCTCGTCACGTTTCCATGCAGTCTTATGCCTGCTCCTGTTCACCCCAGCTGTGGATTGCCTTTTGCCCATGGCCACTTCGCTTAACTCCAAAGCAACAGTCCTGGTGTAAAAATGGTAACGCTACGTGGAACATGTTCACACTCTCTCCTTCCAGCTTCTATATATCCCAGAGGCTTGAATTTATTTACCTTGCCTTGCTCCCAGGAATTCTCTTTCTGAGTGCACCCTCTTGTTGTCTCATGTTCCCTGACCATGCAGGGCCTGGCTGGGCATTTCTTTTTCCTGTTACTTCCAGTACCTTCCTCCTACCTCTTTCTACTTTGTCACTGCTGTAATCAATATCCACTTAATTCCTACTAATTTCTACTTAATTTCTCCCATACTCACAACACTTAGACTCTTCAACTTTCTATTTAACCCCAGCATGTCTTTCGCATTTGCTGTCCACCTTCATCTCTGATCTGATTCCCTCATGATCACATTTCAATGTACCTCACCCTGAACTATAACGTCTTTCTTTCCTGTCATGAGTTGTGCCTGACCAGTTTTTCTTTTTCTTTTTTTTCCCCCTTCTTTCCCCCTTTTCTCCTTTGTCCTCTTTTTCCCTTTCCCTCCTTTTTTTTTGGTATCCACAAATGCAAACTCTTCTTTATTTTATCCATCAGAAATATCGTGGCAAAATTTTCCTAAACTCAGCTTTAAACCATGTAACTTCTCCTTTGCGTCCTTCTACTTCCTGCCTCTTCTGAATCACTTCAAATGTAATCCATGTTCACTTCAGGCGTCATTCATAACCAGTTACTGCCTACCTACTGCCCCTTGTCCTGATGAGTATACACATTCAGTTGCTCCCACACATCAGTCTTCATGTAGAAGCCGTTCTTCAGATTCACAAGCATAAAATCAATTTTCCTGTGGTAATTTTAATTCTTGGAAGAAAATTCTTATCACCTCCTACAAAAAAAAAAAATCAATTATTATTTTTAGCATCTCTGCTTTTAAGATCTCTTTTTTAATGATGCTTGTAAAATAGAAGTTAGAGCACTGGTATACAAAGACTTTCTGATTGACATTTTCATTTTCTCTATGAACTTTCATCCTTACTTCTATGGAAATGATAAACTGTATATAGAAGAAGGTAAGACAAACTTTTAGTTCAGTAGATACAGCGCTTTACTGCAGTGGGATCCTGTTTAATATATCTTCAACATTACATTATCATTATTTTTCTTAGTGAAATTTAACTTGACCAAATTCCTAGTGAAACAAAGTAAAATTTTCCCAGCTCACAAAAGTAATAAGGCACCTAAAACAACTGCAAAACAAGATTTCCCATCTTTCTCCATCGTGCAGTTATACCAGCATCTAATGAACACTGTGTCACCCCCAAACTCCTATGATATTACTGGAAAAGTGTATTTCATTATAAGATGAATTTCAAGAAGATTTAAGAGGCATTTTTATCAAATTAACTAACTTTGAAAGAGTGGGAGGTTAGCTGGGAGAGTGTTTAAAGGGAGAGAATATGATGTCCTCCCTTCCAAGCAACTCAAGTCACAGCACGTCCTGAAATCCGCAAACCAGTTCTGCTCTGACGACATGCAGTGACCTCGGTGGAGAAACAGTGGTTTGTCAAAAGGAACTGTTGATTCATCATGTTTAAAACCAGCCTTCAGGATTCCGGGAAAATGGGTGCTAGGTGAAATATAGCTTTTATGAGTAACGTCTTTAACATTAAAGCTATTGCTTTTTAAATCCACCATGATTCATGCTAATAAATGAATATACCTTAAGCAATTAGTATTTAGAATACAGGATTGCAGAGAACCACTCAAACCCTACAGCAACTCTCTGAGTTGCTCAGTGGTGAAAACAGAAGTAGAAAGGCAAGTAGATGAATTACACTGTATACTCCGCACCTTTAGCATCTGTTGAAGTTGATGGGAGCTGAAGACACATATAGTATCTCACAGATCGAGGTTTTGTCACCAACTGCTCTTTGGTCCCTTTTCCCATTATGCAAAATAAGTACCCACGAGACCACCCTTAAACTCATATGTGATAAAACTTAGCTCTGCATCCCATCCGAATCTTGCTAAATGTCCTATACATGAAGTCCCTTACAAGTGAAAACCAGAGTATAGCAGGATCTCTTTGTGTTGAGGGTGAAATAGCATACCAGCTGTATTTATTTCCTGCATGGCTCATGGAGAGACATGCTGCGGATATCTGTGACACTTGTCTTTGGCAGAGGAGGAGACTATCGCGATGTGCCTTGACGCATGCTCTCTCTGCAGAGCTGGAAGGGGTAGAATTGTGGTTCTGACTCCTTTTCGCCCTGCTCTGCAAGGGCACCCTGCGCTGCACGATAGTTACATACGTCTCAGGAACCTGTTCTGGATTTCAACTATTGTAACTGAGGGAATGCTGATCAAATGACGTCTTCATGTGCTGGAAAACGATACAAAAAATAGGGATGTCAATTGTTTTTAAGCAACCAAAGAACTCACTGAAAAATCATTACAAAGCAATAAGTGTTTTGTATGTGATGTATATACATCAAGGCAATGAAACACTGGAAGCAGAGAATGACTTTTTTCTGACCTACCTAATATAAGAAGATGATCACAAGAAACTGTAATTTAAAGAAAATGCATTTATTTATTTTTCTCTCATATCTGTATTACTGTAAATTACTCTGCTGTAAAGGAAAATCAATTTTTATTATGGCTATTGAGTGCTTTTTAATAACGTTCTTATACATGGCTTTTGGTAAACGTTATTCTAAATTGAAACATCTTTGTAAATATCTTATGTGGACTATCTTATAACTTAGATATGATTCAAGTAATGCTTGTAAAATCTCCACTTAAAATGAATCTCCATGTGACAGGTAATTGGCTACGGGCCTGTTTTTTGTTATTGATTTAACTTATTGCCAATGTACACAGGTGTGTTGGCGGGTTGTTCAAGCTTCCAAGGCACCCACATTTGGCAGGACAATAAATTGTTGCATAATAAGATTATTTTCCCCCTTCAGTCTTGAATCTTTTCAAAAGTTGTATTTTAAACCTTTGTAGGTATGTACGTGGGTGAGAGAAAAATACCCAACAATGTTACCATGAGGCATGTTTCGATTTATTGTTTGAGGCGCTCAAGGAAACAGCAACATGTAGATAAGATATCTGCAAATATATATATTTGCCAGCTGAAGAGAAAAAACAAAACATTTATATAAATTAAGTTGTTTCTCAGTTTGTTTTTTTTCAATATAAAATTCTACATTGTTGTCAGACGAAATTGGTTATTTTAAAAAGAAATACAGCACTGAAAATACCAGCTGTTCAATGTGCTTTAAATGCAGACAGCAGATGCGATTTGCCCTTGCACACAGAAATATCTGCATCACAGACATCCAACTGAGGCCTCATTTGAATACTTTGAGCAAAATCCTGGCTCTGTTGAAGTTGATGGGAATTTTGCCATTAACTTCAGTTGGGCTTCGGTTTACTTCTCCAGTAATGAAATATGTGGCAAGGTAGGTATCCTTGAGGAACACACAGGCTAATACGGAGAAAATGAAGAATGCCACAGCAGGTCACAGGTAATGCAAATTCTCGGGAGAGCAATGATCTTAGAGGAAAAGAAGGGGAAGCATTGCTGTGGGAGTGCTTTGTACAGAGAGGTGGGAGGAGATTTCATGAAAGGATGTGGAAGACTGTTCCAAGTATAGCAGGTAGCATGACTGAATGTGTAAAACCGAGAGGAGGAGAAAACACTTCTACTTTCACAAGCCCGAAGAAAAGAATGAAGAATGAAGTGTTGTACCAAAACTTTGGAAGAATCTGAACTGGGGGAAAAGCTTTATGATGGCTCTTCTTTCACCCAGATGTTTCTCTTGGGCTTAGTTCTAAAGGAAGAAGGATTTGTTTAGCCTTCCAGATTTGTCCACTAATCTGTGTTTCAGAGGAGAGCACAGTTAGCTATCCCCTCACAAGAAAAAGGCCACAGCTGAGAAAGCCAACCCAGGACAGGAGGGAAATGCTTTGCCTGAATGATTCAGAGCAGCTGCATTGCACTTGAGTAGGCAATCCCTCTCCTGGGCCAAGGGCTGTTTTTTTCATCCTGGCACTTCATTTCATAAGAAATAAAATACTGTCAGCAAGTTAATATAATGGCAAAGTCCCAGTGATGGCTTTGGAAATACCATGGTTTGTTAGTGTTTTTCCATAGTGATCTCAAGGAGCCATCCTTCTCCACAGCCTGTGCTACTTTAGTAGAAGTGTATTAGATACTACTGGTAAATATATACTTGGGACCTCTACTATTTGCATTATTGCAGATCTATTATACTTTATAATGCTAAATCTATCCCAGTAACTTCTTGAGCGGGAAAATTCTTGACATAAGCTGCAATTACTCCAAAGGAGCAGTTGCAGGTTATCATGTCACGTTGTGCTCTGAGATGCCTTAGGTTACAAGTCATCGATACCATGGACAAAAAGTTGTCTGGGTTTGTAGTGTAAAGCAGATGATACACATTCACTAAAAATCCTCATGAAATATTTACCAAAGGCTCGTTGCTCTGGATGCCCACCAGACGCTATCTGAAAATTAAATAACTCTTGGGTTTTTTTCTCTTTAGATACCTGAAGACTTTATTCCAAAGTATATGGTGGCAGATTAAAACATACCAAATTAAAACCTTGTCAACATAGAGCTTTGTTTTAATTTAAAGCAGTACACAAACTGCTCAGAAATACCCTCTTTTTTTCTTTGCGATTTTTACATCTGAAAGGTGCCAATCTGGAAAACAAGATGCTGTGCATGTGTACGCGTGAAAGATGAGGATGGTGGAGGTTTGCACTCCTCCAAAGGGCTGTAGAACAACATCAAAGCCAGGTCACCATTTTCAAATGATTTATTAACCCTAGAAAACAAGTCTGGGAGAAGCAGTATCACACGTGGAAAATGCTCCCAGATGCTGTGATCAGAGTGCGGAGGCAGGTACTGCCATGTGTGCTATTGCAGACAGTGGGAAGCCCCCTCCCTTCCCCTATGCTGTAAAAACAAAACAAAACAAAAACAAAACAAAACAAAACAAAACTCATTTTCTTCAATGCACACAAGAGAATGTTTGGCATCTGCTACTGAGCAGCATTCTTGCCGTGTTTCACTATCTATCAAATGGCACGCTCATCCTCTGCCAAGAAAAATACTTGTTCCCAATACTAATCATGCTCCCCGACTACCCTCTAGTGTATATTCTTCCAGGACTGCTATCCATCCATGCAGCCATTTGAAAGATATTAAAATGATTACGATGAAATCTCTCACTTACTGTGCTGGCAAGAGCTGGGATGTGCTCCAGAGTCAATGCACACAGTTCCCAGGGAGGAGGGAGTGCCTTACGTCTCTCTTTATTGACTGCCCCCATCTAAATGAAGAGTCATCATTGCGGGGGCTCTGTGGGGAACCATAGGCAGGGCTCCGGTTTGGGGGGAAGATTGTCAAGGTACAAGCTGTTGGAGAAATGACAAATAAAGGGATGAAAAATAGCAGTTGGTAGATAGATCCCAGAGCCTCTCGTGACTGTAGGTTTCAAAGGAAAAAGGAAAAAATCATTGTAAAATGCCTAATAATGCTTGAAAGGCAGTAGCTGGGAACTCGGTGAGAAGGGTTTTCTTTTCTGCTGTTTATTTGGTGAGACTGACTCACTGTATCCACACAGGCCCCAGCTCCTCAGAGAGGGGATGATACAACTACAGGATGCATCCCTGGTCAGATCCTTTAGGTAGCTCCTAAGACGAAGATTGAGACTGTTATCGTCAGCCTCTGGAGTTCCTGGAAGCACTAGCAATTTGTTCCTCCCACTAAGAAATTGTCTTGGATTTCTCAAGAAGAAAAATGCTTGTTTTCTGATCAACATATTGACATCACGAACTGGAAATGAAATGTCCTAATTTGGTCCTGCATAGCCGAAGAACTGAATCCCTTTCAGGAATCCCTAAACCTTTTGACATTTGGGCCCCCTCCCACCAATAGGCTGTTCATGACGGCAGCAACAGGTGCCCTGAGACACCTCTGCAAACTGCTGATGCTGAGCAATAATCAGAGAGCAGCTAGAAGCACCTCCACATGTTGCTGTCATGTGCTTTGCAGGCCACAGCTAAACCACCGTCATTATGGCAAATTCTTCAGATGTTTGTACAGACGTGAGGGTGGGATTCATGTAATTTATCTTTCAACATCTACAAAGTAGATGTCTACAGCTGTGCTAATCACTCTAGGCTCCCTTTATAGTCAAGGAAGAGAAATAAGTGTTTTTAGGGTGCAATTTGCCCGACCTATTAAAGACATTTACTTTAGGATGACATGAATCACACCCAAGGTTCCTATGCATAGCCTGCCTAGGTCCTCACTGACTATACTGACAGCCTGGGGTGACTAGCTTAAACGCACACTACACGCACATTTATGTACCTCTGTTTAATTAGATGAGAACCACCCACTGCCTGTTACAGAGCTGGCTTTGAACACAGGTGACATAGACAATTTCTGCAAAAGTATAGAATACTGAAGCAAGCAGTGGAGCATCTTCTTTCCACGAGGTAGAAGAAGCATCTTTGGTCACAGGAGGAGCCCTTGCACAGGGACGCATGAGGACCAGTTACAGCAGTCACAACCTCTTGTTCCCTGTCTCTCTTCTTCTTCACGGAGTGGGAACAGCAGGTCTCTTACAGCCCGTAGCTGCTGCTCACGATAGGAACAGGGCCTGATGCCCCTCCCTGCATCCTTTTCCTTCTCCCTTCCCTTTCTATCCCCTGTGGGAGAAGCAAATGTGAAAATAGAGGCCGTTGAGGTAGGCAGCAGTGTGGACTGTGGGAGAAGGAGTTAACCGAGTCCAGAAGTAGTCTAGGGACACAGTAGGGTGCCCTGACTCCCAAAGGACTGAAGGAGGTGGGTGACCTGGTTGGGGATGCACTGAAGGATTGGATGGAGATCCCACCCATGCCTGCTCCAGAGGTGCAAAATGTCCCTGTGCCCCATTGCCTGTTCCCAGCCCTTCTTTCCCTCTCAGAGGCTCCTAAAACCTCTCTCTCACCTTCCCCTCTTTCCAAAACCCAGCTTCCACCTCTGAGCCTGCTCTCCCCACCCTCTGACTCACCCTCAGATGCTTAGGTGCTCCCTTCTGGCCTCCTTTCCCCAAAGCCCCTCTCCATTTCCTTCAAAGTGTGAGGGTCCTGAAGTATCACGTGGTGCATGGTGTCATGTGGTGGTCTGCATTGGTTTTGGTTTTTATTTTCTCTCTCCTGTGCTTGTGTTTTATACTTTTCAAAGTATACTTTCCAAAGTATAAAACAAGCTTTGAAAGCTTGGATGACCCTCTTTTAAGGGAACGCTTTATATTTATGTGAACAATTAGATATCCTAATGAGTAAGAAATCACCCTTGAAACAACCAAAGGACTTCAAGGGAATACTTAGAAATTTCCTCAGGAGCCCAAAATGATGCCTAGAAAAAGGTTTCCAACAAATTATTACTATTATTTTTAATTTAAACTGCACCATGAAGGTTCATAATGTTTAATATAGTGGTATTAATGAGTCATGAGGGTTTAAAGATATGAGTAGGGCAAGTTATATATAGGAGGAAGAAATAGATTTTATTAGCCTGATTGATGTATTGGGGAAAGCAGATACGCTTTAGGCATGAGTTTTTTAGGTAAACAGTAAGAGAAAGACTGTGACCCCACACTGAGTTAATGGATCGTATAAACTCCAAGGGGCTTGGAGACAGAGCACACATTTCTAGGAGATGGCTAGATGGATGTTTGTCATAGGAAGTTTTTAGTAGGGACAATAAATTGGTTTTGGTTCACCTCTAGGTTTTTAAAGCTGCGAGGTGAATTAATTTTCCTGTATTGGGAAAATATTTTGCATTTTGAAAATGTTCCTGTCCGAACTGCAATAAAAACAGAAATTGCAATAAGTTTATGAGTTTATAATAAAGACAATGTTTTGATTTGACAACTATGACGTATTTCAGTGCAGTTTTTATTACTGAAATTTTTCCTATGGATACACTATCTTACATTGAATAACCAAGCTGTTTTGAAGGCAAAAGTAGAACTCATGTTAATAGAATCATAGAATCATAGAATCATTAAGGTTGGAAGAGACCTCCAAGATCATCGAGTCCAACCGTCAACCCAGCACCACCATGCCCACTAAACCATGTCCCTAAGCGCCTCATCTACGCGTCTTTTAAATACCTCCAGGGATGGGGACTCAACCACTTCCCTGGGCAGCCTGTTCCAATGTTTAACTACTCTTTCAGTAAAGAAATTTTTCCTCACATCCAATCTAAACCTCCCCTGGCGCAACTTGAGGCCATTTCCTCTCGTCCTATCGCCAGTTACTTGGGAGAAGAGACCAACACCCACCAAAGCAAAGCAAATAAAAAAACAAAGCAAAAAAAAAAATCATTTTAAAAAGGTTTTTTTCTCAACAAAAGAGTGAAATAAAGCCATTAATAATCAGCTCTCATACCCACCTGCAGACCCAGCACAGGCATGCGTACCACACACATGATACACAGCCACCTCGTTCAGCCACTCTTGTTCTTCTTAATAGTCAATCCCAGATTTGGGGGGACAGTCAGAAGGGGACAGTCCTCATGTCAGAGCTGCTAGTGCAAATCCTCCATCCTCTCCTGAACATGTCCCCTTGCAGTGTCTTCGCCCGTGCAACTGGACATTTTAGTTTCACTAGGGTTTTGGTACTGCAAAGCAACTCCAATGAACTAGGAAACACACTTAGCCCATTGGTAATCAATGACCGCAGATGAGAGACTTTGGACATGTTGAAAGAATAAATAATATTTTACGTGAGGCTTGAAAATAAATGTGCCTCCATTTGCACATATTGCTCATCATGACAACTGGTGATAAAGAAAGGAAGTAGTCGATCCTGACACCCCTTGAATCAGGCTGCTCTATCACAAGACCCTGAAGCACTGTACACACATAAAAAGAAAACTAACTGATAGAGATCTTTTGAATAAATATGGGCCTGATCCTGAATCCTGAATTCATCACACATTCCAAAAAAAGAATTTTCAAAAGACCTTAAAGTATTTCTGCAAGATGCATGGCCTGTGCCTGACCTTTTCCTAGCCCCTTCTCCCCTCACACAAATCACTTTGTTATGAGCTTTTCCATCTACTGGAGGCAGCCACTGCTCAGACAGGAATATTCCATGCGAAAGGAGATGCTGGGACCCCACAGTCCCTCCTCACCCTTGATCTCAGAGACATTGGACATCAAGTCCTGATCCTGCTTGAGTGGGCTTGCAGATGTGGTAAATGCTGCCCGATGGCTCTGCTGGGAGGAGTCCAGCCACCACTGGGACTTCTGGGGTTTTTTCCCTCAGCAAGAGAACAGAGGAAGAAAAACAAAATAAGAAATCATGAAAGTAAGGAAGTTGGAAGGAAATTAACTCTATCCCTGCCGAAACCAGGACATTTTTAGAGGGGTTTACAATTCGAGCTGCACTCTCTGATCCAGATGTAGTTGGGCATGTTATTAAGACAAGTGAGGGTATAGTTGAAAAAACGCTGCTAACAATCACAATAGTTATTTTCAAAATGATCTAAAAAGTCCTGAAATAGATAAAATAGACACATTCAACATCCATAACAAAGAACAATATTCAAACTATTCATAATCAAATGCTGTCCCCAAGACATTCTCCTAGACCCTATCACCAGTTTGATATATATTTTCAGACAAGCCTGAGAAAAATATGTTTTGAAGGATCTGTTAAAAGGGAAACCGTTGTGCAACTTTGGCTGTTGATATAGCCATAAAATATATATTTATACACAGTTTTATATATACAAAATGAACCTCACAGCCTACAGTATCTTACTACTGCAGCTCAGATGCAGTGCACGACATATTATATTTGTGGAAGTGGGATCTATAACCTAATGTATTCTTGCATCAAAGAATAATGTCTCATAAATAAATCATTACAGCCTGTCACATCTATGGTTTCACACCATAGTGTATAAAATTATGTATTTTGAGATATGGAAGAAGGTGATTATCTAATGTTTCAACAAAAAAAATTTATCCTGTGCTAATGCATGTGCTGTCGTGGAGGTGTTATTGCCTTACCACTGTTCATTGTAGACTAATCCATAATATCAAATGAATGACAGCATTTCTGTTTTCAAAAACTGGTGCAATTTGTGTGCGGCTTTTCTCTTTCAGTAATTAAGAAATCAAATAAGCCTCAGTGAAACTATTTAAGAGGTTCTAGATATAATTAGAACACCTCATTCTCTCATAACTAATTCCTAATTAAAGTAATTCGTCTTTTTGCCCTTCTTTTCAAGGGTGAAGAGCAAGTGGTGATGAATGCTCAAAATCAGGAAAAGTGAAAATTGCAGTGTGTTGATTTGCGGTGATTGAGCACGTTCCAGTTTTTAACAGCCACCTTCGACTGAAATGGTAAATGAATCTCCAGCCTCTGTTTACGTTGCATATGTGTTATCTGGAGCTTGACAAACGGTAGAATTTGTCATATAAAATAGCTACCGCTGTCCAGAAATTCTGAATATATAAAAGCTGTTTTTTTTAAGATAGCACATTTCAAGGAGGGGGGGGAGGAGGAGGGGAGAAGAGAGAGAGTGTACAGGAGAGAGAAAAAGTCTGAAATTTGTTCCATAGGGTGAAAATTGTCCTTTTAGAATTTTATTTGCAGCTGTGCCCAGATGATGATGGATTTATCATATGAACCAGGGATTAGTAAACAATGTGTACCCTATAAAGAGCAAAACAAGTCCTTGCTCATCACTGCACTTAATTGCAGTGGTTATATCAAAGCCATATAAAATTTAATCATCAACCACAAGTAAGACTTTGCTTTACATGTGTGCTTGCTTCCCTGTTTTTCCACCTGTTTAAATGAAAGATTCTTGGAATATCACAATATGTAAATATTGTTTATGATGCAAAAATATGCTCTTTCATCTCCTCGCTGCTTTGATGTCGTGATATATAAAGCTTTTAGTGCCACCACCTACCTGACACACAAAGGTCTTATCTGATTCATAAACATGTGTGCCCAGTGCAAACAGGCTGTATCCAATAGATGATTTTTCTTTTCCTTGTAATGTTTTTTTAACAGACAGAAAGAGAAAGAAAGTGTAAATGACAGAATCACTCAGGTGAAAAGAATATTTTAAGCATCAGGTAAAGATAAGCCTATTATGATAGAATAAAAAGATGTAGGTCAAAACTGATCCTAAGAGGTTAGTTATATATATAGGTATCTTGTAAAATGTGTTTTAAAAGCTGAAAGTTTTTTTAAGAGGTTTGATCCAAGTGGGAAATAAGCAGCAAGATCAGATGACCTCCTAAGAAATACAAATACCCCTAATTAGCAAGAGAAGAAAGAGAAATGCAGGAAGTAAGGTCAAAGCTGGAAACAGGACAGATGAAGCTAGAAAGGGAATAAGATGTAGGCAATATCTAAAGTCTGTGGTTCACTGGTAAAAACTTTAAAGGAAAGGGTGCTGCTTATTATATAGCATACAGTTTAATATATGATATGTCCTATAAATAGCTATTTTTACATCGATCCATCTCTAATAAAACACTGGACTGGGGCCTCAGTCTGACAGAGACGGAATTCTGAGGAGGTGCTGTCTCCAGCTGAAAATGTGACACACACTTTGGGAGAGGGGTATCTGCTTGCCAGAAAAGGTCCTCGGGGCTTTTTAGGGCAAATTCAGTTTCCAGATCCTCAGGGATCCCAGAGGCTGTCCTTGCTGTGCACGTGGAATGATCAGGACTCATGGCTTGTCCACCAACGGCTATGGCAGACTAGCACAGCTCAGGCTGGCTGCAATTACCAAGAGCAGAATTTGGCTTTTTCATGTCAGATGAACTGCCACTGCTGCAAGAACTTCAAGGTGTAATGCTGCTTCTTTTTCTTTTTTTCTTTTCCCCATTTTTTTTTCCAGTTTCCAAGCGCATCCTGGGAAATCCTTTCGTGTTCTTTATTTCCACCTAAGCCCTGGGTTGCTTTGAACAGCAGACGCAATTGTATGGGTGAACTTCAGAGATTTGAAGGGATCTAACTTGAAAGCCTTTGATTGAAAGTGCAAGCTCCAACTGGAGTCCTGTCAGGTGCTGCTAGACGGGACGTGGCAGGACGCTGCAGCAGAAGGAATCCCTGCAGCAGGGACAACCTGAACGTACGGTTCCCTAGCACAGCCTCTGAGGCCAGGAAGAGCATAACTCTGCATTTCCAGCCTCACAATAGCACTATAAATCTTCCCAATCTATAAATTGATGCATATGATTATGTGACTTGACTAAGGGCATCTATGGGAGTTTGTGGCAGAGGATGAAGAAACCATCCCTAAGTCTCTTTTTCAGTATGCTCTGATAGGCTTTCTCCGAGCATCAGAAGAGAAGCAGCCAAAGGGATATGAGCTGCAGGTCCACATCTTTTTTGAGAGCTGTATGTTCCTTTGGGTAGAAAATCCTGGGGGATTCAATAAAAAAAAAGAAATGAGAAGGAACCGATATATATTTAATAGAAGCCTGTAGACAATTTCAGAAACCAATAGAATTTAAGAAAGTAGGTTGTTACAGTGCACAAGTTTTGTAACAGGGTTATACATTTTTCAAATTTTATATGACAGCCAAAACACTCCAGATGTGTTACCTTCCTCTGCCAGGTTTCCTAGATCTTCCCTTCGAGCGCGGGTGAAGCTCCTTATGTTTGAAGGCAGGGCTGGGTATATTCTGTTTCCATTTTCCACACCCTTCTCATGCCGTATCTGACTATCATCACCGCTGCAATCCAGGAATACAGTAAACATTAGAGCTGGTTGGATTTTTCAGATTTTAAATGCATTTTTGTCACTGTTCTTTTGGAAAAAAAGCAGGAAAAAAAAGTAATGAGATAATTGTTTTTCCCCACTGGATTTCAAACAACTGCAGCTCTAAAAAGAAATGAAAATTATATTTATTTTCACTTCAATTAAAATATTTGTCTTGGCCAAGAAAATCTATCTCAGTAATCACATACTGTGTCAACACCATCTGTCTTCTTGTGACAATAGATATCACAATGGATAGTCAAAGTTTATTTCCAATAGTAAAAAGTCTGAGAGAAGTCTTTTTTATTGTATTTTATTCTGTTTTGTCCTATCATAAGGCCACTTGTTTACAGAATTATGTCTCATTTCAATATTATCGGCTAATGTTCCCTCTCTTCACACTGGAGACTGTTTCAGCTTCTGAATTATGGTCTGCTGATGCCTGGTAACTTCTCTGCTGAGACCACAACACGACAGAGATGCTGGTGATCTTTTTCGGTCTGCATTTTTTTGCTTCTTAACTGGTGGGTGAAAATCACTCCCCTGCTCAATTTGCTGAACCTCACCATGGTTCCTGGTGCTCTTGGTCTTTCAGTTCATGCCAAAGAGGCAGAGGCGTGAATGTAAACACCCCTAGCTGACTGAGAGCAAATCCACGTCAGTTCTTCCACTTCCAGCCCTCTCGCATGGGGGGATCCTTTGGTCCTTTCTCCCTTAATATTCAACAGGTAGTATATGGCTTTGGGGGAACCAGCTGAGGACCAGTGTTCCTCACTAACACTTGTTGCCATCCACCTTTCTTCCAGCTTATCCATTTCAGCCACTGTGTGTGATGAAGAGGTGTAAAACTTTGGTCAGCACAGTTGGGTGCTTGTACTGTGGTAGAAAACATCAAAGCAAACTCTCCTTTAACCATTCTGAGTGCTGGTGAGATAGGTGGAGCTGCAGCCTTGAAAGAAAAAGTTCAAGGACTGCCATCTCCCAGCTTTCTCAATGTCTAGCTCCTGGCGGCCGAACAGTTGGCGACAGCTGAGTCTATGTGAGTCTGGTAGGAGAAGGGAAACTAGTCAAAGAACATTTTTATGCTCTGTAACTGTACTTAATTTCCAGCTATCAGACAAAGCGCAATCGTCCAGATCATGGTTCATTTTTAAGGAGTGTAGGCTAGCTGGATTGCCATGATAATGATAGTAACATCCTCTTACTTGCTATCTACCTTGGGAACTATTTGCTCCCCTTTGTCTGCATCCGGATCTTGTGTAGGGACAGTGCCACATCTTGCTTCGTGGTGTGGGTTATGGATGGTTCCTACCTGAGCATCTCCTGTGCCAGAAAAGGCAAGCTCTGCAGTTTGAGAAATACTTTTCTAGCCAGGACACAATGAGACCTATTCAGACTATTCACTTTCCTGATATAATTAACCATATAATTATGGAATTAAGACTCTTTGCAAAGCACATATTACTACTATTAATGATAATTTGTACTACAGCAGCGCCTAGAGGAAGGGATGTCTTGTATAAGGTACATAGAAAAAATATACTTACCTGAAGCTCAGTTTCAGATTCAGCTACAATTTGGCTCAGCCAGACATGCAAAGACTAGGAGAAAGGAGCAGAAAGCACTAGCACAATGGTGTGAAGTCAGGCTTTGAAAAGAGAAAGGAATTGCTCAGGATCACAGAAGCTGATCTACAGTAGTACCAGGAGCTGTACATACTGTCCTGAATTGTGCTGTGGTGTACTAATGACAATATTCCCTGTCCTCCCCCGCTGTCATTTTGCTGTGTAAAATAATGCTCGGTTGCTGACCACATAGACTGCACACTGACCCATCATGTTCTGGGGAAATCCTGCCACGCAGAAATGTTCAGACATCTAAAGAACAGTAAAAACAAAGCCCTTATGCTCTTTTATCCTGCCAAGATTAGAACAGTAACTTATTTTCTACATTTTTGGAATTCTAGTGACATTAGCTAATGTCACTGCTAATGTCAACGTACCAAGGTACCTTGGTGCCAACTGCAGTCAGGACTGGTATTGCAAAGAAACTAATGATGTGCTGCGGTCTCAAAGGGATCAGTGCTGTCAGGCACTTGTGAAGGACAAGGAATAATTTGTACTTTGCATTTGAGCCTTTCATTCACTTGCAAAAGGCTGCCTAACAGGAATGAGATGCACACCATGAGCTCAACACTTCTTTCAAATTCCAAACATACTTCACTAACTCCACTTATTATGAAAATCAGGATTTTTATCACTCAAGAGCACTAACAAATCAACAGAGAAGAATGTAAGAAAGTTCCACTGCTGAGATCCTGACCCTGTTGTCCATAGGAAGTTAAAATGAAACTATTCTAAGCAGAGCAGAGATGCGTAACGGTCCTTGTATGCTCGTAAAGAAAATATATTTTGTTTGTCATTTAGATCAAAAGGGCAGGTCGATTTCAATTGATTTTTGAGATATTACACTAATCTCTGCCTTTGCACCTAATTGTTGTGACCATTGGTTCAGCAAATTGACTAGTGGGAAATGGCAGGAATTTTACACTATTAAATCTTTATCTTGACTGTCTCTAGTATATCCATCTGTAATAAAACACACTGCTCTGCAGCTGGCAACTAAATTACAGGCACACAAACAACATGGGGAAGAGAAATTGAAGCCTTCTCCACAAGATATGAAGAAAGGACACCTGACCTGTAAACACAATACTGAAATTGTTAGTCCATGGACTTCATTAAATTGCTTATTGTGGTGGTTGAGAGTGGCATGGTGCTTAGCACAGCACCAAATCTCAAGCAAAGAATGTACAATTCAGATTAGCTGCTCTCCAGGGCTCTGGACCCAGTTCCTGGGGAGTCAATGGACAAAAGGAGCATGGCTTTTATGCTATATGTGCACAGCCAACAGCGTGAATATAGTTCTTGCATCTTCGCTAATTGCAGGTGAACCAAAGTCTAGTGGCTGTAAATAGCTGGCCTTGCAATTTGCTCCTCAACATCTTAGGCTGAAATGCTACATGAGTTTGTAATACCATTTTAGATGGATTAAAATCTGTCCACAGCCCTTTTTTTCTGCATATTTTTATTTTATACACTGTAGTAGACCCTGAAAGCTTCAATCAAGGCTGGACCAATTCTCAAGCTCCTTCTCCCTAACTATGGTCCAGGTTGTATCTGTCTACCCTGTGGATGTGCAGCGAGAAGTGAGAACGGAGTTGCCAGACACAGCAGAAATCATTGTTCTTTGCTGTGAAAATGCTACTCTCTTCATGCTCTTTCATGGCCCTGTGCTCTGCCCAGCTGAGTTGGGTAGATGTTGTGCAGTTGGTGAACAAAGTTTTTAAAACTTTCCTCTTGGTCTTCTTAAAATACAGTGATTTTTCCTTCTTCAGTTATTTGGGTTCTGGAGGGATGAATGATGGTGTCCGTGGAAGACACTGCATGAGGTGAAGGTAAGAAAAGAAAATCTAACAAATGGGAAAGCAGACAAGCTTGAGAAAGAGCAATTTCTATGAAACAATTAAATAGAGAGGGGACAAACCTCAAAAAAATTTGACTGTTGCACCGTACCTCCAGTTTCCTTCCTGGAAAAGGGCAACTGTTAGTCATGACCTTCAAATCTTGAACGTTGAACAGAGTCACCATTCACTCACACTCCTCACCATGAAGGGACCTGTAGGAAGAAATATAGTAACTTATCATCAAACTATAGGGAATGAACAAAACCATTTCTATATTCTGTGTTTTTCTTTCACCTGACAAGTTTATGTGGTTTATTTAACATTCATGTTTTTCAGGTACGATGCTTTTCAGTGGCTCTGATTTTTATGTTCAATCTATAAGGACCTGGTATCCCCCAATCCCAGAAGCACTCAACATTTCTTTAGTACACTTGATATGTTGGCACATTTGCACCCATACTTGGATCCTATTTTAAATTCCATTTTCCATTGAAACAATGTCATCAGTTTGTACCTTTGCAGGTGATGGGGTCACCAAAAAACCAATACATTTTTTGTTAGATTAATGATCTGAGATTGCCCTGCCACAGGAAGATTTGAGGGCTTTCAGAGACATGAATCAACTTGGTCTTTTGAAAATTACAATATTATTTTTACTGCTCACCTTACTGGGATAGCAGTGGAAGATATGTTTTCGGAAGACATATTTGTACATCTAACTTCCATTCTCATTTTTTATCACTACAGACAAGTTTATGATAACTGTGCCTGTTCATCATCAGTTAAAAAGCTCATCAGTTGTTGCACTCACCACAAGTGACTGCTCAGTCAATGTCAACGCAGAGGAGTGTGTATTTTTGCATGGATAGAAGTGTATAATTTTAACAAGGGTCATTTAACTTGGCCTATAAAGAGGATCTCACTTCTAACCCTGTTTGTTGACTCCCTCTGCCCAAGAATGGCAGAGCAAAAATGGGTGTTCGTTTCATTGCTAGGGCAGTGTTGGCTCTTTGGAAAGTTTTGCCCTGTGAGATCACTTTGATTCCTTTTAATGCTTTTTATTTGTTTTGTGAGGTATTTAGAAAGCCTTGGCAGGTAGGCTGCATATAAATAAAACATGGTCTTATTTTAAAACTATTTGGAATAGGAGAGATTAGTTGGTGACTGAGAATCAATTTCTCTCTTTGAAACTCTTCACTCGTGTTACTGCATTTAACCTCCAACTCTGCCAACTTCATGGCAACACAGGAACTGCCCAGGGTGTGTTATCGCAGCGGTGATGGGGACACGGCGGATAACACCACAGGTGCACATGCTGCTTGTGGCAGCCACTCCCCCGGAGCTGCAGCGCTTCAGCCAGCTTCTTCTGCTTTTACCAAGATCAATAAATCATGCCAGCCTCCTAAATGCAGTTTTTTGAAAGGGTGAAATCATGATTTGTGTTCTGGATATTTATCATGCTCTTCCTGATGCTTTCCCAAAACCTCTCCTTGAAGGGGAGTAGAAGGTGGCAAATGATTTTTGCCATAATTAGAACTAATTGACTGCTAAAGGGGTTTTGGACTCATGTCAGGTCTAATCCTGCACTGCTCAGAATTAGTGGAACTGAGCCTGACCTCAGCAATACCAATATAAATCAGAATGACTGTGCTGGTTTTGAGAGCTGACTCTGACCTGTGTGATGGGTGTGCTGCAGACTGAGCTGGAAACAGAGTTAAGCCATAACGAGCTGATGCTGCAAGGAGTTAAATACCTATGCCTCCTAATGATTGCAACAGAGAGTGAGTTCTCAGCACCTCCAAGGATCAGGCCCTGAGGGCTGGTGATTTCCTGTCCTGAACTCTGGGGTTGGAGAAGCAAAACAAGTAACAGAAATGGGAAGAGGATGCTGATGCCCAGGCTGCTTCCTTAGCCCCTGTGCATGGACTGACATCCTGGAGGTGATGAGTGCTCCTGACTCCACTCCTCAAGCCAATGGTACCCAGCACTTCCTGACAAACGGGACGGTCGCCTCTTTGTGCCCCTCCGCAACCGAACAGCCGACGTGATCTTCGAACGCACCCTCTACGCTCTGCAAAGTGGCAATGTGGCCTCTGCCGTCCCCCTGGCTGGGCTGAAAGCTCTGAAGTTTGCAGAGAAACATGCTGCGTCAGGCACAACCGGGCTGGCCCCACATAAAGTCAATACTTGTATGAAAACAAATAAAATCTTAGAGTACGAGGCAGAGGCTAAAGAATGCCTTCACCTCTTTCCTTCAAGCAACTATTTTGTTAACTTGAAAGACTGCACGGGTGATCTTACTCCATTCTTTCTCTACAGGTCTAATACTTGTCATAGGAGACACCCTAGTTAATATTAAACTAAAAATTAATAGATTAGATAACTATTACATGCTTTTAGTGCCAATTAATTTAATAGCTGTTTTTTTTTTTAACAAGGTAGATGAATATAGAACCACAGTTTACTGTGCCTGTGTGAGCTCTCAGATAGGTCTTTTGTGTTACAATTACCACCAATTGATTGGGCTGACACATGTAATCCCCTTTGGATCACCCAGCGATATGATGTCAGTAAGAAGTCCTTCAAACAGGGCTATTAAAAAGCACATTAAACATGTCCTTAATGTAAGCTTTATGCTAGCTTATGCTAGAATAACAGTGATACAGTGGTATTTGTTTGAAAATGAAAGGATTATATGGTCTTTGTAAAATGAGGAATTTAGTATTGGGGAGGGGCAGTGGGATGGTGATTTATTTTTTGTTTGTGTTCCTCTGAATCCTTTGATATGTCAACTTCTGTCACTAACCATTAGGCCACTTGTAATTTCTTGTATCAACGAAGATGAAATACATACTGCCTCAAATAATTTATGTCAAACATTGAAGGGCATAGATGGCAGTGTTTATTGTGAGATTATAATGAGAATTGAAATGGGGTCTTCAGAAATCCATAGGTAATTTATTGTTAAAGAGCAGGCATGAATCATTCTAGCTTTTAATTGTCATGTGGATGTGCCTTGCTTTCAGCTTGTGCTGGAAACAAATTGCAAAAAAAGAGTGATACCTCAGAAGAGAGGTTTCACCATGACCCTTGGTACTTGCTAATATTGCTTCAAGAGTGCCATGCCTTCTCTTGGGTCAGATTCTGGTGTGGAAGTGAAAGGGATGCTTTAAAACTTGTATTGCTTTTCATGAAGAAGAAAAACACAGAGTAGTAGCTTATATATATAGCTTACAAGTATGGGATGAGAGCTGATAAGATTTGTGGTATTTACAAAACTGCACAATAAAGGACACTAGAGGATTTTACAGCATGATATAACAGTGTCAACTCTGAAATGAAATGAAGCCATTCTGGAGATTTGTTTGTAATGCACCAACACCCTCATCGCTCCTCTTGCTCTGCTCTCTTTTATCTTATAATGCCAAGGTAACACTCCGAAATGGTTAACCAGCTGCTGTGCTTGTGTTACATAGACGTGCTTTGTTAGCTCATGCTCCTTCTCACAAAGAGAGAAATATCATTTTTAGCCTGAATCTAGTTGTAGAATATGTTCTTCAGAAAATCAAAGCTACCAGAAAATTGATATAAATCATTTGCAGGGTCTGGTTTTCCTTCTGCTTTAATAACATGTAATCAAAGGACAGATTACTCAAAATTACTCATCTTGAGTACTTCAGTGTAGTCATCACAGCACTCCTCTGTGACTACTTCACAATTTCTCATAATGCAAGAATAAGGGGGTATGCAGTGAAACTATGAAGCAGCAAGCTTAAGACATACAAAAAGAAAGGGTTTTTTTGTAGGAAGCATGGTGAAATTTTGATACACCTTGACACTGAAATTTGTGGAAGCCAAAAGTATAAATCATAAGATAATTTAATAAATTCATGAAGAATAGATTCTTTGGTGACTATTAAGCATGACGCCTTGATACAATCACCATTTCAAGGAGAACATAACCCAGAATGACTAGGAGAATGAATTATGCTGGGGAAGAACTCTGTATTTGATCTAAAAAAAAACAGCCACCATCAGAGAGAGGATAGTGTGCTAGGCTAGACTGATTTGATACTGTATGGCTACTCTTACATCCCATTTGATACCATGGAAAACTCATAAAGGTTTGTTATTATGAAGAACGAAGTGTGTCTTTCTGTGCTTACTAGTAATAACAAAATACCACATCATCATATAATGCTTGGTATGTTACATAACACTATGTATTACCTAAATGCTGTGCTTTAGGTGCATTCTGTTCTTATGCTCCTCTGCTCTGAGAACACTCTTGCCACGAATATAGTAAATGGGGACTGTCTGGAGATTGGCTTTGGAAGTTAAATCTGTTGTGGATTTGAGACAAATGCTCTGGTTGCTGCAATGTACTCATCCCTGTTGGAGTTGACAGAGTGGTTTTGTTATGTGCCACCTAGATTCCCTTCAAAGATGAACCTGGAAGCTCCAACATGTGCCTCCAACATGCACCAGCCCCCCAGTGAGGACACAAAGGTCCAAACGAATGACTGATTTTTCAGACAGCTTCAAACCACCTGTGTGGTGGAGTTCAGGTCAGAGGATCAGGCTGTGCCTTCTTCAAGGCAAAATTCCCAGATCACATGTATGGCATAGACAGAGGGACCCAGCCCTAACTGCTATCATACACTGATTCATTCCTAAAAGTTCATATTAAATTATTTGCTAAATGACACATAGCTGAACAAGCTCATCAGTTGCCTAAATAAAAAAATTGGACTCCAAGAACATTACACTGCTACTACCTGAAGATGCAAGTGATTGAAAGCAGCAGCCACCTAAAGTTCTGCTTCTGGGCATATCAGAAGCATCCTGGTCCTCATAATGAGCTCTAGCAAGACAGCTTATTTATACATGAGCACAAGTCCACCCCCACAGCAAAGCTCACCCATGGAAGACATCCTCTGAACATGCCCACTTCATGGAGATTCATGCAAAGCACACCACACCTAAAGGAAGAAGTAACACTGACCTTCTTGCTCTAAATCTCAAGGGCTGAGAGGCTCACTTAGGGTGTGAAAAAATATGAGGTGCAAATTACTCTTTTAAGGCACAAGTCCTTGCAGAGTTGTAAAGGTGAAGAGTTAAAACAGGAAACGGAAACAGTGGTTGGGAGGAAACTCTGGAGGTCTCTCATCCAACCTCCCACGAGAAGTGGGACTGTTGCCAGCTGGGGATGAGTTCAGCCATGATGTTAATAGAGTCTTAAAACCTCCGAGAACAGAGCTTCCACAACCTCTCCGGGCACCTGTTCCAGTGCTGCGCCCCCCTTCAAGTGCACTTTTTTCCTAATGTCCGACCTGAACATGCCAAGCTGCGGTCTGTGGCCATTGCTCCTTGTTACATTGTCTAGCACCATTGAGAGGAGTTTGGCTCTGTCATTGTTGTAACTCTCCGTCAAGTAGATGTCGACTGCTATTATATTGCCCCTTATCCTCTTTGCCAGACTAAACAAACCCAGCTCCTTTAGCCTCTCCCTCTGAGTCATGTGCTCTTGGCCCTTGACCATGTTGTGAGCCCTCCGCTCGGCTTTCTCCAGGCTTCCCACCTCTTTTCTGAACTGTCCCTAAGCTCATGCTTCTATACCGATGTGCACACAGTACTGCCCAGAGCACGGTTGTGGAGTATTGCATGCTTTTTGCACAGGTCTGTGCCATGTGAGAGCAACTCATAAGTGTTAATTGGGAACCCCGTGTTTACTAGAGATTAAAAGAGCAAAAACTAGAGCTTGGAAAAGCATCTGTCTAAATCCAAAAGGAAACTGCACAGGATGCAATATTTAAGACTGGTGACAGTGGTGAAAATAAAGCTGACTTTTCCTGCCCTTGGTAAAATGTGTTGCTATGGCACATAATGCTAAGGAGTCACCTTTACTATCACAGGCTTTATGTCTATAATACTTTATGATTTTACTCTTTAAAACACTTACCTTTTGGCAGTGTACCTAACCTACACAAGGAACTGTTATTCCAAGAGCTGACACATTTGCTGACTGAGCCAACGGTTGCACGACACTGATGAACTACAAAAAGGCAAAATAAGCACCTGTGGTCACTGCTCTGTTTCAGTCTTGGCAAACAAATGCATTGGGATCCTTCGCTGGCACTTGCAGGTGGTGTTACAAAGCTGTCCTTGTGCCGTTATACTGAAGCAGCTTACGGAGGTTTACTCACTGGTGTGTTAGGGTTTGCTCTTGAACATGTGTTATTTGTAGCAGAACCTGATATGTTTTTTTCTGTGATTAACTAGAATGCAGTGATTAACTAATGATTAACTGTAATTAACTAATGCAGATCAGAGTAGGCATTCACCGTCCTGTAGCTATTTGTAGTGGAAATGGTCTATGAAAAGCTACTTTGGGTCAATAAGTATCTTCACCGTTCTTATGTCTGCTTCACAGACACGGTAACTTACCTTATTCTAATGTAATAAAGTCCCTGTTGGAAAACAATTCCCTCTACATAAATAGATTGAATGAAGTGGTGAAGATCTTCCCCATACCATCCCTTTACTGTCCTGTGTGTCAACAGCCTTCCTAAATCATCTGTAGCAAAAGGTGTAACTTACCTTTCTGGGAGCAGAAGAGACATCCCTGTGCCCATGCTGCAATAGCAGCTGATGTCACCAGAGTGCGTATCTGTAACTAAAAGTAAGATTTTTCAGGAGAACGAGATGATGGTTCAAATGCCTACAGAGGGTTAGTCATCATCACTCTTCTTTCAAAAAGGTGAGGATCTGATAACAAAGGTGAGAAAGGGACATCTTTTACAAATAGAAAGCCAGACCTGTCACCAGCAGATGCCCAAACTTCAGTTAGCACAGACAGAAATAAGATTTTGTCCCTTGAAAAAGTCCCGTGGCATTGAAAGCTGTGTTGTCCTGTGCTGCCTGTGCGTGATTCATGCAGGAATTATTCCTCCATGTCTGTCCAGGCACAGGCAGAGGGCTGCAGTGATGCACCGAGCTGCCTCAGCTCCCCTCAAAGCCCGTGGGAGCACAGGGTGCTCAGCTCCTCCCGGGCTCGGGCATGCGGGAAGGGGCGAAGCATTGCTCCTTCTAGCCCTCCACACCGAGAGAGCCCGCACAGGCCAGCGCAGAAGAACGGATGTTTTGAGGGAGACAATTAATCTCCATGATTTAATGAAGACTGGGGAAAACAACAACAACAAAAAAAGGATAAACCCTTAATAAAGAGAACGGGAAATTACTTATAGACAGTACGGGAACGATTCAGGTGCCAAAACATAAGCATGTAGCATCATTTTCGATGCCTGAGGCCACCTGAGACATCCACACAGGACTGGCAGATATGACACATGATCTATGAAAGACCTACTCCCTTCTAGAGCAGCAGCTGGGGGCCAGATGCGATACCCTAAGGCATCAAAAATGGCACTAGACACATATGTTTAGGCAGCTGAATCCCACCCTGTGCTTCCAGACTTGTGATGAATAAACCTCTTTTTAATTGTCTCGGACTCAAATCCCGGGTTCTGGAGGTGCTTTCCCTAGGGCTCAGTGGTGTGCGGTAGCAGCAGATTTCATTGGTTTAACTTGGATAGAGTTGTTACAGTCCTTTGTTATGTATTTTTAAAATTGGTTTTAGGCTATAAAATCATGAAGCAGTTTCTGCTTTCATAGGCTGCACGCTTAATCCAGGTGAGACCAAAGGTTTTTCCTCACCACAAGATGTTGATGTGATTACTCCAAATCCCATCTCCTTTGAATACCTATTCAGTCACAGCTCCCCATTAGGGGCCTGTTGTCAAATAGCCAGATTTGCTCTGAATGATATTGGAGAACATATCCCTGCTGCAGTTGTTCTCTCCAATAGTTAAACAGAAGCTAAGAGCTCATAGGAATATTCTCATTTTTCATTGAACTGCACAGCTCTTTGTATCCCTATTCAATTTGCTGGGATGTCTGCTGAGGAAGAAATTTGGCTACTGCGTACACCATGAGGGGGGAAAGAAGAGGAGGGAGGAACTGAATTACCAGTATGCATTAGCCTGATGCTGTGAGGAGGGAAACATTGCTCCTGTTTGGATTATGTGGTACATTCTTATGGAAAGGTTATAAAGAATCCAGCAGAAAATGAAAGTTTTCCAAGAAGGGCATATTTTCACTCCATACCTCCGAAAGTGGAGGTTCTGGCTCTCTTCCAACATGATTGCACACTGCTGACAGCTCCTGAAAATAATACAGGTTTTGGGGGTGAGACAGGGACTAAAATATTTACCTGTTTTCCTAGCCTGATACATTAATATATATGTAGACAGATAGAAAATGATACTATTTATTTTTTTTAACTCTTGCTGAGGCACCTTCTTTAATGATAACTTAAAGAAAAGCTGAATGGGGGATAAGTCGTGACAAGGTGTTGGCTGTTATACCACGCTTGGTCCTTGTCTCAGCATTGAGAAGCAAGGTCAGGAAGATGAGCTGGGACTGGAGAAGCAAGAAGGGAACAGGGGTGGAAGAAGAATTAAAGAAAAACATTTAAGGTTCAAAGGACAGGTCTCAGCTGCCTACCAGTGATAGATGTGGAGAGGTGGATACATTTGCCATATGCTGTGCTGCATTGCAGGAAAAGACTAATTAACACGCATGACTTTTGGAATCTAATTTTTAGTAAGCATGCATAACAGTCAAGGGGTATGAGGGAGCCGAAATACATACAATGCCCTCACTGTCCACTTTTCCCTGCACCTCAATTTGCCTTTTTGATGAGCACAGTCTGAACTGTGTGGGTTGTGCATGGGGTTAAATCTCAAGGTTGTTGCATGTGAATTCCCTATCGGAGCTGTTAATATCAGCTGTTGAGCGGCTTTAGAAAGAGCAGCAGACAACTGCTAGAGAGCAAGCACTTAATACGTCCTCAAAAATATTTGCAAGCAGTTTTAGGAATGCTTTGGGTTAACTTATTAAACATAAGAAAATAGAAAGCAGTAAATGTATTGATACCCTTTCAAAATGTTTATTTGTTGCTGTATTCTTTGATATACATTCCCACCTGATTTTATTGCAAAGGTTGTTCGCACATCTCGCTAAGTTTCTCCAGAGCCTAAGGAAAATGAAATCCAGATGCCTCCAAGCTTCCTCAAGGAAGCAACAGCTCAGGAGCCCTTGTAGACAGCTGCAGTTGCAGTTGCTGAGCCCACAACTAGTCACCCCCTTGGTTTTAAGTGAAACAGGGAATGTGAAGTTTAACATGGTGTTGGCACTCAGACACAGTCTTCACAGCAGACATATGTCTAACTGCTTTGTTTCTTAGGCACTGAATTGAAGAACTGCCTCCAACTCCTATTTATAACCATTTCTGTGAGCGCTTTGACGGGCTCAGCTCTCAAGACTTGCACTGTATGGTGACTGCAAGATTGCTTGTCCTCATTCAGCAATGACAGTAAAACCAGAAAGAATTACAGCGCACGTTCCCTTCACACCATACTCCTCCCTTTAGGGATGTGTAGGTCTAATGAAGAACAAGCTGTGATTTCATGACTGCTTTAAGCAAAACTCTGTGCGGGCTGTTGCTGAAAGGTGCATTTTTGTCTTTTCCTTCCTCCAAACATGAGTTCCTGCTGCCTCCATTGTGCCTGTACTCATGCAAACCCCAGTGAGGGTTGAAAATTACCTTGTTCCCCCAATTGATTTCAGGGAACTCATCTGTCTCATCACTCGCCTGCATGGATGCTGGTCCTGGCAATATGGGAGCACTCAGTAGGAGGGAGGTGAGAGAGGAAGGAAGGAAACCTTGTGACAACAGCCTCCAATTAGATCTGCTTGAAACAACCTCAACCCTCCAGCCTCAGCTGCTTTACATGTGTGATGCACCTTAACTAAGATCTGTGTTTCTCCTCTGGTTCTCCTCACTTTCTTTGGACTTTTAGAATTGTTTTTGTAATAATAAAATACTGCAATAAAAGCCTAAGGGCTACACATCTGAACACAAATGTGCTCTGACTTTGTGCATGTGCTTTTTGATGTTCCACTTCTCGGTTTGCTTTTACACACACTTTTAAGGAGCTACAGGGAAATCCTCTTGGTTGCATGACTTGAGTAAAGTATTCTGTTGCCCTCTGTGGACTTGGCATCTGATCCTACATGACTCTCTGATCCTGTGCACTTGCTGACTCTGTGTCTGGTACTGCACAGCCAATATTTTGCACTCAAAACAGGGAGGGTGGAAATAATCAGGCCACTCAATTCTGTGGCATGTTCAACCTCACATCTTCATTTCATCCTTCGCGATGCCATTCCAGTCCTGGTTGGTAGCTACAGAACCCAAGTGGTCTGGATGAAATCACCTATTCAGGGCTGGCACTGGAAACTGAGAGACTAAACTGAGAAAAGTTGTCCCTTACCCTCTAAGGGTATTACCCATTGTCTGTGATGCTATTTTGGGGTTGCTGGAAACCTGGTCTACCCAGCAAAGCAGCTATGATACTTTTATGACTTCTCACTTACTTGAACTTTTCTTTTACCAGACCTATTAGTAGACTGGAGCTTCAGTAGTTTTAATTGCTTGACCTTTTGGCACATTATCTGCAGAGCTGATCTTTACAATCACACAGGAAGGGAATGCCAGCTCTATGAATATTCTGAAATTACTCTGCTTTATTCTCTCTTCATTAAGATCTTACTTACTCCTGGTTAACCCCCATATAACCAAAAAAGCATGAAGCTCATTATAACTGAAAAGTTTTATGTGTGAGCTTGCCGAACACATTCTTTTTTTGTTGTTTCTTTAGTGATTTTCTATTTTTTCCCTGTACAAATGAGCACCTGTAATAGACACTGCTAAATTTCACCCTTAAGCTCTAAAATCTGCCAACAGCAATGCCCTGTGTACACTGCCTATCTACGGGGATGTTCTGCCTGCAGATTGTCTTATTGACAGCAGATCTACTAATAGACCCATAAACACAGAGGGGGCTGGTTCAGAGCATGTATAACTTTGAGATCAGCCATTGAGGAGCGTGGTGCAAGCTGGCTTTTCTTCCTAAGTTGATGAGTGCCTTAACAGCAGCTAGGAGTGCCAGTGTCACACCATCCATCAACTGCCTTCCGTCCCTCTTAGCTAAACCCATGAATTAAGCAACTGTGGTTAAAAAACAATAAAATTAAAAGTTGTAATGGGGAGTCATTGACAAAAGGGTTACAATGTGCTGGCCATATATCTTTTAACTAGCTAAATATAACCATAGGTTTCCATAAGTTCAAAGAGTGGTGGCCTGGAGATGAATACAACTGTTCCAACTGAGTTCTGGGCTAGGAGCCAGAAGATTGTTAAAACACCTTAGAACATGCTTATTCCCTCTTAGAACATTTTTGGTACTTGCTCTATTAGTATGGATTTTATTTCCCCACCAAACGAGTTCTCTGCCTTTGAACCATAAACAATAATGGCACATCTGTCTCTAGGCTGCTGTACTTTGAAAACCAATGCTAAGGACACAGAGGGGTAGATTTTCAAAGCGTTGCGTGGGAGTTTGTACCAGGAGTCTAGCCAAATATTTTTCACTCATACTCATCCCTGAGCCTAACCTTTCCTCACTCGTTAGAATGGCTCTGTTTGCTCTGCCCACATGGGAACATTTCAGAGATCTTTTACCTCCAGGGTCAGAGCTTCAGCTGGTCAGAAAAGCCTATAAATAGGGTCTTACTGATGACCTTTCAAATCTAGTGATGGATTTTTGATCTTTTCTATTTTACGTTTTCTGGCTTTGTCTGTGTTTGTATGTGATTCTCAGTTTCTGCTGAATTATTTACCATTAGGCCATGATGCAACTAAAATCCCTGATAACACTTAGACAGGTGGCGTGAAGTGATTGCTGCCTAATACGCTGCTCAAAACTGAGTCGATGCTCATTGCATCCACCTGTTTTCTGTGCTGGGGAGTTAGATGGCAGCCTCGCGGGAACCACACCATTTTGTGCTGCATTTATACTGCCACCATGATAAAACAACAAGTAAAGTAATGAATTAAAAAGGCCTCTCTGCATATCTCTCTGGTTGTATAAATCAGCATCGCTCCATCGTGGCTTCCTGAGAGCAAGTGATCTAGCTCTGACGATGCTTCCTTACCCACTGGCCGAGAAGGTAAAAATATAACGCTTTGGCAGTATGACTAGCCATTAAACAGGGACATGGGCAGCTTTCAGTTGTAAAGATTGGTCAAGCTACTGGGAATGGCTTTGTTTTTAGGTTTTTTCTTTCTTTTTTTCTTAATTACCTCTGCTAAGAGGAATATATTCTTGAATAGACTTTTGTCATTATTCCAAGTGGCTTGGCTTACCATTCAGTAAAAACATCTTGGTCCTTAGCACTCTATTTTTTTGGAAGGCCTTTACACTGCTGTGGAAGTTTCCCCTTTCAAAGACTATTTCACAATGTTTCTTTGCAGATGCAGCACATGGATATTTGCTGTATCACAACAAACTCCCCTTCCAGTTACTACTGTTCCAAGACTTATTTGATTTTGAGGCACTTCTTGCCATGGGGGTGTTATCATTTTTCACAGTTGTGAATCTCCTTTGATGAAGTCAGCTCAAAGTTCTATCTTTGGGTGGTTTCCCAGGAAAAACCTTTTGGCTACTAGCAATTTTCCATTTAAAAATGTTTGCCGGTTGAATTCAATTAGTGTCCTTGGAAACTTCTTGTCTTTAAAGATACCATCATTCTAGGATTTTCACTGTGGATCTCAGGCATCTTTTTGTGCTATCGAAGGTCGAGGCCAATAGAAACTATATATTGAAATCCTGTTCCTTTTTCACAGACTCATGATGCAAGGAAAGGAAAACTTGTGCATCAGCAAGCTAGCTGGTGTGGGAATGGTTGAATCCTTCCGAAGTGTTTTCATGCCAGTGGAAATCTCTGGGTTTATAAATTGCGTGGCATGCCAGAGGTGTGACTTGGTAAAGTTGGATCATGCTTCTGCAAACCTTCTACTGAGGAAAAAAATGCTTTTGTGAATAGTCTTTGGCATGAATAAAAAAAGTCGGAATCCAAACACTTGCAAAGTTCACTCATGAGCTCCTAGTTCCTGGACAGGAAAGGATGTGATTGCTTTGATTGCTGTATACACTCTCACAACCTGCATGTCATCTCCTTGAAATCAGAGAAACAACACCTCAGCCCTGTCCCATTTAAATCTTTGTGTTGCATCCCCATGAGCTCAGAGGTTTTCACATAACAGCATTAAGTGTCCCATATGCATAGTAGATGACGTAAGATTGTTTAAGTATTGTTCCAGTCATTTATTCGCACAGCATTCCCAAATAGATCCTCTGCTTTTTTGAGTAATAGACACATCTATCATTAAAATGTAAGAATGGATAATGAGCAGACCTTCAAATGGCATGAAACCTTCCATTTTCTGATGTGAGAACTCATTACATCTGCCTGTTATTGAATAAGTCGCATAACAATATTTTAATATGATTAAAGATGCTGCACCTCATTTGTTAAGAACTCGGGAAATTAATCTGGGCAGGGCATTAATGTGCTGGGGAAGGAAGGCATGTGAATCTTTTTTTTATTATTAGTTTCTTTCTTTGCTACTGGTTGTATCAGTGCCTTATCAGTTAAGTGCAGGAGCCTAACAATGGGTTCTCTCAGCAAAGCCCTCTCTTTTCGCTGGGTGAGGTTAAAGAACAAACACATTGCCGTGAGCTTTTAAAAGCTTGATTTCAATTACATGGTAGTAGGGCAAAGCTCTCAAACACACAAAACTTTGACTTTGTAAAGATTGTGACCTCCCAGGTACACGTGCTTTAAGGAGAAAAAATGTACTTGACATGTCCCACTGCTGTTTCCACGCACCAGGAGCTGTGTGTATCGGGAAGAGGGGAGGGCGGGAAGGAGGCAGCGGCATTCGCGATGGGATGGAGGAAAATTGTTCCTCTGGGAAAGCAAAGCTCTTCTGTTTGACTAGTAAGAATTTAAAAGATAAATATATCCCTTATCATGGAATGATAAACAACGAGGTCCAGGAAAGACTCTTTGAATAATTGAGTCTGATCTGCATTTTGCAAGACTATTTGCCTTTGCATTCCTATTAACATCTTATAGGACTTTGGCTTTACTAATGTTTGTTTGTGGTAGTACCCACAGTGTTTTAGGCACTTTCTAGGCTTTCAGGAAGAGCTGGCGCTTTCAGTGCCTGGGAGGACAGACAGACAAACAGACAGAGGTCATGGCAGAGGAGCAACAAAAGGACTTTTCTGTGCAAACTGAGACCCGTTGTAGCTGGTATGGATTTCATGAAGCGGGTTTAAGGAGGTTGTTTCCTTCCTATCCCACTTTGCCCTTCACTTGCCTGGAAGTGGAGCCCGTGCCTGCTACCACAGCCACACGGCTCTGCAGCTCTCACACTTGGCTGCCTCTGGCCCCAGCCAGGCAGGAGTCAGCTAAAAAAGGGGCATAAAACTGAGCGTAGGAGATTGCAGAAGGTGCATGGCTCTCCGACAGGTTTTCCACCTGTAGGGGGATGTTTTTTAAGGCTATTTGGAGAGGTAAGATGCCCACTGAAAGCCAACAGGAGCTGGATTCCTACCCATCCTTTGAAAATCCACTCTGTATTTTAACACATAAAAACTGATAAAGCTACACCACTGATATTGCCCATGGCATTACTTAAAAAGAAAAAAACCCAAAGCAGCGCGAGACACTGAGATGAACTGGTTTTGTCCATGTTGAAATTCAGTTTTCCTTCTCAAGCCTTCTATAGGACTCTGCCTCTGAGTCTGCTGGAGGGAAATTAAATAACATTCCTAAACATAAAGGGAGATGCCTAATCCCCTGGCCTTTCATAGCTCGCCCTGTTGTTCAATACATCAGCCGCTCTGGAAGTTGTATCGGAGAGGTACATGCAGCCTATACCATTTTGGAAGTAAAAGTAAACTGAAAGATGCACACAAAACTAAATCAAACTGCTTGAAGAAGTGTTTTAACTGCTAGGAAACACAGCAGGGGTCAGATCAGCTGGAACGATAAAGAAGCCCAGAAAATATCCCCAAAAGGGTGCAGGTTAATCCCTGTTCAGTTTGCAGTTCTGGTCTCATGTCCATGCTCCGGTGGTGCAAGGGGGCAGACCCCTGCCCTCCCTCCCTGCTGCGTGTCTCCCTTGTGGGGGTGGCATGACAGCCGTAGAGCAGGCTGCCCAGCACGACGTGCTTTGTGGGGTCAGTGGATACTTGTCACCACGTTGGATGTCTCTATAGTTTTTCACCTGCCTGTAGCAGCCTTGAAGTAAGAACTCGGTGTGGTATGTGACGGGGGAGTGGAAAGAGTTAAAAATCTTTCTCTTTTTGATGCTAGGTCCGCTGTTTGTGTGAGCAGGAGCTCTCTATCAGGGCTGGGCTTTGTAATATGTTCCATCTATTGATAAGGAGGCAAAATAACATTTCTAAATTGTTCAGGGTGTTTGCAGAATGCCAAGGCACTCCAGTGGCCTTCTATACAGAGCACTGCCGATGATAAATCATAAGAGATATTCTAGAAGTGCCTATTTGCTTGTGGAAATATCTGAAATACTGGAAAGATTGCAGATTTCCCAAGGTAGGCGAAGAGGCCGTTCAGCAATTTTTCCCTCTACTTGAAATGCAGTTTTCAAATCATTTAAAATCTAAGTACCTAATGAAAATACAACATAGTCCCCACAGCTTCCCTCAGCGATATGATCCAGTCTCAGGCTCACACAGTATAGCAAATAGCCTTCATATATTATTTTGCACTAAGTGATTTCAGTCTGCAGTACATTTTGTTTGAACCACAGTCCTATAAATGCCTTCAAAGGAGGGCAGGAGCCTGCCCACTGAGGAATAAATGCAGGAACAGAACCTCCTGTGCAAATATTAGTGTTCAGCATCTACTGTAGCCCCAGCAAATATGTTCATAACACATGTACAATTCAAACAAAAAGGTTATGTGCAGTACATGGACATGTACTGACATGGCCCATGTGTTTCATGTGGAAGCATATTCACTGTCCTAAAGTAAATGTTGTCATCAAAAAACCACCTCATTTTCCTAATACTGTTGATGTAAAGGACTGACAGAAAAAATAAATCAGGTTTATCTCGAAAATGGAGAAAGTTTCATCTAATTCTTGTGGAGCTTATTCCAAAATGTTTTCCTAAGTTTCTATGCTAAGAGGCAGCTACGTCAATAAATTACTTGGAAGCACGAGGCTCGCTGCAAAGAGTCAGTGTTGTGGTTTGTACATTCCTGTGCAAGAGGAAGGTGGAAATCCTGCAAAAGGTACCTGTAAAATAACCTATCGACAAGGAAAGCCTTCCCTAAGTCCAACTGCAGGCTTGCTTATGCCCTGAAGTGTAAAGGTTTATATCCCTTCCAGAATGCTTAGAGTGAAATCCAGCTTGCAGTGATATTAATAGCAAATCGGTCATTATTTCCAATGGCCCTAAATGTCATAGTTACCACTTTCTTCCTTTTTCTTCATCACACTATAACTGTGTTCAGTATTCAAATGCTGAGACATTTTTAATTATATTTATTTAACTGAATGTATTTAATGTATCACTGGCATAGCAGCCACCACTATGTGCAGTATTGGGATGCTGAATAAAAGGCAACAGTGATCTTGTGAGACTGTAGCATGCTGTATGTTTACATATGAAAGCAGGTTCAATATGCACTACATTCTGGCGTCCCCATGATGCCTCTCTTCATCGCTTGTTAGTCCAAGAGCCTTCTTACTTACTCAGAGCTACTCCTTATGCATATGCATATCTCCTCATAATAATGCCATAAGGCTGCTAATCTATTCTCCTTCAAACCCCTTCTTAAAACTCACTTTTTCTGTGGTGGCTGGAAAACATCTGACAATAGCCCAGCAGCTGGTGTGCTGCTACTTATTCTACTGAAGATGATAAATACGCCATTATCCCGACTCCTTTATTTCCCTCTTCGTTGTATCCACCTGTTGTTTTCATCCCATGCTAAAATGGCAAGATCTTTAGAGGAGAAAGTGTTGGGATTTTTAAAACATATATGTGTCACCTACCATGACATGGTTCTCTGAGTAGGATCTCTCCTTACTACCACAATATGAATAATTACAGACATATTGTCTAAGCAATTTTGTATTCTTTCACGAATGAAACATCCTATATTCCTTTCAAATACTCTGCTAAGTTTGCATCAGTATCTGCTCTGCCCACTGCAAAACAACCAAGAAGGCAGAAAATATCGGTCTTTGGGAGGGAAGCAGGATGTTCTCTTTGTATATGGTGAGGTACAGTGACAATTGCTCTAAATTTGGGATCAGTGGCACCTTCTCAATCCCTTCTCCACTCCCCTTTCCTTGCAACCAGCTCGAGCCTCCCTCCCTCCCTCTGTCCCTAGATCTCCAGGTGTTTCCTCCCTGGCTGCATGGCAGGGGGCTTGGCAGCCCCGAAATGCCCGCTGTGGCAAGCCTTTCCCTTCCCCGGTGTATGGACGAGTGGCACAGAAACAGCTTCTCCAACACAAAGCCTGGTATCCTTGCCAAAAGGCCCGCAGCAAATTCAGTTTCAAGCAGCATCAAGGCACATGTTGTGTACATTTTTTTATTCGTGTTTGGCACTTCGTGCCCTGGAGTAGACATGGTTTGGCAGTCCCTCTTCTGTCAAGGTCCAACCTGCATGCAGACCTGATTCTTCTTCAAGTCTTGTCAGCTGTGCTGGTTTTGGCTGGGGTAGAGTTAATTTTCTTCATAGTAGCTAGTATGGGGCTATGGTTTGGATTTGTGCTGAAAACAGTGTTGATAACACAGGGACGTTTTCGTTATTGCTGAGCAGTGCTGACACAGAGTCAAGGCCTTTTCTGTTGTCACCCCACCCCACCAGCGAGCAGGCTGGCGGTGCACAAGAAGCTGGGAGGGGACACAGCTGGGACAGCTGACCCCAACTGACCCAAGGGATATTCCACATCATATGACATCATGCTCAGCATATAAAGCTGGGGGAAGAAGAAGGAAGGGGGAGACATTTGGGGTGATGGCGTTTGTCTTCCCAAGTAACCGTTACGCGTGATGGAGCCCTGCTTTCCTGGGGATGGCTGGACACCTGCCTGCCCATGGGAAGTAGTGAATGAATTCCTTGTTTTGCTTTGCTTGCATGCACGGCTTTTGCTTTACCTATTAAACTGCCTTTATATCAGCCCATGGGTTTTCTCACTTTTACTCTTCTGATTCTCTACCCCATCCTGCCGGGGGGCAGTGAGCGAGCGGCTGTGTGGTGTTTAGTTGCTGGCTGGGGTTAAACCATGACATCAACCTATGTTAGATAATAATTTCTCCCTTCCTGCAGAATGGGTATTTATTTTAAAATTGTCACCGTTTCAATGTGGATTTGTTTTTTGAAATTTCTAAGTCATGGCGTTATATTATTATGTGAGGCTCTCAAGTTTCAGTTTTTCATAAAAGAAGTTTCTAGTCCACCTCTTTGCAGAGGAGAGATTGAAACTGCCACTTCTGAGGGGAGCCAGCAAATACAAGAAGCAGCATGCTATTATTGTTTGTTAAAACTGGATTATCTTCAACCTATTTCATATTTCATATGACAATCTAAATGTACTGTTGTGCTTGAAAATACTAGAAGAGTGAAATATCATTTTTGTTTTCTCACTTCAATATTTTCTTTGTAAAATCTGAAATTTTCATTAGGTTATTAAAACACAAAATATGGTATCTCTGACACTTTTTGGGTAACAGCTGTTATGGCAACTAGTTATAATCAAGCAATTTGGAAAGGAAGTTCATTTTCAGTTTAAAGTGGACCATTGTCTTGTAGAAATGTTTGTGAAAAGCCAACTGTAAAAGCTGTTTTAAAATTGAAGATGTGGGTGCTTTTGCACTTATCCAATCTGGAATTTGAAACTACACAGATCGTGTGACTTTTATGACTAGTCACAACGGAACAAAATAACCCAAATTTCATATCAGCGAGCCATCAGAACAATCCAAGAATAAACAGATATTTTTTAATCTGAAGGATGAACCATCATGAGAAAACTGCAAAATATTAGTACGCCAGGCTGAAATCATTAACTGCATAAGTTATACATTACTTACTCATTTTAAGATGGCATCTATAAGATTGGTGATGCATTCACAAAGTGTCCAAAGAAAAAAAGAACAGCTCATCTTTTGTGGTCTTTTAGGGTGGTCATTATAAACTGGGAAAGTCTTTGCAGTGTTCTGTTAAGATCTGCTCCAATACATGCTGCAGTCAAAGTAAATCCTTCCATTCAATCCAGTAGGTATAGGATCAAAGCTGTTAAGAAGCCCATTCAGACTTCAAAAGCATTGACTTAACAGGGAAGATGGAGACAAATTTTGTGGATA
>NW_008824650.1:330981-339146 GCF_000699105.1 Pygoscelis adeliae
CAGGAGTGAAATAGGACCACATTTTCTAGACGTCATTTCCATGGCTGATCTGCCAAGGTGCTGGTGCTGCTGCTGACGTACATGGTATCCCTTAGGGCCTTCAAACCAGCATCTTTCAGGTGTTTTGTGTTGAAGGCGACAACTCCCATGGACAGCACTCAGAGTAGAAACGAGTCCTTCTTAACTGTGGAAATTGTTCCCTCAGACTTTCACTCTGTTAAAGGGTTTGAAATGGTCATTCAGCTCAGCCATAGCTTCTTCTAAGGCTTTCCCTGTGTGGTGTGATGCCTACCTCTACATCCAACCAAGTCAGTCATGGGAGAAGAAGCTCTAGATAAGTGCTTTGCGGTGCTGTTTGGATGGGCATTACCACCTTCTTTTCCCATTTCTATTTTTCCCACTTTTTCTACCTTGGCTTGCTTTCCACTATCCCTTAGATTCCTGTCTCCTTCCTGAGCTCCATCCTGCTGCTCCACCTTGACTTGCCCTCTCCTTATCTTTGTTTTTGTGTCCTCAAAATAAGACCAGCTCCCAACAGCAGTGGCTGTGTCATGACCTGACAGAGGTCACTGAGGTTTTTTCCCCTCCTTACCTTTCCTGTTGGTGGGAGCTGCTGCTCAGGATGCGCATGGGTGAGAAAGCTGACCACTCACATTTCAGTAAACGGGAAGGGACTCAAAGTGACCTAAGAGACACTCTGTAATTTGCACTACACCCATGCTTAGTAGCCTGCAAAATGGGCAGTGTAACTGGAAGACTGAAGAGGGGACTTGAGTGATTATTATGGAGTGACTGAAACCATGACATTCAAACATAATGTGTTAATAACCTTATCAAGAATAATTTGTAATAGATTTGTAAGCTAGCAAGAAAGAGCAAATAGAAGGTTGTGTGTGTGCATGCAAATAATTCTCACTGCTGTCAGGGGTATATATTTTGCACCAATACACACCAAGACAACCGTTACCATTGACGGGAAACTGTAAGCACAGAGGCATGAAATAGCTAGTGATCAGTGCAAAAGAAACACCACTTACCAAAGCAGAAAAAAGACTATTATCTGTTGTATGATAATGACCTCTGGGTTCTTGGAGCTTTACACAAAGTCAAAAAGGGGGTGACATGCTGGGTGGAGCTCACAAACCCCAGGCCAGCCAAGGGGCAGAAGCCTGGCGAGAGGTGAAGGTAGAAAAAAGCAATTTCTACAGTGGTCAGCTCACTTCTTGGTGTGCATAATAGGTCAGTAATGAACAGATAGCTATTTGGAAGTGTGCGCCTGTGTTGGGAGCTTGTGCCATGCAAAGGGAATAATGTGCTTTGCAAAGGGGGTCGTCGAAGACTTACCAAAATGGTATTGGTAGGGCTGTTATGCTATGGCAAGGCGATATGAAGGTTCAGGACTGTTAGCAGTAGTATTAACAGTTACTATTGCTTGAAGGAAGGATGGGGGATGGTAAGACCTCTGTATTTCAAAGAATTTATAATACAATGTCCTTTTTTGAGCTTTGCCAGAAACACTACCAGGACATCCACTTCAAAAGAATAGTTTGTCTAGGCTTAAATTATACTTGAGGCCAATTCCACAGCTATGCAGTGATATTAAGTAGCACAATGTCATATTATATGCAAACGCTTGTGTCTTTAGAATTACAAAGGAAATTCTACGGATTAAAAACCAGCAAAACAAAAAGTTATTCAATTAATCAAGAGCACTTCTTTTAGAAAGCCCCATGCTGAAACTAGAGGCATGAAAAGCCTACCTTGTACTTAGATGCTGTTCAAATCGTTTACCTTGTCTTTTTTTGAAAGAAAAGAGGGAAAAAAGCAAAACAAAATAATCTTGTGCCAGTTGAAAAAAAAAATGCTTTCTGTCAGCTGTGGCACGTTTAAACACCCTAAATATTTCATCAGACACTGCACTTACTTCAGTGTTTTAAATAAGATTTAATAAATAGGTGCATGTTCAGACTTGTACAGCCCTACTTTTGTCTGTAGTTGGCAATGTGCTGCTGTATGTGTTTGACTGCGCAGTTAAGAATTTTAATTACTTACCTGTTCTATACAGACACTCATTCTCTTTTAACTGTTTATTAAAAAATAATACCATAGCCATTGTGCAAGAAATCTTCCACATGCTGTAGAGCTGCAATGTTGTCCTTAGTAGGCCCCTACTTTCTGAATGTACCCCCACATTCCCCTTGTCCCCTACTCCCAACGTCCAATCACTGGAATTCCCACAGACCTGAGACGTTCATACAGCTCTGTCACTGGGTTTTGTGACCACTTCACATTGAATGTCTTTGCTGTTAATTATATGGAGATGTCTGAGATTTTGCTATCTGCACACCCAAATGGATGGCACAAACAATGTCTGCCTCATTCTCAAGAACACACAGATGGAGCTGGTGGTCTTTATTCTTCCTGTTTGTTTTTGTTTTGTTTCCAACTTCTAGACTCATTTGGTAAAAAAATATTGAGGAGAATTGAACAAACTCCACAACATTTGAGTTAAGAGCCAGTAAGTTGACTGCATCATCTTTTGATGCACCCTTAGCAATGACATCCATTATTTATAACTTTGCAGTACCTAGAGACTAAATGGCTTCAAGATGTTGTTTTGCATAACAAGTTCATGATCATTTAGCAAAAATAATTACAACGCTATCTAGATATCACAAAAAAAATGACAGGATGAAAATAATCCTTAATTTTAAGTTGATGGTCAGTGAATGAGTCAGTTGGAACTTGACCCCTCAAGAAGTTTGTTTGCTAATCATAGCTGTGTTTCTCTCTTCACTGCTATAGAAGCAGCCTAGCTTGAACTAGATGCTTAATTTTTAGATACCGCAAGTTATGTGAGATGAATGTCATCATAAGGGTACATTGACAAAGATGACTGTAGACAGACACCAGTTCTTATGTCTCCACTCCAAGCTGACCAGTCTTGAGGCAGCTCTGCAATCTGTACCATATATGGCACTTTTTGAGTCAATGTGTTTTGCAATTTAGCAACAGAAGAGTGAAGCGGTAGAGTAGGAAGGTTTCTGACCTTATTCATGAAGATGCTATGTCAGACAGCCAGAAACTGTGGCTGTCCTAAAACAATGAATGTTTGTAAACAGCTGTATATATGTAAATATGCAGATAAGCATTTATTTTCTGAATTACATCCTATTTGTGGTTTCATAGTCCAGAATGAGTCCTGAGTACAACAGGGGAGAAACAGCTTAAAAGGTAATAGATGACATCATTTTAAGTTTCTAAAACGTGGGTGCAAATGGAGTAGATGTAAGGATTTGGGCCAAAATATTATAGGTTATCCTTTAAATGTGACTTTTGATAGTAGTGTACTCCCTGTTGGATTTCTGAGTACATCAAAGGCATTGAATCGAATCTTTAAAGACTGAAGTCTGGCAGTTTCAGGAACACCTTAGGTTCTCTAACATATTCAGACATTTTCGTCCGTGGATGTTCTGCCAAAATGTCCTTTGGTCAGATGGGACCAGTAGGCCAGACCTTGTACTCTTACATAGCTGAGCATTTCTTCTGAGCTTGATGTTCTTTGACTTGAGTGCCACAGTGGGGTTTCCACAACCTGGAGGTGGGAGGTCTTGCCTTTGTTCTTTGGTATGGGAAGATATGCTTTCATCTGACAAATCTCAGGGCAAACAGCGTCTGATTCCATACATGTGAGCAGATATGACGACAAGCATGGTCAGGTCATGCTAGCTAGCTGAAGAGTGGTTTCCAGACTCAATCTATATGTCATGCTTGCACTTTACAATGGACACCCTGCAGAGACCTTCAAACTAACATCACATAGGCTGTGATACGACATTTTGCACCTCTGTCTAGAGATACTTGCTCACTGTCCAGGCACAGCAAATTTGTATAAGCTCGATATCATACTCAGGTAAATAGACCATGTCTCTTTGCAAAGCTACAGAGTGGAGATGTTGTGCAATCTCAACGCAACCACTTTGCCACTGCCATCTTGGGAGCCTCCATCATTATGAGCAGCATGGGCATATGCTTAGATGGTAACACACAGAGTTAATACGTAAGTGGATCCCACCCTGTCTAGCTATTTCATTTAGATTTGCAGATTGTGTGAAAATACCAAACGCATGGTTTGCGATTAGCCGATTTTAAGTGGTCTTCAAATTTGTCCAGGGACCCTGCCTCTAGGATTAAATTTAGCATGCCTGGAACTGCAGTCTACTTACATATGTGTTCATTAAAAAGCTCCAACTGACTGGCTATAAAATGTCAATACCCACATTTTTTGGTGCTCCAGCCTTTATCAGTTTAGACATGTGAAGGGCAGTAGACCAGAACAAGAACATCCTATTTTGTTTTCAAAGGATGGCTTCTAATTCTTGTAACTTCCTAGTAAAAAATGAGAGGCTGTTTCTCTGAAAGGGAAAGTGGGAGGGAGGAAATGTCCTTATTTGCACCCTTTGTTGCTTCTTTCATTTGAATGTTTTCTCCTCCTTCCTCTTGCTTTTCTCACACTTACTGCCTACCTTTACACTTGCTCACTTGTCAGAAAAAGATGTTGATATCCTGTTGGCCTATTAGCTGTTTGCTTGATATGCCAGACTACTTCAATATGCTTTAACACATTTAGGAAAGATAGCCTTTTCTTTGAAATTTTTAATTGTTTGTATCATGTTTTTCATACTGAAGCTTTTACAGTAGAAATAGTATAAGTAATTCAATTAATAATAGCAAATGTTACCTTTACTCTGAAACCCCAGGAAGCTGGTGACCATTTCTGCTCTACCTGCTGCTCTACCTCCTTTTCTTATGCAAGAAGAACAGAGGGAGCAGGGCAAAATCCTTGGGGTGAGACAAGAAATCTCCTATTGGTCATTCTTCTGGAGTGAGGGCAGGCACTCGGAGCATCCCTGCCCCTTCTTTCGTCCTCCATCAATTTAAATGCAGCAGATGGTCACATCAAGCCATGTTGTAACAGCAGTATGAGCTGGTTTAAAGTAGGAGTATCAGGAAAGCTGTGCATTGATTTAGTTAGTGACAAAGATAATCTGATAAATACAAGCATTTATCATGAATAAGCTGGACAGAACAAAATATGGAAAACAAGTTATGTCCTCAATTTTAATAATTTTTCATGAGAACCGTGACAGCTTGTCATCATTAAAGAACTCTATTTTCCCTAATAGGAGGTAAGAGTTAAAAAAAAAAGAAGAAAAATCTGTATTTTTGTGGTAATTTTTCTAGCACCTCCTTGCAGGCTGAAGACAGCATGTGAGTATTCCTCAGAAAAAAAACAGAACTCAATAATGTTAACCAAAATGCTTAGTTTTGGCTTTATCTGTCCACAAATTAGGCACCTCAGCTAGATTATCTGGCTCCCTCACTGGCTAGTGGGGAGGGACAGGTACTCCCAGCGACATTCAATTCCAGGATCCTCGGCTACCTCAAGTAAGTGAGATCAATTGCCCTTTGAGAATGTTTCCTTTTCCTTGGCTATAAAAGATGTCTAAAGAGCTGTTTTATATCATAACCTGCAGCCTTGGGGGCAATTCCTGTGGGCGGCCTTTGCCCACGTGTTCATCCTCCAGCTCAAGTATTTGAAGTGAGTGATACGCAGAAGAATTACCACTGTGTGTCCAGACTAAAAGTACTAAATATATACGGCATAGACTGAATGTTAGAGGACTGTTTTCTGGCCAGTGTGGCTTCATACCTGTAAGTTGTACTTACAGTATCTTTCCTTCCTTTGCTGACAGCTTGATTGATACGAGTAAAAACTACCTGCAACAAAAATACAGGAGGCAAGCATCAGAAAACTGAAACAAAATGAGATATTTTGCCAGATATCCTATATGCTAGTTTTGCCATAGAAAAGTCTTTGATTTTGAACAGTACTTTCCAGAACGAAGTGATCCTTCAAAACATTTTGCCTCTTTCACCTAATATTGGTGTACTATTCCTACAAGTGCTTTGCTAACTTAAAGTGCTATCTAAATGCTAATTATTGTTCCTCCATGACTTGGGAAAGCAACCTTTCCTCAAACAGTCCATCAGGGATAGTTTATTGTCTGTAAATGCACCTTACTTATAATCCTGGGCTACTCACAGTACAAAAATGAAATCATGTCTAAGTCCAATTAATTCTTTTCAATCTATTTTTTCTATGAATTGGCTGAAGGATAAATATCATTGCTGGGCCACCTGTCTTCTTTGATCTCTGCCTCTTCCTTCTCCAGTCAGGTTAAGTTAGAACTAGACTGGGATGCAGTGGATTTTACCTAGATTTTTTTTTCTGTGGTTTTCACAGCTCCTTTGTTTTACAGCTTATGTCAGTGTATGGCATTATACAGCCTCTCAATATGCAGCAATTGGTGGTTTTGGGGAGTTGGCTCCATAGGGCTTCTTCTGTGGGGCATGAGAAGAGCTGTGGATCCACCTCCTGGACAGAACGTGCCCCATGAAGGGGGCTTCCTTCTCAGGGTTAACAATGCCCGATTCAATCTCTGTGAATGACTAATTTTTCAGTTATCAAAACCGGAAAATATTGCAAGATGAATAAACAAAATGGCTTATTTAAAAATGTTGAAATGCAATGTTCTGACTTTCTTGTTGGCAGAAGACTGAGGAATTCAGGTTTAATTGTCAAATTCAACCTGACTTTACCATTAGTTGCAGATTGCTTTAAATTGCATGGGTGATCACTGTTTTATTAACCTAAAAAGCGCGTTCCAGTTTACTCCTCCCTTCCCAGTATCATCACCCTGTGAAGGACAGAGGTACCCCAGTCACCCGACCAATTCATAGCTCTCCAGCACTGACATCCGCAATGCAGCGGACTCTATCCCTGATCATTATATCTCAGTGAAAATATTTTTCTATGAGCTTTCCACCTCATTAGCAAAAGGCGATTTTACTAAAGCACTTGGTGACTGCTTTATATTGGACTTTTAAATAAAAATTAGTTTATATCATATGAAGATGTGATTTGAAATGCCCATGGCCAGGATTTATTTTCAACTTTATTTGTTATACCATTTGCTTTAAGAGGCCTAGCATTAAGGTGTCAGAGATATTTCTTCACTTTGCTTTTCTCTTCCAGGATATTAAAGGGCACTTTCAAGTTAAACTTATCATGAGACTATGTGAAAATGAGAGTGTCTGATGTCTGGTGTAGGTGCGTTGACCAAAGAGATTGTGAGGCTTCAAATTTATCTTTTTGTTCTGAAAGAGCAGAAGTCAGATCTGGCAATTAGAGTGAATTATGGTTCCATTCCCAAACCATCTTTTCACCAGATACACAAAAAACCCCTATGTTTATGTTTGCCACTGGTGTTTGGTGGAGACGAATGTTTCTTTAGTCTTTGTTTGCTTATGGGAAGCTTAAGGCTTATGCAAAGATTGGCACCTAAGTATAAAATAGTTTCCTGCACAGCAATAGCTCAAGGTTTTGAAGAGAGGTCAGCTTTTAGGCTTTACTTTAATTGATGCTCTTGTAATCCCGAGATGCAGAATGTTTTTTTTAATGCAGACATGGGCTGAGTAGACAAAACTTAAAGAAACCCCGGCTAAGTACGGTGCTAAGCTTCTGAATGTTTTCACAAGACACCTCAGGGAATGTGGAGCTACAGTAGCTTTTAGCCACTTCGGTTTTGTGAAAATTTGGTATTGTAAAGCCTTTCTCCTGCTATTGAGGCTGAGGATCTCATTGTTGGGGATTAGTGTGACAATGGAGCAGGGTTACTATTGGGATCCTAAAAAGCGGTGTCTCTTCTAAGGGAAACTTGCAGCAGAGTTCCTTGAACTATAGAGAGGAGTGCAGGTTTTAAATGTCAGCTCTGAAGGCAACAAAAACAATTAGATGAAAGTTCTAGTTAATGTTGAATGTTAACTAATTGATTTCTTGTTTTCCAACCTGCCTTTCCTTCTGAAACAAATGTTAGAGATACAAAGTCCTTCCTTTTCTTCTTTTGTGTTACTGTCTCTGATAAAAATGTAGAACTTCGTTCTAAGCTTTATTGAAGCTGTAACTTCACCCTTTAGCAGAAATACTAACAAAATCATAACAATAAATTCATTTAAATGAAATTGTCAGAATACAGTTGGCTTGTTAAAAGGGGGTCTTTAGTAGCCAGCTCCACAAACTGCTGACTCACTGCTGATGTTTT
>NW_008824650.1:339231-354698 GCF_000699105.1 Pygoscelis adeliae
GATACCAGGTTGGTTGCATTTCCTGCTAACATCACTGTAACTTGCTGGCAGATCTCAGCACAAGGACATTCTGTACACTTCACTATTCCGTTATAGCAGTGAACCAAATCAGTCTGTTTATTTTTTTCTAATAAACATTATTCCTGGTTGATAATGTTGCCTCTCTTCTGAAACTCTGACCATCATTCTTGACTTGGGCTGGACTTCAACCAATGTCACTTACTTGTTTATTTTTTATTATGCCTTCTCAAGAAGTACCAATACCCAAATTTTTAACAGCAATTTTATGTATGGGGTCCTTATCTAGTGTTTGGCTACAGGAAAGACTCAGGAAAGCTAGCCATTATATCTGCTTTTTATTTTTAACTCCTCTGCATTTTGGGAATTAGATTGTGCTCTCGTTTGACCAAAGTGAATAAAAAACCTTCTCAGCTCACTGGTCTGAGGTTTGGGTTTGGCCCCTGATCTCAGCTACTAAAATCAAGGATCAAATAGCTCAGGAGAAGGCCTCTGCCTTTATTCTCTGGCCAAGGCTGCTGTCGAGAGATGTAAGAATTAAGCTGAGTTCATTCTTCAAGGGAGATAGTAACTTCCGTCTTCAAATGAACCTTCAGATATGACATGTTATGGAGCTACAGGTTATTGCTGAGCCCCTAGGGTCTAACCCTGAACTGGCTACACTATTTGCCTCTTTTAACTTCTGATATTCTACTCTGCTCATAAGGGTGAACTAATTGAAGAAAGGCGGCAGTGTGGGTTTGAAAATGAACAGGGTACAAGCGAATAAACCCCCTGTGCTGCGCTGCAGTACTTGTGCCATGAGTGGTTGCACCACGTTCTTATGGCTGAGTTACCAGCAAAGATAATGCACTAAACACCATGTTATCACCTCCAAACAGGGAAACAGGCAGCTGGATTTCCCTGAGTGTTTGGATGCCTGACTTCAGGCACCTACCAAGGGCTCAACTTTTAGAAAATAGGAATCCTCCTGGACAGACACCTACAGACTGGATCATGCAGTAGCCTTTTAACATTTGAGGCTATGTGCTCTTAAGTTGTCTTATGACTTTTGTTACAAGGCAGGCGGGTATTTTCACACCTGTATTGTCTTGCTGCTTCCAGGAAACGAACACATGTAGCTCCTGGCTATGACACAGCCTCCAGGAGGACTCCACGTGAGCCCAGAGATCTTTGCAAATGTACAGATCCTCTGCAGATCTCACTGCAACCTCAGGAACAGAGTCAGCATTTCACGGTGCAATCATATTTGCTATCCTACTATGCAAACTACTAGAAAATTAACAGATATGAACCTAGAGAAGGATATCTATATCAGGTTTATGCTAGAAATTACATTTCTGAGGCTGCCTAGAAGTAGCTCATCAGAGGGTTATGAATAATGTATGACACTTTTTGCCACTGGTGAGGCAGCGCTAGCTGAATTAATCCACTCATATTTCTTTATATATATAAAAAGCCTTAGCTTCTTTTCAGCCTTTATTCTTGCTGTAGCGTAGCAGGTATTTGAGTAAAGTCAATGATTTTTCTTCCTGTCTACTTTAGAAAACAATACTCGTAGGCTCTTTCTTTGACTTAAACACATTCATTCTTCCTAAAGCTTTTAAAAGAAGCAGAGCTTTCAAGATCAAAGATATTCATACAACACCTGTACTAACACTATTTTCAGTCGTTATTGACCATTCTTTGTGATATTGTTTTATGCAGGTGCCTTTCCAGTGAGCTTTTTAGAATGTGAGGGAATACAAAAAATAAGCATACAGAGCATCTGTGTATCTTTTTATCACACTTTAAAAAGCAAAGCTTGTTGACGAATGGAAAAAAAAAACCCACATAAATATAATCACTTCACTCCTCTGCTCCTTGCGATCCAGGGTATTAGAGAATCTTCAGATGGTTGCTCACATGATCATGAAATCACTGTGTATTCTGTAGGATTCATGGATACGAGCCAGGAATGAATATTTACAAGTGGTAGGCAAAGCGTGTCACTTGATAATAATTTTTTATTACCTCTTTTTATATAATGGAAATTGTCTTGCCAGGGAGCAGAAATAATTCCACATGTCTTAGATTACCCATCCAATTCAGCCTGGAGAGCGTCTGGTGAATGCTTACAGGGAGCAAGTGAGAGAGAACTTGTAGGCTTTAAATTGTTCTCAAAAAGTACTTTGCAAACACTTACAAATATCAAACCAGAAATAGATGTGAGTTCTCCAGTGATCAAGAAACAAAATAAAGGGAAATGGAGAGGGATAAACATACAATAACTGTTCCACACAGCCAGCAATTGAACTGTTGCTATTGGCAGTTATGTTACGTTTAGAGTCTGTCCTCTTGTCCTGCTATATTTCTGTTTTGGCATTTTCCAGTAATAAACTGGACATATTTCAAGACTCAATTATAGAAATAAATATATACATTAAAAAAATGGCTTACTCTGAAGCAAAGGATAGTTGAACTCAATGACAATTACATACTTAATCAGGAGTTGGATCAAGACTTAAAGAACAGAATAAACCACTTTCTTGTGCAAATGAATCTACATTTATTTGTTTCTTAAACAGGAAACATTTATTTCCCTTCAGGACAGGATGTAAAGGCGGGCTTTTATGACTTTAATCTGAAGCAGTTGATTGTAGTGTAATGTTTGTATGAGTTTGAATGGTAAATTTCTTTAATTTCTTTTTTTCTCCTAGGACAGTAGTTATTTTAAAGGAAAAGGGAGATGACAGAATAATCCAGTCCCGGAATGAGTGCCCAGATAGCAGGCACTATATGTGAGAACTGAATATTCATAACCATGTGCTTGAAAGCGAACAGACTGCAGACCAGTTAGAGAGAAAACACGCGTCAGAAAATGGTGTGATGCAGGTTCCTTCTTGCTGATAGGACCATGAACAGGTACCTCACAAACTGAAATTTTAGCTCTTGTATAAATTTTTTTTTTTTTAATTTTCTTTTATTATTTTTTCTTTTACCTGCTTGCAGTGTGGCCCTGTGTAAAGTCGTGACATTTCATGGCAATTCTGTATTAGCAGTAGCTGAACTCAATAAGAAAACCAGTGTAAGTGAAACTTACTGCAGGCCCTGAAGTCACTGATAACAGTGCTGGGGACCATAAAGAGGTGGGAGAGAGGTGTTCCCGCAGTGTCAAACCTGGGGTTCTGCTCCCAGCGCTGAGAACCTAAAGCACTCCAGACATTAGAGATGCATGAATTCTTCCAAAAGAGGGCAGAAGCAGCATTTACAGAGTCCCTTTGACAAATATGTTACCTTCACCCAATTGCAGTCTTCTGTCTCCTGATATTTTAAAACACAAACCTCTGGCTCTGCAAAACAAACTGTAAGAACCAGCCAGGAAACTTCACAAACGGAATTATTTTTTGTTGTTGTTTTGTAAGAATTTCATTTAGATGTTAAGTGTTTCCTTTTATCTATTGCAAATCAGTAGGCTTAGATAACTAGGTGTTAAATACTGAATGCCAAAGGTTATTTTCAGCCCGTAATATTCATATTGTTTCATTATGCTTTCAGTTTGATGGTTAAATAACAGTTTAATAAAAAGTCTGAGGAAGGGTGTGAGCTTGCGTATAGCCCCTAGATAAAAGAAAGACAGAGGAATAAAGAAGTGGTGGCCAAAAAGGTATGGTGTTATGTAGCCACATGTAACTGATGTAAAATTTTTTGGACATTCCAGGCAAAAAGATCAGACCCAATGTGTCACCTTTCCCCAAGGCAGTGAAATCGTTAAATAAAAGGCTGAAAGGGACCACAGGAGGTAATTTAGTCCAGCTCCCTGCCCTAAGGCAGGATCATGTCTACCTGCGTCATTGCTGACAGATGTTTGTCCAACGTGCTCTAAAAAACCTACACAGGATCATGTCTGCCAGGTACCCAGGCAGACTTTCTTGCATGTTTGGCAATGCTTGGGTAGCCTGTCAAACCAACAAAGTCTCATTGAATTGACAGTTGAAAAAAGTAAGACAGGAAGATAAATAGATATATATATGTCCTTGCAGTACAAGAGAAATTGTATTTGATTTTGCATTACTATCTCACTGGAAAATAATTCATTCTAGTTGTTTGGATTCTTTTTCATGCACTGTTTAGGTAAAACATACATAGTGTGATCTGCAGGCCAGCAAAACTGGTCTATGGCAAGTACGTACAAAAGTTGAAGTACATATATATGGAAGAATTTTGTGGGCAGTATTAGAAATTTTGAGCCCGGTTTGGAAGACACTGCCAATATCTGCATCCATATTTTTAAGATTTGTCTTTATGCAGTTGACATATTGAGAGAACAATGCACCATGTTTCACCAAAATGTCTGTTACATAAACTGCCTTCCAAGATACAGATCAATATGACTTTCCACAGTGTTTCACCAAAAGTGTATAAGAATAGTTAGCATACAGCTTTGTGACTGTCGCCCTTTGATGGTGTCAGGTTGGTTCAGTATAGCCACTAGGAAGGAACCACTGAGCTGGTATGAGAGCTTGACCATTCGTAGACTAATCTGTGTGTTGGAAAATTTGAGATGGTCAGGGAAAAATACTGATCAGTTCTGAAGCAGAATGAAAAGTTTCAATTGATTTTAAAAATTCAGTTTCAATGTTTTGATTAATTTCTAGTTTTTGATCTTGATTAATTTCTATAAATAGAACAAAGGCAAATTAATAATTAAAAGTAATTTCATTTTAAGGTGTCTGGTACAATACTGTAGGATATTTTGCAGAATTGCTAGCTGTAGCAGAGGATTCCGTCTACAAAATATTAAGTCTAAGCCTGTTTTCACACTCACCAGGATCAGACATCGTTCTGTTCCACTTCTTTCACTGATGCATTGGCAAGGCATAAACTTATCAGTATTTTGTTTTAAAACCCCTCTTACCTACTGGCAGAAGAGGCAGACAATCATTTTCCTGTTGCTAGCAGTTACTGTCAAAAAGACCATGCAGAAGATAATGGTTTATTTTAAGGGGGTTTTACTAATTTACTTTTCTGTTGGCAAGTAAACCAGGTTTTATTTCTGACCTGGGCGACAGGTTCAACATGTTAAGAGAGCATGTGGCAGTCCCTGGATGGGGTGGGACAGGTCTGGGATCTCTATTTTCATATGCAGGACTGAATTGCCCTATGAACAACATTTCAGTCTCACCAAAAGGTGTTCATTGTCCAGGTGATTTTATTTTATGTTTTGATAGATTATGTCTAAAAAGGCAGAAGATGTAATTTATGAAATCTAGTGAACTACCTTACGCTGACACGAGACAGAGAAGCTGAGAAGACATTGTCTCTTAGCACAGGTAGGAGAACGGGAAATAAAAGAAAAATGGCAGCACTGAAATTCACTTACACCTTTCTCCAAGGATCCCTAGTATCAAATACATATACAAATATACAATATACAAGCATACAAATATATGGGAGCATGTCCTCAGACCTCCTAAGCAATTTGTGAGACAAAGATATAACCACAATTTTCTATTGTAACTACTGATTTTTTGATGCTTCTTACAAGAGATGCCTCACTGAAGAGTCTTGACTTTTCAGAAATGTGGAAAATAAATACACATCTTCATCTGCAGTCCACAAAGTTGGCAGGAGTTTAACAGACCCTGAGAACTAGCCTGAACTTGGGCACCCAAAAAATGAGTTTCTGAATACAAGTGCGCATAAAAACCAGAAAAGGTAGTCTATATAGTAAGGACAAAGTTGTGCTGAATATTTGAGGAGAGCAATGGATACAATCTAAATATCATTCTCCAGGTTTTATTACAAGAGCCTACACAACCCCACAGGAATTCCAGCAGAAATAGGATGGAATAATCTAGGCTGAAAAGGACCCTGGAGGTCATCTTGTCTAATGTGCCTCTCGCAGCAAGGCTATAATCAGAGCAGGTTGCTCAGGAACATCTCTGAACAAGCTTAATGTTCAAAGATGGAGATCTGACAGCCTTTCTGGGCAGCCTGTTCCCCACGTTCATGCAATGTTTCTCGTGCTGCACCTTGCAGTTGTTACACATTCTCGTTTTGCTGTGTAGCTCTGAAAAGAGTTTGGCTCCATCTTCTCCATAAACCCTCATTAGGTAATTGAAGCTAACAATTAGTTTCCCTCTTAGCTTTCTCTTTTCCAGGCTAACCAAGCTTCAGTCTCTCTTGTCCATAAAGTGCCTCATCCTCCCACCCATTTTGGTGATCCTCACTCCTGTTTGCCAACATCCCACTTGTACCGAGATGTCTCAAACTGGACACAGCTTTCCAGGTGCAGCCTCACCGGTACAGAACCGAGGGGAATAATCACCTTTTACTTATGGATGCTTCACATACCAAAATTAGACCTTGGTTTTGAAAGCTAATCTGTGCAGGACATCAGATTATTTCTAAGAAGGGCCCAGTGAATCACAACAGAGATTATCTCGAGGATCACAAGAGATAAGACAAACCCACCAATTTTAAAGCATTCTGCAGGGAAAAGTTCTCCTCAGATTTTCTGAATTTAGCCCAAATTGTATTTCAATCTCCTGTGAGAGCTCAAGTGGTTGGAAACCACACAGTCTTCCATCATTATGCCATGCATGTGTGCAGGTGTTATGCTAACTTGCAAGCCCCGTGAATCACTGTGTGTGAGGGCTGCCAGAAATCCAGGCCCAGCACTCGGGCCTCAACTTTATGTCTCGTTCTGACAGAAACAGCACGGAAATTCGGGTTATATGGGAATCAACAGCCTATGAAATATTAAAAATCCTAACTTCAGGATTGTAAGGGCAGACTGCACTGGAAAATATTTTTAAAAATCCCATCTTCACCACAATTTCTTCTTATTTCCAAAACAATACCTTTTTTAAAAAATTTGTGAGTGTCCCCTTCCAAAACATTAGTTGCCCACAGCAAGATTTTCATAAAGGTCTGTGCTTCTGGAGCACTTTCAGGACCCTGCCTTGAAATAAGAGAATGGCAGGTTATGCTTTCTGTCCATGCAGGGATTACCTGGTGTCTGAGCGTGGGTGTGAACAGGCAATAGATGGATCAATGGACAGATAAAAAAATATTTATGGTCAGGTTCAGTTGTGTTGTTCCTTCATTTTGGCAGTCTACTGTGGTTATGAACCCTGCACCACAGCATGGCCCTTTTTGAAAGAGGTGGGAGAAGCGGGGTTTCTTCATGCATCCATTAAAAGAGCGAAGGTAGAGTTATGGTTTGTAGTCACAAAGAGAGATGGCAGGAAACAGAAGAGCATAGAAAACAGGAGAATGAGGAAAAGAAGAATATGGAGGATGGAAATAGAAATATGAATCCCTAAGAAAACCTCCACTGTCCTGGATCACGTTAAAATTGCATCCTATGAATAGCTCCTGAACATTCAGAAAGTTACTCTTCTGGAAACAACCAGCTGCTACGTTTTGTTCTGAAGTCCACATTTTCATCCCGTATCCTTGCACAGTTCCTACTGTATATTTAATCTTATATGTATGTGTGACAGGTTTGAAAGAAAATAGGTCAACAGTACTTAAGATAAGTAATACTTTAATCAATTTTAACGTAACTTCTGATGGATAGTGACTGAGAATAACATACTGCCTTCACTAATTCCATTTAAAGTAGCAGGGACATAAAAAAAATCGTATTGTATAAATTGCTTGGGGGACACAAATTACCTGTTTTATATTCCCATAGAAGCTATAATATCCAGCAGGATACTGTTAAGGACATGCAATAATTTTAGTATCTACTATGATTATTATTGATATACAATGTACATGTAAATTCAGCCTTCTTTGGTTCTATCTGGAGGAATCATTAATGTGTAATGGATCTGATGACACAGAAGACCTTAATGATAAGTTGTAACTGGACTTTTACTCATTTTATGCTTAATAGATTTTTACTGAAAAGAGATATCCACTCATCTACAGCCTTCAAAAGGTGCTCACATATGGTTGAGGGCAAAGCATGCAAAGCACAATTGTTGGAAACTGTATATTAAAAAATTTAAAATTAGTATCATTGCAGTGTTTCAAAAATAGAAAATGCACATTACTTTTTAATCCAGATCATCCCATGCAAGACACAAGCAGTAAAAATGACCTGGATTTTTTTGGTAGAAATATCAATATTCCCAGTAAGAATATTAGAACCAAATCTCTAGCACGTACCTCTAGAGCAGCTCCACTGATGTCTATGGCACTATGTCATTTTATACAGGCTTGACATGAAGGAAGTGATGGCTTGACTGTATATTCGGGCTCAGGACCTTTCTTGGAAGAATGAAACTCTAGAGGACAAAAATAAGTCATATTTTCAAGGTGATAGAAGAATATGAGTAATACCAGAAAAGTGAATAGTTGACAATCAACAGAAAATGCTGGAGACACAGATGCTGGAAGAAGAGTACGGGTGCAGTCCTGGACACAGAAGCAGGGGAAGCTCAAGTTAGAGTACAGAGGGATTTTTAGCTCTCTGTTTGGTGTAACATAACACACAATCTTGAAATAAAGTAACGCAATCTTGTAATGTTTAAATGAATCTATAGAGGCTGAAAAAGTGTATGAGTTCTTACCTGTTGATCAAAAGGTCATGCACCAGCTAATTCTGAAACCATCAAACCTGATACAAGAAGTGATCTCAAGCTATGATGGAGAAAACAAAAAAAGACCTTTGGGAGAGGGAGCTATACAGAGCTGCTGTGAGATGTGCCAGGCAGAAGGTCTCCTTTCCCCAGCACCTTTCTTAAAGTCCCTTCCAGCCACCACTCCCAGGGACTGGCTGCTTGAAGTGTCATGCTCAGGACTCTCCTTGTCCTCTTTTGGTGTCCCCTCAGAGGGATTCATGATGTGAATGTCCCTCAGGCCACCCTGGCAGCAGCTCTAGGAGACAGCTGTTGGATTTTTCTTGTCTAATCAGGAAGTCACCCAAAGATATTCTGAGTTGTCCAGTCACTGTGGGGTAGGAGGCACGAGGGAAGGCAAACCAGCACATGCAACAAAGAGGATGTAAATGCTTTTATAAGACATATAAGTTTATTTTAAGGGATTCTTCAGTGAAGTCCTTGATATCTTATCACCATAAGGCTGTCCAGCATCCATTTCAGTCAGGCAGGAGCAGAGCTGCTTCCCTCTGGGATCAGGATGCCTTGGGAAACCAGGTAATCCCAGAGGTGTTACTTCATATTCAGTCTTGAAGTGGTAGTATCCCGCTGGATTAGAGTGCAGCTACAGAGACTCAGACCCAGAGGTGTAACTGGCTTGTGATGAGCAGTGCATTGAGGACCAGGGTTTTGGAGATTATGGCAAAGCAGTGGGACTCCAGTGGAAACTGCCCACCTTCTTCCATTTCTTTCATTATTAACCACGGATTTGGCCTAGGCCACACCTTGAATACTGTGTTCAGTTTTGGGCCCCTCACTACAAGAAGGACATTGAGGTGCTGGTGCATATCCAGAGAAGGGCAACGAGGCTGGTGCAGGGTCTGGAGAACAAGCCTTATGAGGAGCGGCTGAGGGAACTGGGGTTGTTTAGCCTGGGGAAAAGGAGGCTGAGGGGAGACTTCATCACTCTCTACAACTACCTGAAAGGAGGTTGTAGCGAGGTGGGTGTTGGTCTCTTCTCCCAAGTAACTGGCGATAGGACGAGAGGAAATGGCCTCAAGTTGTGCCAGGAGAGGTTTAGATTGGACATGAGGAAAAATTTCTTTACTGAAAGAGTGGTGAAACATTGGAACAGGCTGGCCAGGGAAGTGGTTGAGTCCCCATCCCTGGAGGTATTTAAAAGACGCGTAGATGAAGCGCTTAGGGACATGGTTTAGTGGGCATGGTGGTGTTGGGTTGACGGTTGGACTCAATGATCTTTTCCAACCTTAATGATTCTATGATTTGGCAAACACTTCCCAAAATCATGGAAAGAGATGGTTTTTGCCCTGAGGTGGTCATGGTCCTTAACACTGCCCAAACCCACTCTGCAGGTAGATGGGTGTGGGGCAAGATTCTACACAGAGCCACAGAACTGGCACACCATCACAGGGTTCCAGTTTGTCCCTGCTCAAATCATTTAGGATAACAACTTCAGTGAGAAATCCTTCTCTTGTGGCAACAAAGAGAGGTTCTGCCATTCATCCAGAGGAGTAAGGAGGGAAGGCAATGCAGAGTTTTACCTCCAGCACAGACAGCCTCCTAAGTAGCTCTTGAAGATTCAGGTAACATATGTTTTAATGGGATCTTTTTAAAGAAAATGAGTTGCTTTAGTGAAATAACCATTTCATTTGCAGGTGGGGATGGTTGCTGCACGATGGAACTGCTGTGGCATTTTGTTGTGATACTTTTCTCACTCTCTGTTCCAAACAAGATATGCTGTACGGCAAGGTAACACATAAATTATATGTAAATTTTAAAAACTCTTCACACGGCTTTCTTTTGGCCTACTTTTTACAACATTTAACAATCATATTTGTGTTCCCTCTTGTGCATGAGAATGATGTCTGGCTTTTCAAATTAAAACATGGAACTTTATGTAGGTAAAACAGTTACATGGATGAATATAAGTCATGATGTCTTAAAACAAAAGAGAATTAGTCCGTAAAGCTTAACCAATAGTTTAAAATTTGTGATCAGGGTCTGTTTCACAGAGCTTTTTAAATCCCAGTAAATAGTGCAAAAAAGTGTGGAAAAGCCCTGCTGTATTTTTTGCTTTGTGCTCCTGTTAATAGATAGCTCTGCACAGCAACTTTCCCTTAGCAAGGCCTTTTTCTGCACTTGACTAACTTTAACTGACTCAGTGCAATGGCTCATGTGCTTATAGTCACTCAGGTGCTTAAGCACCTCACTTAATCAGTGCCTCAGACAATGAGGATGAAGAGAAATCTACTGCCCCAGAGGGACCAGTCTCTTTTCTGTGACAAAGGCAGAAAATTTCATGTAGACTGATGAGGAAAAAAAACATGTAAGGATCACTACAATCTGGATATCTTCAGAAATTTTCTGTCTTTTGGCCTAGAAATGGCTATAAAAGGGCCACAGATGCATCTTTGACATGCTGGCACTGGGGTTGCATGGCTAGTCCATCCAGGCGCAGCACGTGCACAGGAGATCTCTGGTGGGAATACAGCAGCCTGATGCAATATCTAGGAGAATGTGTATCTCCCACCATCCTTCCCTTCAGTTGGAGTTTGAGATTTTAAACTGTTAATCAGTTTTATAAAATGTGGAGCTCTTATCATTTGACTTCTCACCCCTTACTTCCCTTTGTCAGAAGGGGACTGGCCTTCCACTTTACCAATCTTCTAACCTTCCCTGCAAGAGCGTAAGTGGATTTAGATGCACACCATCAATGGTTTATCTGTGGTGTAGTCCAGAGACAGCTTTGGGTAGAGCCTGTACACAGCTGGGAGCAACTGAGGTCCCTGCCCAGCAGTGATGCTTCATTTTGGAGCACCGCTTGCTGTATGTTCTGTTCTAGAGAGTTGCCAGCAACTTGAAAATTAGAGGTTGTTTTCATATGAGGCAGGATTTGTCACTGAATTCAGCCAAACAAAACCACACACATTACTGATTCCCTGTGTATTACTAGTTAGTGCAAGGCCATGTGTTTTGTAACTAATCTGTACAACCATTTAATCTTTACAGTGTTTTCAGTTTAAGGCTAGTGATGAATGTGCATGATGGTCTGCAAGAAATTGTAAAGCCCTGTGAAACATATAGGCATTACTGATGTACATGTGAGATGTATGGACAGATAAAAGCTACTTTATTATCAACGTGTTCCTTTTAAAATGATTTTGCTAGATTTAGGTTAGTCCCATCTAGAAAAGATTTTCCTCCTACCAGTGAATCTGCTGTTAAAATAGCATTGCAAAATGTAATGAATGTTTATAGTATTGACTGGCAGTGACAGCTCTTTAAGAGCTCAAGTAATATAATTAATACGAAGGTGATGAATTAACCCCCTTTTAATTCAGTGGAGTTATCATCTCAGAGATAACTGAGACTCCAGTGCCTTTTGTTCATTTGACCCATTAGAATTTTTTTTAATTGTCAGAGAACCATGTCTTTACAGCAAGTGTTTTTTAAAAATCAAATGAGGGAGAACTTTGGTATAAGGTTTTTACACATAACTGTTTCTTTCTTGGGCATGAAATAACCCCATTTATAATCCATTCAAAGTATCAGTCGGCAATTTATGAACTTATGTTTATGTATTTTACCAACTTATGAAATTAAGTTTTTGGGTGTCAATGATAGTTTCATCATAGTGCAGTGATACTGTATGTGTCCCACTATCCATCACCCCATCCTCACCCCCAAGCTGGTCTGCAGGCTTTGAGGCTGCTGTTTTAGTTTAAGGTAAGCTAAGAACCTTTTTCCATTGATCTTTTTATTTCACATCCACAAAAGAAAATGCTAGGACGTTGCTACTGATTTTTTCCCCCCAATATGTGGTCATTATAAGCAAAAAAGAAGCTCACACTTCTACCTTTTAATTGGGCATTTAGCAGGACAATGTTTGAAAGCAATTAATGGGAAAAACATTTTTGTCCTGTTTTATCAATTGGTCTCCAAGAAAAATGCTGTCCAAAGTAACTATTATGTGCAAGCCAGGAAACTGTTGTCCTTTTCAGTTTTTCCCATGTCACAATTTATTCATTTAATTCAGTTCTCCAAAATTACTGCAGTGCCAATTATCTCTCTCTGTGTAGAAAATGAGTTTGGCCTACTTCAGCTTTTCCTTCATTTTATGCCTGTTTTCTGCTATTCTTCAATGAGTGAGTAATGTGCAATGTGAAAAAAGGGAGGATCTTCAAAAATATGTGAAGTGTCTAGAGTGGCTTTTTGGTACCTGTGAAGAGGCCCCTTGAAGAAGCTTAAAGGACAATAGAATATTGCGGCTAGCAGTGGTTTATTTTGTCCACATGACTCATTTCACACGCACCCAGGCAACTGATGAATGGAGGATTAACACAAGTTTTCACCTTATTGAAATGAGTGATTCAAAGCAAACAAATAGGACTAACTAGTTTGGAATATGAAATTAAAGTTTCTCCGAGTCCTTTTGTTATGCATCACTTTCAAACTTAATTAGAAATATGATGGCTTTGGAATTACTTTTAACCAACTTTGTTAAATAACAGTAGTTTAATGTTTGTTATTGTCACACAATCCACTTGTCTCAAATCTAAAGACTCCCAGGGACTGTTCAAACACATTAACAAAAAATTGTTTTAAAACAAAATGAAAAAATACCACAGATATACATATATTCACTCTTTCTTTGTGCATGTTTATATACACTTACACAAAGAAAGAGCATTAGATGCATTTTTTATTGTTAGTTGCATTATAGATATCTATAAATATTTATAGATGGGTAGGTAGCACTGTAGAAAAAGTGCTTTAGATGCTATCTTTATGCTAACTTACGCAACTCATTCAACTCTTTAAGCTTTGTAATTATATTCTAAACAGGTTGGGGTTACCCATGAACACCATTCAACCCTGCATGACTTTATACGGTGCTAAGTTGCAACACCCTGCGGTCATACAAGTCATAAGCTCCAGGTTTACAATTTTAACAACTTCCTGTGAGGAAGGATAGTTTAGCGTCTTTGTATGGTATAGTCAATGTTCAGGGCACACAAGTTCTTTCAAACCAGGATGTTTTCCTTCTATTCCTTTTAAGGATGCAACAAATTGATATTAACACCCTTTCTGTGGAGCAGATAGCCTGCAGATAGCAGATAGCAGATAACTGTACACCTAGCTGGCTGTACAGTTAATGGGTCATATGCCCTTTTCCCCTTTTTTTGGGATAACACTCTCCAGTGCCTCTCTAACATACTGGAAGCTCCCTGAAGCTGAGTAGTTCAATTGGCTTCTTCTGTGGAACAGCTCCATTAAACCCTGCATGCAGAATTACCAAAAAGCTTCAGGATACTGTTGAATCACAACTTCTGTCATTAAACTTTAAGATTATGAGCATGACACTCCGTAAGGAACTCCTGCAGAAGTGTGCTGAATTAAACGCAAGAATTTTGGTTTAGCAAGTGGCAGTACAGGGGAGAAAAAGAGAGAGTTCAATTCACCACCTAACCTGTGGTTAATCCTTTCTGCAGATTTGTACATGTGTGGGGGAGAGGGAGACCAGAGGCTGAATTTTGTTTCTATTTCCCACACGATCAGGAACACTATGGGATAGCTCTAGTGAGATTCATTTTTTGTCATGGTATTGCTATTCCTGGCTGCAGAGGGATGGCAGGGGTGTGATGCAGCACGGAGGGATACTGTGATGCTGGGGTGACCAAGGTAAGTTGAGATGTGGGATGGCCTCTTAGCATTTCCACAGAAAATAGCAAACATTGGCCATATTCTGACATACATCAAAATTTTATTGCTGGTTTGTGAGAGAGGTTTTGATTTGGGTTGGCATCTGCTCACTGCTCAGTAAGGCAGGCAGGAGCTTTGGCAAATTCAGCTGCCAAAGTTTAACGAGTGTCCATTGAACACATCCAAACTTCAATTTTTCCTTGCCCAGAGTCTTTCACCTTCATTGGTTGGAGCATTTTCACAAATGTACAGGACTTTCCCATAAACCAATCTCTTTTGACAGTTTTAAAAGCCTCAATTGAGGCACGGAAATGTGAGATCTTCTCAGCAAAATGTCTACAGATATTTTCTTTGTAAACTGAAAAGAATAATTTATAAGTTTTTCTTCTCCCAATCTTAAAAAATGATGACACTTTTGTTGTTCAAACTTTAGAAAGGATTTCAATCTGAGGCAGGCTTTTGATATGGAAAAACTTTTCACATCTCTCATTGTAGTAAGTGACTGAGTTTGGGTTCTGTACAGAAGCATGGAAAACTTCTGGTAGATATAATTAAAGTTTATAAAAAAAAAAATCCACCTTTCTGGGATATTTCAACATTTTCAATTTTGTTTTAGTTAGAAGATTTTAAAATTTGTTTTGGTTGTGGAGCCCCACATACAAATTTGAAATATTTCATGGAAAATAATTCCCAAAGCTTGCTTCATTTGGAGGAATGAAATAATTTTTGACCATGTCAAAGAGATCAGTGCATTTAAAATCTGATTACTGTATACACATTACGCTGAACAGTATTTCGATATAATGCCAAAGCAAAATAAGAATCAAAACACTTTTTCTCTTATCAAGACAAAAAAGTCAAACTTGTAATTGTGAAACATCTGATTTTAGAATTATTGCCCAAACTGTGTGTCTGGCCCAATAAAAAATGTAGTGGTTCCGGAAGAAAGTTTATATTTTGATGAGGGAAGAGCTGAGATTCAAGCAAGTGCTTATGGCTGCAAACCCTGGAAGCAACCTGGAAGCAAACCGAGAAGTGGGTGGATGCTATTGGCCTGTCACAGGTTCCCGGTGCTGTGGTCCTCCTGGAAGCCTGAGCTCAGCGCTGTCGGGGCTACGCTCAGTTTGTCCT
>NW_008824650.1:354718-357611 GCF_000699105.1 Pygoscelis adeliae
TGCCTTGCTCCCTCTTCCCTCCATGCCAACAGAAAGACTTTGGTTTGTTTCACTGGAGCTGAACTGTTTCCTAGAAACTGCCGCTGCTCATCATGCTGAGAGGAAAAACACATCCCCATGAGACCCTCCAAAACATCTGGTCCTCTAAAATAAGCTATTCCTATACATTCAGGAGCAACTCTGCCAAGTGATGTGACTAGTTTGTATTGCTAAGATGTGCTGTGAACACCGCAATTTCGTCACTACTTAAGGTCATCATATAACCCACAAATGCCTTTTCCATACTAATCATTACCAATGTTGTACAGCCCAATGCCTCTGCCCATTTGGGCTGGATCTGGAACGGGTGTACAATTTGTTTTAAGAACTCTTGGTAAGTTCAGAAACTGGCATTTACCATCCTGGGAGATAATTCTATAAAGGAAGCAAATCCTCTACTGCAGATAAAAATGAAGTAACTATATAATTCATTGCAGTGTAATCACCTGACTTTTGGATACATCCATGATGGGACTCTGTGTGTTGTATTGTATTCCTGAGTGGTGCCATATCTAATTCATAAATGGATGGTTGTAAATCCCACGGAATCCATAATACCCAGTGAATATTTCAGTCTTCCACAGGAAGTTTTCCAAAAGGGTGGACAGAGAAAATCCCATCCTAGCATGCTTTCTGCCTCAGAATATGGAGCATTCAAATGGGAAGTGAAGGTAGAAATAATCTAATGCAGAGAAAGTCATTGCACCGCAGCCTACATTGAAGCCGAGGTTGCCAGTCTCAGGGTGAAGCAAACAACATTGCCAGTCAGTTGGATGAATCCCAAATGCTCTGTGCTGTAACAATATCTCATCCAGCCAAGATTTTGATATGCAAAGTCAGTGGTTTCATTTTCAATCAAATCTTGGACTGGAAAAGTTCTATGAAACATTGGTCTTGCATTTAGCATCGTGATGGATGTGATAAAGACATTACCTGGACTAGGAAGAAATGCTGTTATTGTTCTTTTCAACAATGGAAACTTATTTCTAACATGACAAACATAAGAAAGGGTTCCCATGTTCATTCTTGCTTGCTGGAGCTGTTCCACCTAAAGGTGATCATCACATGAATGCAACGTGATAACTGCATACATACATCAGGAAAATCCATGTGTAAGAAACACCTCATGTAAGCTATCTTGTATTTTAACTCTGACAGTATTTTTACACTTGTCCCCACACATCACACTAGGTCTTTCTTTCATACCAATTCCATGCAATTCTGAAACCTAGGGATAACTTTTTTCTGCCTTTTTCTAGGGAGGAAGGCAGCTTCACTGTTACCTGACCAATGGGAGAGGTAATTTTTTTGAAATATGCAGAAACTTGTACTATCCCCAGAAACTCTGAGGTCCCTCCCCAGGTGGGACACCTTTGCCGAGGGCAGTTATATTGCGGGCAGCCCAGCTGCATGCTGACACAGCAGTTGTCTCCAGACACAGCTTCCAGACTCCACATTGAAAACACGTTTCTGTGACAAGGCATAATCAGTTTTTCAGACAAGCACAATTCATATCGTCAGACAATATTACCCTTCTTTTGTGTTGGACTAGGAATAACCCAGTTGTGTTTTGTAAGAAAATAAAATGCATAAGGGTGGCAGCTTTCAAACCTCATGAAAATATGACAGGGACTATGACCTGAAAGACTAGTACGTGTTTCCTCCAGAACTGCCATGGATGGGACTTTCGCACAGCTCTTGTTGAGGTCCATTTCACAAGCCAGTAATGTGGAGTTTCCAGCTTGTCTTCCTTCACTTTGCAGACTCGCTTTTGTTTTTCCCCTCTCCTTTAATTTTTAATTTTTCAACTTTCACAAGGAAAGAGCAAGTCTCAGGGTCAGAGTGATGGTGTTAAGCTTAAGGAGCAGCACCGCAAGAGAGAAACAGGCTGGAAGCACGCAGCAAAATCAGTAGCCCTTGATGCCCAAAATTGTAAGTGAACTTAAAAAAATAAAATAACAATTCCTCTCTTACCACCTTAAGATTTTTATATTATTAATCCCAGTAACCACAGCAGAATGAGCTCTGCGCAGTAGTGGTTAGCACAGGAAAAGAAGATAAAAAAAAGAAAATGAAAAATATTATTTTCCACTGAACACACTGATGTGGCAGTGTTGTTAGCAAACTCATCTTTATTCATTCCTCTCCCTCACTCCATTAACTCACAAATCCCAGGGAAGTCACCACCCCATCACACTCAACCTCCTTTAAAACCTTCCCCACATGCGTGCATAAAAAGCACTGTCCAATCCAAGGAGTCACATCATGCCTGGTTTATTTTCTCCTGCCATGCCACTGGATGCCATACAGAGTCCCGCTGCCTGTCCGGAACCGCTGTAGAGCTCTGCTGTGGGCTGTGAACCAGCTGCTGCATTGCAGGCCAGGAATGACAGCTTATCAGGAGGGAGATAACGTGATTCCTCTCTGTAATTTGTAAAGTGCTTTGGGGTTCTACTCAGTGAAGTCAGCTATCTAAATGTGTTATTGCTACATCTTAAAGGTTACACAGCGGAGCACTGCTGGGTCCCAGTGCTTCTGATTTTTCTGGTCCTTTTCGGGGAAGGACATCTGTGAATGCCTGGCTACATCTAAAGACTGAAAATGGGGGGAAACGGGTCATTTGGCTGATGTGAGGGATGCCACGTACCCCACTGACGGGAGCTTGGGGAAGGTCCACAGGCTATAGGGTTACCTAAGAGAGAAAATTAAGGACAGTTTTGTTTGCCCAGGGGGAGAAAGGAGACAGCTCTGGTTTATCAAAGGCTGGAGCCACAATTCACCTAAATCCTGAATCTTCATGGATGCTGAGCAGCCCCGACTCGTAATCATCTCCCCCCATCGCTGCAGTCCCCCC
>NW_008824650.1:357655-359011 GCF_000699105.1 Pygoscelis adeliae
GCTGCAGTCCCCCCGCCACCTCCCCCCCAGTCCAAATTGGGAAGGGGCTTAAAATTCGTCTTGCTCGAGCCCTTGTCAGGGCCATGAGTGTCAGCTGCTCTGTCTGATGACTGGCGCGCTGATTATGCACCTATCCAGACACATGGAAACTCCACAGGGAAAAGCTCCCCAATACATACACATTTGTAATCTCTTGTGAATAGAGTCCTAAGTGCCCATTAACTATTGCTCAATTACACGGGAACTCTGCAGAAGTAAATATGGCATGCACATGAATATCAATTAAAGCCATTATGATCAGTGTGGTCGTGAGTCAGGAGGGAAATGTGCATAATCTTGACAGAATAACGAAGACACACTTCATTTTACTCGTGTGGATTGGAATAGTATGTTAAGCTAATAAAAGCTTTTGCATTTTTAAAAATAGTTTAACAAGCCCAGAATAGTTTTGAATCATATCTGCCTGTGATTTCAGTTGTTAAAGTTAGCTTTGAAGTTCTTTTTAAAAAGACAGAGGGAAAAATCTCTACTGCTGAGCCTGTAATTTCTTAATTTCCCTTTCCTCCTTCAATTGTTCAGTGTTCATAATAGCCCTATCCTACCTAACACCACACAGGTACAACCAGCAATGATATACTTGCACAAAAAAAGGTTGATAGCTGAAAGACCAGACACAAATGCAGAGCACCAGACTGACAAACCGTTTCAGCTGGAACCAAGGTTGCTCTTACACTCTGGCAGCTGAGCATCTGCGCTGGGGGATCTTATCCTGAATCCTTCTACCCACCTACTCTCTGACCAGGGGTAAATCCCAGGTTGACACCGTTCTCTCTAGCATAAGTGCAAGGTGTAAAAAAGTGGCGCCGCATGACAATGAAGGCTTTGTAATAAGCATGCCTTTACTGTCATGGACTTTTGCCCTGGGAGAAGAAGGACACATGATGTACAAGTTCACCTGGGGCAGGTTGATTTCAACTGCATTTATGGAGCTACCCCAATGGCACCTTACTTATCAATGGTTGTGGCCTCATTTCCACCCTGATGGAAACTTCAATGCAGTGTTGCAAACTTTCCATACAATTTTCTTTTGCTGAGCCAAGCTATCCTAGAATCCTCTCCCAGATGCTGTTGAATTTTGGAAACCTGTTGTCTCACAGAGAATGATACAGACTCCTCAAGCCAAAATGTGGGGTCCTGTCTGTCATCTCTCTTCTCTTAGACTGCTGTACTGGTTTTGCATGGCAAAGTTTTGGTAGCAGCGGGGCTACAGGGGTGCCTTCTGTGAGAAGCTGCTAGAAGGTTCCCCTATGTCCGATCGATAGAGCAAATGCCAGCTGGCTCCAAGACAGACCCGCC
>NW_008824650.1:359099-362689 GCF_000699105.1 Pygoscelis adeliae
CAGGCTGTCCCCCTGCAGCCCATGGAGGTCCACGGTGGAGCAGATATCCACCTGCAGCCCCTGGAGGACCCCACATCGGAGCAGGTGGGTGCCCAAAGGAGGCTGTGACCCCGTGGGAAGCCTGAGCTGGAACAAGTTCCTGGCAGGACCTGTGGACCCGTGGAGAGAGGAGCCCATGCTGGAGCAGGTTTGCTGGCAGGACTTGTGACCCCGGGGGGACCCATGCTGGAACAATCTGCTCCTGAAGGACTGCACCCCATGGAAGGGACCCATATTGGAGCAGTTCGTGGAGGACTGCAGCCCATGGGAAGGGGCCTAAATACAACTTTGGCAACACACGTGCTTATAGCTTGAAGTGCATTCATTCTGGCTTAAACTCATGATAAAATTTTCATTATTTTGAAATCAGCTGTGTTGCCTTGTGGGCTAAAAAGACGCATAGGCTGCGTCCATGGGGGTAAACTGAACATGGCCAGTGAAGGCCAGGCACTGACCCTCCACACCATTAATTGATGTCTGGACATAACTAGGGATTAGTGTGGGTTAGGACCCCTTCCTCGTGGACGTGGAGGGACAAACTACAGTTTGTCTGATTTACTAAGATGTAGCCATAGCCCACATCTGTACTAGTACACTCAACAGGAGCAATGCATGGATTAAAGCACTTTCCTGCTGTGGTCCATACCGTTTAATTATTAGCAACTTCCTTGGCACATTTTTGGCCCATGCCATCACGCTTCCACATGATGCCCAGGCACAATGCAGGCAGCAGCACTAGCCAGGGACTGTTCCCAGTAGGCAGGATGGAAAAAGGAAGATGTAGCCATATGGTTACAAGCCATGCCTTGCCACTTGCCATCAGGGCAAAGAACGGGCCCTGGCCCGTTTTATGTACTAGGATAAGTGTAGCCATAGAGACTGGAATGTTTGTACTGCCTTTAATTAAATGGAAATTGTGTTTCATGGCAGTTCTCACAACAGCCTAAATCTGCGGGATCAGGGTGATGTCTGACCACTGGAGTCAGAGACTGGTATGTAGACTGAAAGTATATGTTGATGCATCTGTGTCAGGAAGGCAGGTAATTACACTGGATGCAGTACAAGTGGGTTGACGGACAACATTGTATTAAATAAAGCAAACAATCTAGTTTCTGAGTGTAACGCAGACTTAAGCTTGTGATAGTTTTAGAAAATAAATTGGGACAGTCCTGGGAGACTTCTTTAGAATTATTGTACTGGAAAAACACTTAAACATTTTAATATAATTATTTTAATTTTGATCTAGTTGAGTAACAGCTGGAAGATTTTAGAGCTGTGGGTACATTTAGATTATCTATCAATTTACAGCAATGCATACAGTTACATCTACAGATAAAAAGAAAGTTATATAGTTTAGCAAATACAGCCAAAAAAAGGAAACATGAGTAAGTAAATATTATGAAATCTGAACAAATGTCAGCTGGCCAAATGAATGAAGGTATGGCTGTATACGATGGCATACTGAGGAAAAATTATTTCTGCCCAAACCTCAGTCTGTGTTTCCAGAAATATACTTTTATATAAAATGACTAGAGTAGGACTCATCCATTGATATTCATTGCTAAGCAATATGCTTTCTGTCCTTTTTTAGGGTTGTATGCCGCAGACAGCATTATGCCAAGCGCTTAAGTCTTCAGCACAGGCTTTTTGGGATAAATATTAACCAAATACAGTACTCAGATTTCTTTGCTGGATTGGGGCCTCATTGTCTGCAAAACAAAACCTCTCAGTAACAATTTTTAACACACTTGTATGGTCCTGGTCTTCAAGTGCCCAGGGGAGCCATTGGGGTCTATCACTAGTTACCGCCTTAGGAAGGGATAGACCTGAGATACTGAGAACATCTTGCACGTCAGTGCAGAGCTTTGGCTTTCACTGGTTTTACCTGACTTTGGGGGTTAAACCATTCAAACCTTTACCCTCATTTACCCGATCAATAAAACATTCATAATGTCCCCCTTCCAGGAATGGGTTAAATTTAATTAGTTAATATTGAAAAGCACTCTGAAGATGAAAAGTGCTCTGCTATGTAAATGCTTACTATTAGCCATTAGTACGCCCTCTCTTGTTTTTCATACGTTAGCCCAACTAAAAGGCAACTCAAAAACTTTTTCGTTATAGACAGGAGTTTGCCAATTTAAACCAACCAATTTAAAGTACATTTAACAAGTAGGATTGGTATACTTTTAATGGCCCATAACAGGTTTGTGGCAAAAGGGGCAGAAAGTTAATTTTTGTCTCTGCTTCTTTAAATTAATAGGACATAATTTGTGGTGAGGGACAAAGTTTCCTAAGGAAATCATTGTGTTGGCAAGGCTGGTTAAATAAAGCGTCCTACAGGAGCTAGGTAATAAATAAAAACCCTGCCTTCACAAGGCTTTGTCATTGTCTGGAAAGCAGAGAGAGAGACTAAAATAATTAAAGGTGCTTATTCTAGTGTAGTAGTTCAGTAAATGAAGTATGCTTGGATTTTCCCTTTGCAGGAGCTAAATCTGTGACCTTCTGTACCAGAGGAAAGAGTCCTTTGTGTTCTGAGCTCTAATAGCCTTACCATGGTTTCATTTCTACCAGGGTCCATGAAACACTTGTTATATTTATTTTCATTACTTCCATTCTTTCTCTTTTGCAATGAGGAGTTAGTTCAATCTTTAAGGAAAGAGTAGATTGGTTTTTGGTTTTTTACCTTGATGGGATGTATGCCTTTGGTTTATCTCCTGTGTTTCAGAATGTTTCTTTTACCTTGTGGAATACTGTTAGAAGTCTCTGTACAAAAGCAAAAGCTGTGGTTGCTATAGCAATAACCAATCTGATGAAGCTGTGACCTAAATCATGACTGAGAAAAATAGTACCTTTTCTATATCACTGCAGTTACTGCTTCCTTGGATTATGCTACCGTTATGCAGGATTTATTACCTAAAATGAACTCTTTGGCTCCAGGATACAAGAAAAAGTAAAGGGATACTTCTGTAACTATAGAGTTGGGCAGGAACATGAACGACTTAAATCTGCTGAAATTTATAGGTGAAAGGAGTTCTGCTCTTGGTAGCACACGTGTAGCTAGACCTTAGAGCAGCACAATCTATTTCTTGAAAATCCAGGGAGCTTTGACTGCTGGAAGATACTTAAATCAACATAACGTACAGCTCAGACTTATTGAGCATTGCAGAACCAGCAACTTGCCCAACTTCCTGAAGTCTTTACTTCTGCCATGACATACAGTCAACGAGTAGGAAAGGAGGGAAACGTTCTTTAGGAGCAGTTGCTTCCTTGCTTGCTGAAAATCTGGTGAGCAAATTGGTGCAGGCAGCCAAAGACTGTTACCTAAAATACAAAATCAGTGGTTCTTAATTGGCTCTGACCATCAATGAACCCCTCACCAGTAGGACCTACGTATGAAGTAATTTCTACACATGCTTTATTTTCACAACTGACAACGGAGAGTAACATGGTAATTAATATTATGAAGGGTAGGATGGAGCAGGATTTATCCCATTGCACTTCTGAAACCTAGGCTTTGAATCTGTGCTTATCATATAAGCTCCCTTTATAGT
>NW_008824650.1:362703-385527 GCF_000699105.1 Pygoscelis adeliae
AGAGCAGTGGGCATGTGATGGGAGGGGGAGTGGAGGTGGGCAGAGAGAGAGATATTTTTCTTTTCCTAAAATAAGCATCTGGGATAGATGGGGTGAAAATCTAGAATGGCATCTCTGTCTCTCTGTGGACTACAGAGGGAGCTTTGACAGCTTGCTTAGAGCAAACACCTGACTTTTAGATGACTGCAGTTATATGAACTGAACTCCATTCATACTAAAGTTGTGCAGCAAATCTAGTATGGATAAGCATTGCAGTTATAACAACGTGGTGGGAGCAAAGTGGTCAGATCTTCAACTTTAACAGCAGTAGCTTGCCCTGAGCTCTACCAGAATTGAGAATAAGAAATGACTGAGCTGCAGGAAGGTGGGAGTAGAGGCAATATCGAAATTACTTGTACTGGAAAGGATGGGGAGTGGGAAGTTGGCAGTTAACTAAATCAGCTTTGCTGGAACAGCAGACGCAGGTTGGCAATTGTGACTGCGTTTAGCCTGACAAGTAGTTGGCTAAGAGGTACTCGTGTTGTTATTACCCTCCCTGCTAGTCCCTCACCCATCCTTCTGCTATAAACCGAAGTGGATAAATCCTAAGGATCAAGAGACGATTAAATGTGTTTGATGATGCTCATTGGGAAATCGAAGTTGCTGTCTTTGCTGTCAGAGATTTGGACTGGAGATGCACAAGCAGTGAAGAAGCCTGGCTGCTGAACTATTCGGAGAGATCTAAAATTACCCATTTCTTATTGCCACCTGGTCTCTTCAACATCTGCTGCATGCTTGGCTCAGAGACTGCCTGCTCTCTGAAATCACACCACACATGACATAATGTGTCAGAAGTAGTGTGACACAGCAGTGACATTTAAAGGGACACGAACTGGTCTGTCAGCTCTTCTAGAACGCATGCTCTAGAGCTTTCCTGGTTTCAGTTGGTTGCAATATACAAATGAGGTCATTTGTGACCATTTGTAATTTTCTTGGGGTAGACGACCATGGAAAATCTTTAGTTTTGTGAGGGGTCAGGTAGAAACAGGAGTCACTTGTAGTGCAAGTACTTAGGAATCCCTTTAATTTTGCAAAAGCTCTTTCACCTCCTCAGCACTCATGTCTGATTGATGGTGGTGCATTTATGAACTGGAAATTATGTGGCTATTGGCCAATGTGCAATATGATAAAACATTACAGTGAGGAGACTTAATATTTCACAGTTAAAGAAGCTGAGAACTGACTCTTGCTGGAAATAGCACCCACGTACAGCCCTAACTGAGAACAGTAATCCAAGTGACAAGATAAAAAAGATCAGGGCGGAGCACCATTGAGGTTGGACTGCAGAGGCAATACTAACATCAAAATATTCAGCTACTCCAGTGGCTGGTTGTGGCACTGAGGTCTTCTGGTGCCTTTTGACTGCTTCTTCAAGAGTCCTTTTCAAGCAGATACTCCCTATAATTGCTTAGCTTTTACTATATTACTTTATGTGTCCCCCCACTCTCCCCTCTCTACCTTGCAATAGGCCAAGCACTTCCGTGCCTTCAACAGCCTCCTGTTTAACCTATAGCAAGGGACAAAAATTGTGCATATCTGTGCCACAGGAAAAAGACTGGAGACATCAGGGACATCAGCAGTATCTTAGGTCCCTGGAAAAACAGGGGATTTTTTAGCAGGATTGTCCATTTGATCCTTGGGAGTATGTTTTTGTTAAAGCTGGATCTGTTTGACAAATTCATGTGTCCCTGAGGCGAGGGGTTGTCTGGTTGTAAAACCTGCCCTATAGCCTTTTTAAAAACGGCTTCAGCCTCCATCTGGGACCCCTGCTCAGCTTAAATCAACTAACGTGTAGCCATTTCAAACCACTGACTGGCCTTCTCTTTGCTTCCTTCTTGCATTGATTCTTTCTGCTCCCTTGTGAAGACATTCTTTTAAAAGTATTTTGTAGTATTTAGAAGTATTTTAAAGTATTAAATACTTTAAAAGTATTTAAAAGTGTTCTTTAGCCCAAAGTCCACTCTGATGGCATTTGGAGGGAGCCTGAGATTACAGATCCTCACAGCTTTTCTAATCCATGTGCTTTGTTTCTATTGCATTCACATTCTCCCTTCCTAGAGCAGAGCAAATAAATGCAGACATTCACCTGGTCTTGTGTTCACCGTCCTCTTTGAGGATCCTTAATAGTCAGATGTTCATATGCATGAATATAGAACGAGATGCCTTCTTCCAAGATCTGGGACTCTCCATTTTTATCCACTGTCTGTTAGAAACAGGATTTCCTTCGTTGCTCAACCTCTTTCTTTATATTGTGGCTGCAATACGCCATTTCAGAAGTGTCATCACCTTTATCTTTTTACATTCTGATGTAGTCTGTAATCAACACTAGCTTCAGCGACTCTCATTACTAGCTCTTGAAGTGATTCTTCAGACTCAGCAAGAACAACATCATCATCAGATTACAGCATCTGCTTCCTCCAATTTCAGACTTGCCACTGTAGCCGCCAACAACGATGCACATTTGCATTTCAGTGCACAGACAGAGCTGATGCTATGCCACCGTGCAGCCCTGCTGGACTTTCTTCCCGCCTATCAACCACTGTGCAATGTCCTTTGTTGAGTCTTTCTTTTCACTTGTGTCTGGTCACGTACAGCACAATAAATTATATAAATATATAAGAAAGCCCCCACAGATATTGAGAGCTGCGTGTAGCATTCAACTGCTTCTTTCTGTTCTATAGCACAGATCCTTTTGCACTAGCTTTTTTTTGTGATGTTGTTTTTTTTTCTCCCAGCATTATTCTAAAAGCTGATTTACATCATTGTCATGAGTAAACTAGCCTCTGTTTTGTTCTTTCTGTGCTCAGTTTTGCTTTCATATTTTTCAGCCCCTTTCTCCAAACACTAAGCCCATTTTTTTCTTAGTCTGTTTGAATAGCAAGTGGAATTATTTGGCAATGTGCACATCCTCTCAGACTCCCCTTCTCTGAGCGCAGAATGAGTTTAGTGTCTCTCATTAAGTCCCATAGCCGCTGCCCTGTTTTTCCACAGAAGTTTGCAGATCTTACGGGAAATCTTGATACCAATCTAGCATTAGAGTGTTCTCTTCAGGTACACAAAGCAGGCAGGCATGAGAATATTTGAAGCTTGTAATGATGACTATTTGAATTAATGACCCCTCTGTCTTCCTGAAAGAATAATTCAGATAAAGGATGAGATAAGAGGTTCTGATGCTGAGATCATAGTCTTCATACATGAAGAGACTTAATCTGGCCTTTTTGTTTGTTTGTTTGATAATAACATATGTGCTGACAATTTCCTTTATCTCTGCAGTACTAAATGGAAAAGAACCTTTATAAAACAATGAAGAGGATTTACAAGCCTTGAATGCAGGGTCCAGTGCAGAGGCTGAGATGTCCTACTGCCACTCTCAGCATGTGTATTCCAGCTTTACTGTCCTGCAGTGGCAGCTATTCCTCCTGCAGGTAAATGGACTCGCCTGAGATTCAGGGGTGGCCAGATAGGATGTTATCCACATCCCTCCCTTGTCGCACCCTCTTGCAGGAACTTGTGGGTTTTAATGGTGTTAGCCAGAAGGGTTACCTAGTCTTAAGCAAATGAGCTGAAATTCTCTTTTGTATGTATATGGGGAGCCTAGGAAAATAATAGGTTAGCACAATTTCACTGATCTGGGAAAAAAAAACAACCCAGAAAAAACATTTAAAGGCCAAATTTGAGAGCCTCAGTGCTTACTCAAATTTTGATGCATCCTCTGTGTGACTTCTGTGAGAGAGATTAACAGCTCCAAAGCAGCTTCAGTAAGTTAAAAAACTCAGGACATCATAGAACTGGTTGCATTCATTCCTAATTGTGAGGTTCATAACCAAGCAGGACAGAATTATTATTCTCTTTTGCAAACAGAGCTTTAGGCCTGCTCCACGGCTGCCAAAGGAATCACTACAAGCAGTTTCAGATCTAGTTAATCAGTCACTGAATACCTCTTCTTGAAGAAATTAAATTTTTAGATCCTTCGACTTCTCAGGTGGGGAGCCCACTAGGACCACCCAGTCTTACTTCTTGTGCAATGCAGGCTGATGACTTGACGGGGGTTCATTTTAAAATTTCTTTTGTTCTTTTTAAACCACTTCATTTTCTATTGATACACTGTGAAAAGTTCAAACCTCACCGAATATTTCTATTAATTTGCCTGGGTTTTGCCACTTTTGTTTTTTTTTCCAGAGGTTACAACATTTACAGCTTCCATTATAGTGAAATTCTGTCATACCCGTTGAGCTCTTGTAGAACCAAAATACTAAATTAAATTCCTTATGATTAGAAAATGAATGCTTTTGCTTTCTGCATCTTCACATGCCCACCCAAATTATGAACAAAGTTAAGCCATCCTGCAGCTTAAGTCCCAGAAAAAAATGGGAAAATCTTAGAAGACGGGTTACTAAGCTCTAGATTTTTGCCTTTCTTATCAAGCTTGTATCCAACATTATTAAAGGCTGACAGTTAGTGCTTCCAAGTGCAGCCCTGGTTCATTCCCAGCAGTAAACTATGCTAGAGGCACATCAGTACAAGTGTTAATAAAGTATTAATAAATCCTCACTACGTGGGAGTAATGTTGCAGGGTAGGCATTGATAGAGAGTGTTAGGTCACTTACAAGTGCTGGCGGGGATCCATGTGCTCACCTGTCATCTCTGGATAACAGCTAAGAAATAGGTACCAAACGTTAACATAGGGGGCTTTAATATTTCTTAACATCTTAACATAAGCACCAATTCTTTATACATTATCTAAAATAATCTTTTAATGTAAACATCATCACATTTCTCTTGACAACCAACTTATTTTACAGCATTTGTAAGAAGCACATTTACCCATCAGAGAACAGAAGAGTCTAAATAAATAAATAAATAAATAAATAATTTACCCCCCACAGAAAAACAGAAAGGAGAAATAAGACAGGCAGATGACCGAAGGGAGAAATTCTCATATGCAGCAACATGTAGAACAAACTTTTGCTACAAAGTGAGGACATCTGGGGATTTTGGCCTCCAGCCTATCTTCTCCTGATGTTCTGTTACTCTAAGACCCATGCCTGAATGCAATACCCGAAAAACCTCAGGCTTCCATTGGCTGTATTTGCCATCAAAAGAAATATTAAAGGGATTTTTGTAAGATTTCTGGCCTGATTCAGTTAGTGCCAGTAGGTTTAGATAAGCAACCTGAAAGAAAAAGTAACTAAAAATACCTATTGTTTACCCATCTATCTAACAATATCTGGCTTATTAGAAAGTCACCTTGGGGCTTCTTGCAAACCATTGCTGTTTTCTAGTCAGTCTTATGGGGTATATTACCTGCACAGGGCTAGAATCACTGTTATTGGAGGCGAAATTCCCAAAAAGCAATGCAGCTACACTGAGAATAGAAGAACATAACATGTGAGCAAACTCATCCAGAAAAAAAAGGAATTTATCTACAACAGCTTAACAGAGTGACAAGAACAAGGGAGTATGGTATGCACATGTGGAGGTAAATGATGGTACAAGGTGACAAAGAAGGGTGGGTTGTTTGTGTTGGGTTAATAGCAGCAAATCTTCAGTGATCTCTTGGTCATACTCAGAACCTTAGAATTTCTCTCTGAAATATACTACATTAGCTTTTCAATGCTCTGCCTCTAGGTTCATCCCACTGCAATGAATTGGGTTATACTGGTGTGGGATTAGAGGGATGAACCAGAAAAACAACTACCTTTTATACACAGTGGTGAGTGAAGAATGTGGTGTCACAAACTGAAAGAATATTCATGGTCTTAAAGCCAAATGTAAAGTATTAAATCTAATGAATTAGAAATTCTTTTGTAGAGCCCAACAAGAAATGTACAGCTGTAAAGTCTTTGTCAGCTCATATTAATATTTCATTTTGCCAGCTGAGGATAATTTAAATTCTATGTATTGCGAGAATTAAATGTAGTGATATAGAGTTGGACAGAAAGTGTAAAAATTTAAATGTTGGATACCACTGTGCTAGACAGAGTTGTAGTTAAGGGCAGGGTACATGGAAATGTGTAAAAGGAATTAAACATGAGGTTGTCAGTAGGCAGAGAATTAGAGAATTCTTTGCATGACAGGGACAAGAAGAGGAAGTCATTAAGGCACATGCTATTTATTTTAATATTGTTCATGATCTGTATTGTACTAAAATTATAAATAGGCTAAGTGTGAGTGACCCAGAACAGTTTGGCTTCTGTCCTAGCTGGATTTAATCGCTGTTCACGTTGTCCTCCTTCCTACTCATTTTCTGCCTTCAGCAGCAGCACTGCCAACATTTGAGATTTCTCTCCTGAGGCTTGCATCTAACCTTTTGCTTCAACGTTTAGCATTCAGCTCCTGGAGTCATGTGTTTTTCATGATATGTGGGGTTTTTGGGGGGTGTTTGAGTAGCACCTTGTTTTGCCAAAAGATCCTCACAGCTGTATTTCGTGCCAATAGGCATATACAAAATTATGCTATGACTATCCTGGGATAGTGACTCCATCACAAGGCAGTGTTTGGGCTGCTTTTTGGAGGTAAGTTAAATTATAACTTTGCCTAAGCTACATCAGCTAGGTCCCAGTGTGAGTGGCCAGCTGGAAGAAAGGGTTATACTGATCTAACAATATCGTTTTAAATTCACGTTAGGTTATGCCAAAAAAATAATCCCATGTAGGCAAGACCTACATTTTTAGTCCTCAGGGCTGTGGAGAAAACATGACTCAAGTGTATTGAAAAGGCTTAGATACCAGAAGGCAAATAAAAATAACCCCAGTTGCAGTATTATTTTTTTTTTCAATTTCATTATTTCTGTGCCAATCTCAAGGTTTTGGGGGCCTGAACTCTGGAATCGTGAACCCTTGGGGATGGCAGAAATATTGACTATAATTAGATGGTATAATCTTTGGGACGGGGACTCTGCCTACTTATGTGTTCATACAGAACTCAGCACCAGGGGCTGCTAACCAAATACAGGCTTTCTGGTCCTACCACAGTGCAAACAAAGAATTAATACTAATGCAACACACCCATCCCACTTCTAGGTGCACATCTGCTACATGTCCACAATCCCTGCCCATTTCCCTTATTCAGACTAAAGTTACATCCTCCCACAGTTTGTCTTTATTTTGACAGAAGTCCTTACCTTGACTTCCTAATGACTCTGTGTCACCCTTAAGTCTTTGGGCCACAGACTGCATGTACCTTTCTGTGAGCCTGAACAATGTGCGGATGCTTCAGCAGGTGTATTTATACACGTGACCCACTGTGAGCTTACAAACTACAAAGGAAGATGAATCATGCTAACTCTTCTGCAAGGAAAAGGGCAAAAAACCCCCCAACTCTTGCTGCCTGCCCAAATTTATCTTTTGTTATTTGCTACAGGATGAATATTACCCCTGTGCAGATGGTTCACATAAAATCCTGCACATCACTGAAATCATAGGTAATCAATTAACATGTGGCTGTAGAGCTGTGTATGTTCCAGTTAATGTCCCATGTTTCTGTAGTAATGAATTATGATATTGCTTAAATGTAAGGAGCTGGCTCCTTTTGCCCAAGACTCTACAAATACACCAGAAGATATAGGTCCAGAGTTTGATGGAACTACTATGGTGCAGCCCACTCTTTTATGACAGATCTTGTGAAGTAGTATTTCCTACTACAATTTTCAACTGTGTTAATGCCCCGTATCTCACTGTTCCTGTAACAAATGCATTTGGACGTTCCTAGGAGCCAGGTATTTTGTTTCAGGACCACTTATTTAGAGAACATAGAGGATGAAGTACACAACCACCCTTATGAGCCTGGAGAAAAAAACTACCAGGTTGCTGAGCGGAGGTAACTTTCGTCTCTAAGTGCTCTGCACTTGTATGTAAAAGTCTCCTAGAAATAAGTACCAAAGCTGTACTAATAAACTACTCCATCTCTAAACAGAGATGTTTCACAGCATTTGTCAAACAGATAAATTACTTTTTTTTTAAGCTATTTCAGTGTGTGTTTAGCAGACAGATTAAGTGACATTTTATCCCTTTTCATGAGCTAGTAGAAACAAAAATTAAAGGTAAAATGTTTATTACAGTACCTCTATCAACATATAATCTCATTGCAATTCAGTCTAATAACAGTCTTCCAACCTCTTATTTTTATGATATATTCTGCAAACATTAAAGAGTGCAAAACTATCAATGCAGGTGTTTGTTTTAGTATCACAATTTTATAGGACTGATCCCAGTAATTCAACTGTGTTTAGGAAACTTCAAAACCAGACTGAGTGGGCATAGTTAGTATAAAGAACGTTACGAACTGAATTAACGCTTTGATGAACTCAACACCTTTATCTCCTCCTGAACTCTCTTGTTCTTCATCTATACTGAGAATCAGTGTGGCATTTTGTTTCAAAGACCTCACTTTTAAAATAGCCCCTCAATAGAGTTTATGGAAAAGGACCAAAACACAGTCCATTAGAGAGCAAATGCAAGCAAGGCCATATGTAGATGTTTTTCACACCATTGCATTGTCAGTAATAGTGCATTTTTTCCCTAGCAGCACCTAAGAGAAATCTTACGTGTTGCACTTAATAATTGCTGTCTTTATAGCTGCTGGGGGAGGGCAAGCGTTGTGTTTTGGTGTGAATGATTTCTTCAGCAGTAATAAAAGGTGGTATTAAAATGTCACTGCAGTCATTTGAATGGTTGTTTTCTAGGAAATGAATGATTTTTGGAGTTCACAGTCCTTAGCTGTTAATAATAACTGAGCTTGTTCTGTTGATGAACAAGTTAAAATGGCATTTTGACAATAACTCTCCATTATCAACCAACATTTGCCTTCTGTTCAGTTTGTGTAATTATCACAATCTTCTCTGTATTTTCTTAATCTATTCTGGGGGCTCTGCAAAGATGATAGCAGAAGGCCAAGCTTCTCAAAGACTAAGAAATAGTATTTGTTTTCCTCTTCAGGAGCAGCAGCTTTTGCAGTTCAGCTAGCTCTGGCAGTACACTTTCCTTGGGAGTATTTTAACACCCGCATCTCAGGTGCCTGATCCCAAACACCAGGGGCCAGATCCCGTGCTAGCGAGTGCACAAGTCCAGTGATGGAAGAGACTACATAGCGTCCTCAGTCTCAGCCTTGTACAGGGCAGCCTGTGAGCTGCAATGGTCAATAAACCGGGTGATGCACCCACTATTTTGGCAGTTGGAGAGTGTGTGTGTGTGTGCGCGTGCGTGCGTGCATGATTGTGTAACACAACCTATCTTAAATACAGATCTCTCGCACTAATGCCAGGAAAGTAGGATGTGCTCCTGCTTCTGTGAGATGCCAACCAGCTCAAAGGAAGTGGAGCTGAAAGAGAGAGCCTGACCCACAAACCGGATAGTTAGGAATAGGCTGAAAGAAGGATCAGAAAGGTGTGGAAGGACTGGAGACCCCAGAAAACCTGATGGGCTGTGAGAAAAGTCTTAACTCCTCATGGACATGTTTGCACTAGCAGGAGGAGCAGTGAGAAGCACTTGCTGATGCTTACCTGACCCACTGAAGACCTGGAGAGGTCACTCTTCAACTGCTGCACTGCCTCCCCATGGGGAGAAAACGGCATATCTGCCTGGCAAGCTTGTGTTTTAGCAACTACCAGAACCTCCAAGAGTGCTTTGATATCTCTGCTTATGAATAGATGATCATCATCTTGTTCTTACTGCCAGCATATGCCCTGGAGCAATGGTCCAAGTGCTGGGGTTTTGTGTGCCAAAATGAGGAAAGTTAATTCAACACCCTTGATAACAACAATAGTACTTTGTGCTTTTGATCTTCAAAGCACTTTACAAACATTAGCTAATTAATTAATCCTTACAATACTCCTCTGCTATTATCCCCATTTAGCAGATGGGGAAATTGAGTCAGAGAAGTAAAATGACTTGCCCGGGGCTATGTAGGAGTTGGCGTCAGGGCTGTGATGGGGAATTCCTGACTCCTCCTTTCAAATCTTCAAAACAGCTGTGGCTGCTGCTGCAGACCTGAGGCTGCATTAACTACAGACGCTGGACTGATCAGCTGGGCAGGAGCACTGACTCTGAGGTGCACCTTGACCCATCAGAGGTAGACAGGTCAAAGTGCTACCTATACACTTGCATTGCAGTGCCAACCTCGGAGATTGTTGAGCTTTGTGAACTTAAACACTTTCTTGTGCTCCCCTACCTACAGAGATTCTGGAAAGGAGCTCGTGTCTGGCCAGGCTGGCCCTGAGCTTGTCTGGTGCAGGTCCCCATACTCACCCCTCACGTGGGGGGTCTCCCAGAGATGCTGCCTCTACACTAGATAATGAAACTCTAATCCTGCTTCATAGTCAGAAGATAGACAGACGAAGACAGAGGTTGGGAGAGCTGAATATAGTCCTTTAAATCTTTGCTTGACAAAGTCCCCATATGAGGAATGAACTGAGAGGAGACAAACAAATCATTAGAGGTACAGATAGCGTGCTGAGGAAATAACCAAAGTTCTTAATTTTTGCTCACCCAGGCAGTTCTGCATCTGACAGAGCACTGAGATGGTAATTTCCTCTACTGCTTAGGGATAGGGTTGCTCAAGACCTATTACAAAATGAGGATAATAACAACTTAATATCAAAGGAACCATCTTCCTATTTTGGCTCCAGCTAATCTAGCAAACCAGTCAATACTACTAGATAGCAGGTATGCATTCATCAAATGAAGATTATTGAAAGTAATTGTAGTTTAAAAAGTATATTCTTGTTTGCAATGCACATTTTGCAATGGATTACAGCACTGGTTATCATCACACAGCTGCACAAAAATATACTGTAGAATAAAATAAAGTGAAAATGTGAATAAGGAGAATCTTTCACTTCTACATGATTGTGAGAAATATTTTTTGAGCTGAGGTATGCTAAGATACTGTGTTAGAGAGGTGCTAACTCTCCAAAACATGGAAAGAACATTTAAGTTAAAGAAGGCATTAAAACCAAAGTATTCTCCCAAAGTTGAGGGAAATTAGCAGAGAATCACAGAGTGGCTGAGGTTGAAAGGCACCTCTGGAGCTCATCTAGTTCAACTCCACTGCTCAGAGCAGGGTCATCTAGTGCAGGTTACTCAGAGTCGTGTCCAGTCAGGTCTTGAGTATCTCCAGGGATGGAGACTCCACAGCCTCTCTGGGCAGCCCATTCCAGTGTTTGACCACCCTCACAGTAGAAAAAGAAATTCTTACTTTTAAATGAAAAGTACAGTATTTCAGTTTGTGCCCACTGCCTCTTGTCCTGTCCCTGAGCAGCACTAAGAAAAGCCTGGCTCCACCTTCTTTACTTCCCCTGTCAGCTATTTATACACATTTATAAGATTCCCCTGAGCCTTCTCCTCCACAAGCTAAACAACCCCAGTTCTCCCAGCCTCTCATTGTATGACAGATACTCCAAAACCTTCATCATATTTGTGGTCCTACACTGGACACACTCCAATATGTCCATGTCTCTGCTGCACTGCGGAGCCCACCACTGGACCCAGCACTGCTGTGTAGAAGGAAAAGGTCATCTCCCTTCACTGGCTGGCAATGTTTTTTCTAGTGCAGCCCAGGGTGTTGTTAGCCTTCTTTGAGGCAAGGGCACACTGCTGGCTCATCTTCAACTTGTCCAACAGGACCCTCAGGTCCTTTTCTGCAAAGCTGCTTTCCAGCTGATCAGCCCCCAGCCTGTGCTGGTGCATGGGGTTGTTCCTCCCCAGGGGCAGGACCTGGCATTTGCCTTTGTTGATCTTCATGAGGTTCCTGTCAGTCCATTTCTCCAGCCCACCCAGGTCCCTCTGAATGGCAACACAACTGTCTGGTGCATCAGCCACTCCTCTCTGTTTTGTATCATCTGCAAACTTGCTGAGTGTGTGTTCTGGCTCATTGTCCAGGTCATTCATGGAGATGTGAAACCATATTGGCCCCAGAATCAAATCCTGGGGCACACAACCAACAGCTGACTTCCAGCTGAACTTCACAACACTGATCGTAGAATCATAGAACCATAGAATCATAGAATATCAGGTTGGAAGGGACCTCAGGGATCATCTGGTCCAAGCTTTCTTGGCAAAAGCATGGTCTAGACAAGATGGCACAGTACCCTTTGAGCCCATACCTCTTCAAGCCTAGCAGGTCAGCCAGTCAGTTTTCAATCCACTGCACTAGTCTTTTCAGCATAGAGGGCTATCAGGTTGGTCAGGTATGATTTCTCCTTCACAAATACATGCTAAGTACTCCCCACTTTATGGTTTCCAGAATTATGGTTTCCAGGAGCACTTCTTCTATCGAGTTGGATGTTCTATTGCCCACCAGCCATTTCAAAATGTGCCAACCATGGAAAAAAAGAAGACAAGTGTGTTGCTTAAATAAAAGTAAGTAGATATATTTCTTGAGACTGAACTCTTTGCTGCCATATACAAGTTTAAAACTGCATAATCTACACATAGTCTATAACTTGACCTGACTGCTGAGAATGTCTGCTGAGAATATCTCTCCCATGAAGAGAAGGGAGATGCAGAATGAGTGTCCCAGCACCTACACTAGCACAGAATATGAGAGATTTTGAGCAGGCTGCATCTTAACTCAGCTCTTCACCTTCTGATGGGAACCATCATCAATTGGCACAGGATGGAAATGCCCCCAGGCTATCCTCACTTATGTGAAGACACTGCAAGACCAGAACATATACCCAAGGTGACTCAACCATCTCCTCACTTCCAGGGTTGATCAGTGATTATTAGCTGTGAATAACCCCAGACATTTCTGTATGGTTATAAAGAGACTTTTCCCAGAATTCAAAAGGGAGGAAGTGAGATTCCTCTTGGGGGTGCACAGCACGGGGACAGGAGGCAATGAATGCACACTACAGCAGGGGAAATTCTGACTAGATAGTAGGAAAAAAATACTTACAGTGAGGGCAGTCAAACACTAGAAGAGGGTCCAGGGAAGTTGTAGAATCTCCAGCTTTGGAGATATTCACAACTTGACTGGACAAGGTCCTGAGCAACCTGATCTGACTGGACCTACTTTAAGGAGGAGGTTGGAATAAATAACTTACAATGATCCCTTCAAACCTCAGCTGTTCTGTGAGTCTATGAAATCCACGTTTGCCTTAGGACTCCACCCAACACTGGGGTAGGAATGTAGCACAACCAGGAAGGTAGGACACTGTGCTAACCTGCTAATATTTCCCAGCCTGAAGGGAAGGGAAATCGTACTCTATCATTTCACAAAAGATGATCAGGCCAAATCCGGAATAAATGCATAGAAGTTGGGGCTATCCTTATATTACCCTAACAATGGTTTGGCTGGTTTAGTAATTAAACTACTTCCACCAAATAGTTACTTCTGGCATCACAGAAATGGAAGATTTACTTGATATTTAATAATTGCAACAAATCCAAATATAGTGAGAGGCATATAGTACAAGGGAAGTTAAGAGCTTTACAAGAGATATGAAGTGTGTCCATTATGAAGAGCTTTTTGTATAGAATTAGTAATGGTATATTCATGTTAAAAGGAGTTCAGTATGTTTTTAGTGGAAAAAATAGCTCTTGGTACAGATAAAAATAAACTGGCCTGGGATTTTTCTTTGTCAGAAATTAAAGTATCTCACAAAATTATTAATAGCTCCGTGTCTTCACGGTGCTAGTGAATTTTTCTGTGGAGATGTAATGTGGTAGAGGGTTCTGATATTTCTTCTTCACCATTCTGACAAGAAAACAATGGCTTCTTTGCTATTTATCATTTTAGAAAGAAAGAGTAATGCTCAGCCATTTAATCTCAGAGGTGTCTGACAGCACTTTCCACAATCAACACTGACAGTTCAAGGATGAAAGGTATGGTGTATATTCTAGTTACTCAAGGGTTAAAGAAGGTCCCATAAATAAATTATGGATGCATTTTTAGAGCACTTTGCTAAGAACAAGAATGGCAGAAAATATCACAAGGCTGTCAAATCATATTAAAGCCCATGTGCTCTGAGTAATCTGTGGGGAAAACTAACAAACTGTATGTTTGTCACGTATTAAAGAAATTTTCTTAAAAAGCTGATTGGCTGAATGAACATGGAAATCCACCCTTGCTTTTTCCCCATCTCTCACAGTTTCCCTCTAATGCTTAGTTTTAAGTATAACTTACAAAATAATTGCAGCTAGCATCATATCCCAGGTGAGTGAAGACTTCATGAAGAATAAAGCTGTGGAATCACGTGTACCTATTAATGCATACATGTGGATAAAAACTCGGAGTATGTATATAAATTTTCTTAGCAAGGTGTTCTAAACCCAGTCACTTGGGTGCCTCGAAAACTTAACTTTACAACTTCTGCTGTTTCATAGCACATAGGCAGAAGGTTTATTCTTGATCTTCTCATACCAGAATTGGAGGAATTTACATGCATCCCTCAGAAGGACAGAACTACTGCTACAGCAGTTTGCAAACTGTTAATCCATTGTCCTAAATATCTAGAATTTGAATCATGTAACCTACAAAAAAGATAAAGGTGTGATGACAGAACATGATCCTATCAAGTAATTGTACCAAGAGGGCTGCAAGGGTCCTGGTAGAAAGGATAAGCACTAGCTCTGGTTTTCTAGAACTGTCACAACTGGCTTTTAGCCTGGATGCATATTCTGGCTGTCACTAGACTGCCTGTTGGACTAATACTGTGGCACACCCCCCTGCATCCTCTCTGACTTGTTTTCTATGGGAAGAAAGCCAGCGCATGGACTAAAAGGATCAATGGTGTGGCTTGGTCGGGCTTTTGTTTGGGAAATTAGGTGTACCTCAGGCTGCCTGAGCCCAGCATGTGTACATGCATAGCAACTCTCATCTGTCTTCTACCACCCAACAGAACAATTAATTTTTTCCTGCAGCAGTTTTAGGGATAAGAGACCTGCACTGGGCCATAAATCCACCTTTCCAATAACAATCACATGCTATTGGACTCAGCTGGACTATAGGCAACTCAAAGCAAAAGACTTCAATTTGATAGATGAAAAAGCTCAGCAGAAAAAGGACAAAAGGAATAACTGAAACCCTCTCATTGAATGACACCTTATGATATGGCCCCTTGTAAGATGTGTAATGTGTTAAACACTTGAGGCAGAACCTAAAGAGGTAATTAAATGCCTTGTAATTAGAGTAAGATGCCTATGATGTTCTTAGATCAAGAGTAAGAAAAGGATGCTCAAGTCAGCCTGGAATTATTTCTTTATTGGACCACAATCTAACCAGTATGTGAGATTTAGACCAGATCCCAAAGCTTTTTCATGCCCTTATCTTCCTAGGCGTGTCTGGATAGGCACGTCTCTCCAGCTGACTGACAGAAGTCCAGGATACTGGTTATCACGAGAGAAAGTCCAAGCAGAAGTGTACCAGCAAGTACAGTAAAGCCCAGGAAATTTGGGTACTGTGTTTGTGTCCAGAGGAGGAGATTTGAGTCCCAGTGCTGTCTCGCAGGACTGTTTCTTTTTGTGTCGGGTTTTTTTTTTGTTTGTTTGTAGGTATTTTTAATATAAACTGACCATTCAGTAATGTATTTCGTTGTTCACTATAGGGCGGCCCAGCTCCAAAAAACAGCATCTCCTAGTGTGAGTGTAGTTTGTATATCAGAAGATAAGTAGTTTCTAAAAATTAAGGCATTCTCTACTACTGTACATTTGCTGTATAAATGCTTTATGTGCTCTATGTATTCTATAAATTCTATGCTGTGACTTAGTACAATAACACTGTTTATTTTATAAAACACTGTCAAGGTGAGTCTATGTATATCTCTCTTTGGCAGATTAGCCTTGGTTTTTCAAAAGCCCCCAAAAGGATTAATGAACATTTTGCTCTGTATTCCCATTCACTTCAGTGGGATAAGGATTTCTCCCAGTAGTGCTTATGCATATAAACATTTGTAGGATTGAGCCATGTTTATGCCCCAAAGAACTCTGAACACTTTGGACCTGAAGTCACCCGTTGTGGAAAATTCCTCTCGGTACCCATGAGATTCCTGTTTCACTGCAGTTGAATTCAAAGCTCAGTAAAACCTGTGGAACAAAATTATTTTATAAAACCATAAATACAAAAGTTTCTACTACACATGTAATCAGACGCTTAAAATGCCAAAGAATACTAATACAGACAGGGGAAAGAATTTAAAGTTTTTAAATAAATAAGATCATTAGCAACTGACTACCTGAAAATACTCAGCACTACAAAAGACAAACATTAATTAACAAACTTTTTTAACAGAAGGAAAAAACCCACTGTAAGTAAAAGATTTGATCACTTTGGTTGACAGTTTCCAAGTTATTTAAGACAAATTCATATCACAGAAAAGGATTCTTGAGGTAATTTCAAGGACAAGCTTTTTAGAAATCAGTAACCATTGTCAATCTCATAATAATTGCTTGACTCCAGGAAAAAAGGAAAAATACATTGACATATTCAGCCATACATTACTTTTAATTAGAGTAGATGGGATAAATTCATTATGCCCAGTATTTTAAATGTTTTGTTGAAGGGAATACTGTGAACATTGTAAGGGCAAAAGTTGCAAGTACAAAAGAGGTGCCATTTTACCAAGAAAAGTATATGTTTTCAGAAAAGGATATCACCTAGCAGGGGAATGCAGGTGCTCGTGTTGATGAAAAGGATGTGAATCCCAAGGAGATCCAGTTTGAAGCCACCAGGCATTTTAGATCTGCCTCACCATTCACGTTTAAGATGGAAAGCTCACAAAAGCAGGCTTCCCTGTGAGATAAATGCAACATCGCTTCAACTGCCATCCTGCATGGGGTTGCATGGATAACATATTTTGCTTAACGTGCTTCCAAGGGGGCAGGTTATACATAAGAAGGAGCATCTGCATGTTTCAGGAGAAATGGAGCCGTGGGAGCTGTCTGCATTCCCGGTTTGGTTGCATAACTCTGCTGGTATCACTGTACCACCCTAACTAGGCCACTGAAACTCCTAGGGTATGTTTGCACACCATATTATGCAATTTCATGCAGTGATACCCAAATTCAGACTAAATGATTCTCTCTATTCAAGGCAGTCAAGCCGTGCTAGCACATCATTCTGCCTTATCTGTTTTACTCTTTTACAGGCTTATTGAAAGCCAGCTGGGCATTTCTACATGGTACTACACTGAGCAATACTGTAATTAACCTGGCATTATTCTGATATATTTCACTACCTAGAACTGTTTCTAGAAATTATCATGATAAACAATACAGAAAAATGCTAATACACTCGCTTTTCATAGTGGCAATTATTAATAGCAGCAATATCAAAAAAGCCTCTCTCCTGGCAGAAATGTATCAGTTTGCTGCATGAAATGAATTGCTGAATTTCTTTTCCCAAAGTTTGGACTTGTTCAGATCTTGAATTTTGGCACAGCAGACCAAGGAGTTGCAGGTTTCTACTGAAATGTCACTCTTTATTCCTGTTCTCAGTTGTGTCTAACTTTTTTATCAATTACAGCTATTTAAACTTTTTCTAGTTGAAAATATTCTTCATGTAAAATGTAATTTCATCCCCAAAAACATTCTCAAGGAAAAATGCATTAACAGAAACCCTGCCGCTACTGAAAAGGAAAGATTTTTCCCTGGAAAAAAGCAAAGGAAAAACATATGCCACAAGAAATTGTGTGTATTTTCAACAAGTCAAAGTTATGCTCTTTGCTATTAAAAAATCATACAGAGGGTTATATATGAGTACAGAATTTCTCAGAGTAAGGAAAGATGTAGCAGCTGCCCTTAAGACTTTATATTTTATTTTTTTTGCTGGTAATGACAGAGAATTAGCGTGCCTGGGGAACAGAAAATGAGGAATACACAGACCAGGGATTACATGGACAAGCAACCTTCACGCCAAATCCAGACCATGATGTGGTTTGTCTGTTGGCTTTGCATGCCTAGATACAATCACTTCTTAACCACCTAAAGCTAGTTTAAAGATTATCCATGCCACAAAGATTGATGCTGTTAAGGCGGATCAGAAATAAACTAGCTCAGGGTTTAAATCAGCCTGGTGATCTGGACGACCACAGCTTACACTGGAGAGGACAAGAGGACACCATGAAAACTCCTGACAGTCCTTGCCAGCTCTACCTGGGGAACAGAGAAATTTCCTCCCCAGCCCCAATCTAGCAATCGATTTAACACAAACACAGGAGCAAGAGGCACTGACGTGGTCCTGAGATGCGATTCAGTCTAGTTTCTTTTCTCCTGTAAGGAAGACAATGTATTGGATAGCTTAAACCTATATCAGAAAGCTTTATTTTTAACTCAGGGATGATCACAGCGTCTCATACAAGTTTGTCCATGACCATGAGCAAATTCCTCCTTCAAACAATGTAGAAGATGGAAGGAGATGACTGGTGGTGTAGTACTGCAAAGCCAGCGCAGACGTTAAGCAATATATTTTTGTAGATGGCAAGTACTCAGTGTCAACAAAGTTAACAGAAGTTACTTTCGTACTAATGAATTAAGTGTGCCTGACACAAAGCCCCATCACAGAGCTCAGCTGCCATGGAAGAGCCCATATTCACACTGTTAATTTCCCTTAGCCTCCAGAGTAGGGTGACTGCATGCAAACCCCTTACTGGAAGCAGTTTCTGGTCCACAAGTCATACCTAGGAACTGTTTGGAAAAATGTTCATTAGCTCAGGACAAAACAATGTCTGGAGGTTGGGCAAGGTGACCACAGGGGTTCCTCCCAACCTTAATTTTTCTGTGATTTGACGACTGTTTCACAGTATGGATTATCAAATGTTGGTGCTTGAACTGTTCCTTGGCACTATTTGATGCAGTAGTGTAGATGTGTCCACAGAGTCCCTCCTGGGGAAAGTCAGAGGCTGGTGACTGTCCAAGCTGTGCTGCCTTGGAGAGCACAGGACCCACCCCATCCTGGAGTTACAGCACCATGCAGACAAGCACGGCAACTGACTTTTGTTCATTTTCTGTTTCAATGGTCTGGAAAAATGAAAGGCCAGTACGGTGGGAGAATTCCTGACAACGCAAAATCGAGGAACAAGAGAACACAAAATGGCTTGGAGTGACTAAAAGAATGAGGTCAGACAGGTGCAGCTGCGGGGATTTGAGAGACAAAGATTGGGGGATGAAGTTATGGAGATGAAGGCAAAGATGAGATATGGAGAAGGAAAACTCAAATAAGGTCTTTTGATATTGTAAATGTAAACTGGTGAGCACTGGTTGTAAATACAAGTCCAAACACTACTTGTGCTTCTTGGGAATTCAGAAAATAGCTTTGCCCTAAATTTTTGAATTGTTTTCTAGTACAGAAGGTTCTCTTTTCTCAAATTTTCAATGCAAAATTAAAAAGCAGTCATACAAAAATAATATGCACAATAATTCTTTCTGAGCATTTAAACAATTAATACATATTTTCCTAAATTCTAGCCATAACTAATATATATTCTGTCCGACATAACTTTTCAATCGGCTATTTTCAAAGGTTAGGCCTTTTAAAAACATACATGTCTATAGCCTGCCCCACACCTCCTTTCTTTCAGTTTCTCTGTCAGTGTAAGCAAATGCCTTAATGGGGCAGCGAGGTAATTGCAAGGTGCCACGGACACTCAGTATCCACCTGCTAAATACTGGAGCATTTTTAAAGAAGGTGGTAGTGAAGCAAACATGCTTTATACTGAATTGATGCCCAGTGGCTCAAGAGTAAAATTTCAACAAAATGTCCTAACAGTAAGATTTTAATATTTGAAGTTATTTTTTTCCTCTTTTATCTTCCCCATCAAGATCCCACTGTCAGGTATTTGGCACTCAGAGTTATTTTAGAAGAAGGCACAAAGCTGGTAAAACTATAGCCTGGTGACTATTTTCTTCATATCCCAGCTCTATCACTCCCGTTGGTCTTCTAGACATGAAAGATTTGTACATGCCATTTTATAGAGTGTCCCTTTTTTCTGGAATCTGCTTGGTTTTCATCACTCGCTGACTTTTGGATCTATTTTAAGGGGTTTTTTTTAAGATGCTGTCACATTCAGCGATTCCCACTGAACTAATTTTGCCAAAAGGTATGAGTGAAAAAAACTGGACAGAGTCAACTCCCTTTTTGCTATTGAGTCACTGACAGATCTCTAACCACTATGAACGACTGTTAAAATATGAGATGATGTAAAGATCTTCAGAAAAGACCATTTCTTCTAATTGTTTCAATACCATTTTTTTCCCAAGGAAGAAAACTTAAACAAATGTGAATAAAGCCAAACACCCTTTAGCTGCATTTACAAGAAATAAAAAGAAATGCTAAACTGTAGCTTGATCTGAACACTATCAAGCTGTGTATTCAAGCTGGGGTGACGCAGATAAATTTTAAACCATTACCCACCCAGTCCTCTCTCTGTATACAACATCCAGAGACACATTTTTTATGAAAGAGCCAATGCTTCTGCTTTAGAGACAGGTCTTTTTTTCTGTGCTTCTACAAAGAAAAAAAAAACACAACAAAAATGTTCTAGACAGCGTCAAAGATTTTGGTAGCTATATCAAAGGTCAAAGAACTTCACTGATTCACTGACACTCAAATCATCCCTTTCCACTTGCCCCCTCTGAAATTCACCCCATTAAGTATGAGTACAAATGGTTTATTATCCTGTAATCTAAACGATGAGGTTGGGCAGAGAGGTGCCTAGCATTTGAAGTAAACAACAGGAAGAAGTAATAAATAGTACATTAAAACAGGTCACCCTTGAATAGAAAGGCTGCAGTTGACCCCAGGCCTTAGGCTGGCAGCTCTTTATATTACAGCAAAGTCCGTACACTAAACTTGTCCAAGATCAGTGTGAAAATGGAATAGGTTCTTAAATTTTTGTGTTGAGCATTTACATCCCCAGATTTTATGGTCTCTGAAGCATCTTCAATGTTCTACAGTGATCTCATAGAAGGTACAAAAAAGATCTTAAAAAAAAAATTATTTTACTCAAATTACAGTATAGATTCAACCAACATTTATATGCTTATACAGAACAATTTTGGAAGTGAATGGTAACAGGAACTTGGGTTTGTAAAAAAAAAAAAGAAAAAATTCAGACATAGATATATTTATGCAGATTTCTGCAGCCATGTGTTATCATGCAGAAGTTTCCAAAGGCTTCAAAACTGTCAGGTATTAATGATGTAATCTCAAGGTACATTTTACAACTTTGTGAATCACCATAGAATTTATATAATTGCTGGTGTTTCCATCTCAGTGAACAGAATTGTCTGTATTTCTCTAGCTGTACAAATAATAGATGCAATATTAGCTGCAGTGCAAGATGTCCTCCCACATGGGATCAGGAGAGTTCAAGAGGGATCAGGTGGGGTGCAAAGGTGATTCTTGCCACATTTACAGAGGTTAAAACCATGTCCTACAGTCAATCCTACATCTAAAAAGTGGACATATACTCACTATGAAACAGATTAAACCAACTCATTCTACCTAGACTAATTAGCTACCACAAGAAAGCTGCCATTTTGAATTGATTACAAAGCTATTACTTGGAGGTGACAGACTTTATAAGCAAGTTAGTCTTCTATAAAGCTGGAGGGGAAATAACTGAAGAATCCAGTTCATTACACATTTGCTGAGTTTATTTTCCTTATGTCTTAGTGGATTACCAGCATGAAGTAAATATCAGACATAACAAAATGTGATTGAGCATTGCCCCATGCTTAATGGTTGCCTGCAAGTGCTTCGGAGTGTGAAGAAAGTGTAATAAAACCCCAAGCATGCCATATTACCAACAAATAATCTGAATAAATGACCTGGATTATAGCAAAAATTGCTGATGAATTCCAGGGTTATGATCCAATAACAATGACTTACAGGGAAGAGCTGTGATGTACATGTACTAGTACAGGAACATCTACCTGTTGCATTCATTCAGAGATAATCCAATTAGGGAAAGTAGTAAATCTACAGAATGCTTTTATTAGTTGTAGTGGAGGAATTAAAAAAGATCATGAGGGACAATTCATCTTGGTGATAAAAATCCTCTGCAGAGATCTTAAAACCTTAGGTTGTATCTAGAACATCTCTTGGTGTGATTTTTAAACTCTCCTTCCTTCTCATAAAATTAGAGTTGATGGAAAAAATGGAATTCAGTCTCTGTCATGCTACAGCAGTACTTGGGTGCACTGGAGACTGCGGACTGTCAAAGATGTGGTTGTAACCCTGTAGTTCTTAGGCGCCCAACCATATGTTGATGTAAGGCACTGGAGCAGCTTTAATTGGTGCCACCACTTCAGGTCTCTCAATGACCTACTGCAAGGGGGAGCCAGGAACAGTGGGACCGTCATCTTCCGTGGTCCCATCCATTCTCTCACTCCTTTGCTTGCATTGCCTAGTTTTTCCTTATGTGTAACATACTTTTTGTTCCTTAGGAGAGGAAAGCCTCCCAAGAGCAACTCTAAGCTCATTACAGTCAATGAAAGGGAGAGAGGTACTTCCAAAAGACAATTCACTTATCCTGGAAAGATTTCTGAGCGTGGAACAAGCTATCTATCTTTGTTGATTAGAGGACATGACGATTTTAGACCTGCCCACCTAACTGGTAGGCAGATAAACATGAGATTACTCCCAGTTTTTGTATGTGTCCTTAGTTGTTGTCTTAAGAAACTGTGTCTCTTCCTTGCACCTTTTTCTGTGATAAATGGAATCCCCTTCCCCACACTCTCTCTCTGGAATCCCCTTCCCCACACTCTCTCTCTGGAATCCCCTTCCCCACACTCTCTCTCTGGAATCCCCTTCCCCACACTCTCTCTCCTTTAAAAAAATTATTTTTTT
>NW_008824650.1:385539-408559 GCF_000699105.1 Pygoscelis adeliae
GGACCAAGAGCACTAGAGCAGCCACATACAAGTTACAGAAATTAATGGAGGTTTTCTTTAACCTCAGCACACACAGATATCCCTGTGTTGTACCATCTTAAATTACTAAATGTGTCTTCTTTGGAACTGATTCCACAGTTTGCAAATTCATTTGTGCAGGGACTGTATTCATACTGAGCTTTATACAATGCTGATCATAAAGTCAGCACTTAATAAGTTAATAATAATAATAGAATGACATATTGCAAGTCTAAAGGTTTATACTTTCAAGTTTTATTTTCTTTTTCAGGAACTTTGAAAAACACCTTCCACACTATATTTTGTTTTTAAGTCTTAATCCATAATTATGGAGAACTGAGGTACCAATGCCAGAGTAACAAGATTAATACCTTTTTGACAGAATTTAATAATATGGTTTTATAATATTTAATTTTGTTCATAAAATATCTCTCAGTAGGAAACTTTTTTTTACTTACCTAAACATTATTGCTTTAAAACAATTTAATTCATATTTCCTGGCACAAAGAATTTATTATGAAGGCTTGTTGGGAACAGGTTTTTATAGGCTTGTGCAGGGATTAGCTTCAACTTAATTTGGATATTCAACCAATTTTGACAAGTATAGTCCACTGAATGTGGGCTAATAATACAGTCCTTAATTCATTTATCCTCTTTTAAATGTTCCAAGCCCTTTAAAATCATGTTATATATGTAGTCTGGATAACAAAACTCGTGTTGGTCTTGGTTTTGATCTCTAGAGAAAGTATCCAACCATCAGTGCAGCTGATAACGTTTTTGCCTGAGTGAAATGGGAATGAGGGCTGAACGTGGACTGTTACATAATGTATTAGCAGAGAATGTCACTCTCACCAGCAAAATCTCAATCTGCAACACCAAGCTTTCTACGCAGTGCATGAGGTAGCAGAAAGTCCTGCTTCTCTGCTGTGCACCAACAGTAAATGCCTGCTGTTGCAAAACCAGTTTCCAAGCAGCAAATCTCTATTCACGTCATAATCGCCATGCAAAAACAAGCCTATCGCTCAACTGAAGCCTGGATCCTACCCAGGTTCCAAGTTATGGAGGCACCAGCGCAGCCTGTGGTGCTTGTGGGAGATGAGTGGGGCAGTCACAGGGGCCCATTTTTGCGATCCTCAAGAGAGAGAACCTGGGGAAAAAGCCCGAAGCGCCTGGCTGGTGGGAAGATATGTGGACAATGATGAACAACTGAGATCCACACCTCTATTCGGTCTAAATATTCTGTGTGTAGCTGACAAGTGACGGCTTGAACAGTCCCCTGAGGGCTGTGGATTTGGAGGACCAATGCACAAATGGGTTTCTAGCCCTACAGTTAGTTATCTATATACATCAGTGACAGATGCAAATAATCAAATGCAAACCAAAACCACAAATGAAACTGAGGACCCCCTCCAAACATCTCAGGTCATCACAGTTTCCTTTCCTTTACCTCCAAATAGATATTATATCATTTCTTGGAACAGGAAGAAATAATGAAGGAATGCGATCGTATGAAAGAAACACCATCATTTCCACCAGATTTGAAAGAACAAAAACATTGAACTTGCAAACCTCACTGCTGCTTATCTGGAAAATTGCCATAGTTTTTTCAGAGCTTTAACTTTATCCTTCTTGCAGCTGAGTGCCCCTTGTTCCCCACGGTACCATGACACAACATCACTGCATGGGAAGCTTCTACCTGTACAAGAGTTTGCACAGGGAAAAGGATGGCTCCAGTCACGAGGAAACTGCAGTGAGCAACATCTGAGGAGGCTTTCACAGACCAGGTAAAGCTTCTGCTGTATATCCGATAGATGCTCCTAAGACTCCGCCAGTACAAAAACATGGATCCAGTCCTATTCATGTCAATCACAATGGCATCCACCTGCAGAATCCAAGATCATGTCCACTATGAGATTCAATTGCAAAACTGAGACCCAAGGACATAAAATGAACACATCACAGTCAAAACTGTGATGAAAGAGGAAAAAAATCCTACTTTTTTCAGTTTATGGGGGTGTGTAGCTATGTGAATATATACATATAGTCATAAAAAGAAAGGTGGAGTATGTTTAAGAACGAGTCAGGACTTTTTCCTTCAGTATTACAAGTGATGTGGAAAATATCCCTCACAGCATGATCAGAGATATGGATCAGATGAGCACAGAAAGCTGCTGAGACTAGAGGCAAACTCTGGCCCCTTTCTCCTCTGGCTTTACCTCCATAAGTTTGTTACCTTCTTCTAAGTTATAATGGTGTAATTGAAGAAAAAAATTATTCTTGTCAAAATGTGTATAAACATATTTGTCCAGAAAACTCATGCCAGTAAGCTTGAGTAGGAGTTTTTCTGCCTACACTAAGAAGAAAAACAGAAATAAAGGTTTCATGGAATCATAGAATCATTTAGGTTGGGAAAGACCTTTAAGATCATCGAGTCCAACTGTAAAGTTTACACAACTTTCTAAATCTTGCATAGGAAAAGTAAATCAGAATGGTTATTCCTCTTTACTGGAGAAATTAATAGACACACAGAGCAATCAGTAATCACAAGATTCAAAACAAATGAAACGAATGATTTTTTTCACTTACCAAATCGTTACACTGTGGAACATGCTGCTGCAGGATTTTCTGAATGCAAAATGTATAAGGCATCTAAAAAAAGGCAATTAACCAAGTCCATCAAACACCAAGAAACAAATAAAAACTCTGGCTCAGGAAGTCGCCAAACTGCAGATCAGCAGAGCTGGGAGGATACAGCTCAGGAAAAGGCACTGCTCTGCTCATTTGCTTTCTGCAGGCACCTACAGCCATCTACAGATACCAAGCACAGCTCTGGGCAAAACAGACATTTTCTTTAACCCAGCAGAATGATTTTTATATTCTTCTTCAATACAATTTGATTTTCACACTCCTTACAGTACTGCAATTTTTTTTCTAGCAGAAAATATACCGGCTGCCATTTGGCATTACTGGAGTCCTTTTAGCTGTCAGGGCAGGGGGGGATTCTCTGCCCACAAGTGAGAAACAGCCTTGCTATACATGCATTGATCCTTCATAAGTTTTTAGTATGTCATGGGTACTCTTAGTGACACAAAGAGTTTTTCATGAGCACCTGCTGCTCCATACTAATATACGATAAAAAATGGGGCTATGGAATTAAGCTATTTGTAAAAATGAAATAAGAAAGACAATGCAGCTAGATACATAATGCAGGAGAATAAGAGCAGGAGCGTGTCATTTTAGCTGTCTAGAGAACTAGACCATGTGTGTATGTCTGTGATTTCTTTCTGACGGATTTACATCTTAATATCAGTGGCACAGTAATGTTTTTATTAAAACTATATCCAGGCGTTTCCCAAATCCGGTATATATTTTTAATTACAGTCACATCTATTTAAGCCCTCCATTGTATTTTAACATCTTTGCTTCTTGGCTTACTACTGAGTAGCATGAAGGTCAGTGCTTAATGCAGGCTTGCAGTAAATTACACTTCTTCAACTGCACTTTCAACACACCTTCGTCAAAAATCTTCTAGGAAAACTGCCATTCCTAATTCCTGCTAATGACAAATTTCATACGCTGGTTGGTCTCCGTCTAACTCCCATTCACTGCTAGCATTCAGAAAATGGCTCAATTAGTAGAGACTTTGAGAGATGTTGCTGCAGGAGATTTGTGAGGAGAGATGCCAGCAGATAAATGTGAGTCATTTTTCAGCTCAGGAGGCTTCAGCTCTGATTGCACAGACTGATTCTACTTAATTCATTTCTTTCTTTCCCTGTATGTGAGGGAGACAGCAGGTGAATAACAAAATACAAAAACTGGAGCAAAAATGAGTGTTATTAAAGTGAATCAAAGTAACAAATGGATTGGCAAGTACACAGGTAGATTATCTATGATTCATGAACCTGTATTATTTTTAAAATGCCATTAGCCAGGCGATGACTATATGGAGATGCTAGTAAATCCCCAAAGTTTCCTGAATTTTGTAACTTTCACTATAAGTCCCTGAATTCACACAGCTTTGTGGAGGTCTGAAGGCTGTGCTCACTCTGTTCTGAGCCAGGGGTTGGAGCAGAGACCTCCCCAGCTTCTGCCCAGCCTGAATGACTCTATGATTTGTGTCTCCTGTTTAAAAAATATGCATTGTCTCTCCTAGGAGTGGAAAAATATGTAGTAGAAAAAAAGAATTTGGAGATGGCTTACACAATAAACACTGGATGTGGACACTAGAATTGAAGAGTTCCCAAATACATCAGAGTCTGGAAAACATTGACTAAGAATGCATTTAACTGAGGGGATAAAAGTAGTCAATACACACTCACCTAGGCATATGGGGGAGTAATTTGGTGAAGAGTGGTGTTCAGACCTACTTTTCATCAGGTCAGCATGGGGCCAAAAATAACTACCAAGCAGTACCTGACCAGTCTGCTGTCCAGTATTTTGAATAAGGATGTTAGGTTACCTGCTGGTAAAGACTAACATGTTCCTGGTAAGCAATGCAAAGCCCATTTTAGAGGCGGACTGTGAAAACTCATGACTCATTTCTTAACAGTTCAAGGTGTGAACTGCCTTAATTGTGCCGGTGGAGCAGCCCACGACCCCTCCCCGGCAGAGAGTGTCCCGCAGGAATTCCCGAAGCAGGGGATAGATTTGCAGTCAGAAGCTATGGTCATGGCTAGGAAGAAATTAAAAGATTCAGATGCAGACGACATGGCTTACAGAACAAAAATGACATAGTGTGCAGTCCTAATTGAACTCGCACTCCTGAACTGTGAGATTTGGTCGCTACTTTACCTTTTCTTTTGCTCATTCTGGAAGGGTGAGCACTGGAAAAAGTGGCTGATCTTCTAACAGCATCTGGTTCAGTAATGATACAAGAAACTCTGGAGTTTTGTCCAGTTTTAGACTTCTTTGGTATAAAGAATGCTGCACCTTCTTAGATCCCTTATGGGGTCCAAATCTTGCCAGTCTTTTTTCATAAATAATCAGAATTCTCCTCTTTCTTCAGATTCCTGGTTTTATGCTGATTTTTTAGTAAGCTGATTCCTTGCAGACTTTTCAGTGAAGGCTTCTAAATTCCACACACCTTTGAGTCACACAAAAAAAAACCCTTAAAAATCTGTAGCATGAGGTTTTTATAGGAATAAGAATGAGAAAATATTGATGGCTTCTATATATTCAGGAGCTGGCAGGAATTCCTGATGGAAATCAAGGGATATTCTTCCATTGACTTCAACAGGAAAAAAAGAGTTCACCTCGACATGGTAAAGAATCACTTGGGGGGAAAAGAAAAATCTGCCAGTTGGAAATTAAAGAGAGATTGAAACTGAAACTTTCTTCAGAAAAGGAGTGGAATCAACAAATTTCTTAAGTTCACAAAAAATTGATCTTTTGTTTGTTTCCAGCTGTCTAAACAATTCAGTTTAACATAACTATATAAGAACTGGATGTCTTCTGGGTAGAAATTATATTTTGTTTTAAAATGTAAAGATAGGCACATAATGCAGCTAATATGATGTAAGTTAGAGTCTGAATTTGCAGTAATTTAGCTCATCTGTGGTAACTGCCTGTGGGGAGACTTTTACATGGTTATAAATGTGTGGTAATTTGAGGTTGCCTATCCCTCTTCTGAATTCCCCCTCTTGGAAGTAAATGATCTTACATTTTCTGATGGGTAAAAAGGTGCACAGTTACTAAGTAGCCTAACGCTTGTGGCAACTTGTTTGCACATCCTTAAGATCAGCTAATTACAGTAGGAAAAAAAAGAAGTGATTAGAGCCATAACAAGGCACTTTGAAATTATCAAAAGAAAATTATTTTATTTATTGAAATTTAATCTTTTATAGGTTTTCTATTCATGTAAATATCTCAGATTTTTTGCCATTCTTCCTGATTCACTAGGCATTGTTCAAAATTTCAATATTTTTAATCTAGAAAACCAAGGGCCACTCTAGAGTAAATATTCTCTTTTGCTTCTGCTCTGTCTCTGACTTATAGCTGACCAAAGTAAGAGACTTTTTTTTTTTATTTAGACTGTAGAGACTTTTAGATGATTAATTGTGATCCTAAAGACTAACTTTATCTTCCATTTATCTTCCTCATTTGAGACCATTTACCCCTCTGCAGAACAGATGGATGTCTACTAGATCATAATGAAGTGTATCATGCTCCATTTGTGAGGTATAAATGTCATCACTGGTGAAGAATTAGGTTTAGTTGTCTCTTGACCAGCCTTCATCAAAAGAAGTGTTTAGGATTTCAGGCAGGAAAATGCACCAGCACCAAAGTATGACATCCCTCCTGGAAGCTAGTAGGAGCTGTGTTCAAAACAAGCAAAAAAAAGCGGTTCTCTATTCAGCAGGTAGTGAACTTGGGATGTCCTCACCATGGATGTTATGGCACCAAAATTTTATGTGGATTCAAGGGGACACCTGAAAATGACAGTGCTGCCTTGCAAGCCCGGGGCTGTAATGTCTCTAATGTTCTTACAGTAAAACACCATATGAAATTTCACACATTTTCACAATTGTTACCAACTGTTACATGATTTATTTTCACAACAGTTGTCCAAAAATTCTTTAACATGGCTCTGTACTCTCCCTCCAGTAACAAACATTGTTGACTAACTTTACCGGAAATCTCCTTTAATTAAAAGTGGCCACAGAGTTAGCCTTTCATACAAACTTTAAATTAGAAGTGTCTACAAGGTTGCATACAAATCAGAATCCATGGTTGCCAGCCAAACCACACACCGTAGATGTGGCTTTGTAGGGAGAACGCAAGAATTTTCATTCTGAAACCACAGGTACCTACCACTATCTTGTTTAGCTCTAGCAGTAATAAAGCTGACAGCTTGCATGGGAATCAGCAACTCTGTGTCCACACCGTGGAAGACATCTAACATCCCATTCATCGGTTGGCCTTAGTGAACAGCGAAACATGCCACAACAAGACAAGTTGTCCCTTGAGGAATTTAATATTGCCAGTAATTTATGTAATTCATGGGGCTGTTCTGTCATCTTCTCTAGAGACAATTCACATACATGTTCCCCAGTTTTCTATTCCACCTACTCAGAATTATGGAGAGGGGGAGAGAAAGTTCAAGATGAGGTATTTCCTCCTGACTTCATGTGCTTCTTAATTTTTTTTTTACAAAAATTGAAAAGGAATAGGTGAGGTTGGAAAACAGGCAAAACTACATCTGGCCCAGCTCTGCTGTGATCAGTTCATTTAATTTGAGCAAACTATTTTCACCAGCATGAAGGAAAGATCTCCAAAGTTGGAGAAGTGCTCCAGTTCCTGCACACCCACCAAGCTTATAGGATGGTTGTGCTGTGGGAACCTGCCTTGAAGATCTTGGCCTCATAAGGATCCTGAACACACACTGGTATCGGATTCTTTCCCAGTGTTTCCAAAACACCAGGAGAGACCTGATTCTTTATTCCTTTTCAAGTTGCTCCTAAAGTGGTGTAAAGCTCTTGCTCCCACTAACAAAAACATGCAAAGAAACTATGCCCCCCTGCTCTACATACACAGTCTTAAGGATGAGCAGTGATGTCTCCTAAACATCAGAGCTCACAGACAGCAGAAACAAAAACAGCACGTCTTGTGGGGAAATAAACATTTCATAATTGCTAATGTTTCCTTTTGGATAAGTAAAAAGCCTGAACACATTAAATAAAAAAAAAAAGATTTAATTTCTAGTTTAAATACAGCTGCAGTAATTCTTATACACCACACAGCTGTTCAGAGGCCTGGCAGCTGTCCATATCTTATGTGTCCTATCACGCGTTTTCCAGTATTGTCTTCTTGACACATAAAGACCATCTTTAACTGTTGGGAAAAGATTGTAGTCCTTGTCAGGTAGATACTGCTGCATACTTAAACACATCTATGTCTCATCACTGCTGGCTTTTGCACCTGTCAAGCCTTTTTACTTATCTCCCCTTGACTGTGCTCTTGTTACAAAGGAGAATCATTTGGTTTTGCCATTTCTTTCTTTGACATAATCCTACATACTGATGGCAGACCCCAAATTGTACACTTGTTTGTTAGACACAAGCCAAAATCATAGTTAACACACATTTATATTGTGCAAATAACTGGATGACAAATGTTTCGACCAAAACACCAACAGATGTGTCAGTTCCACTGCCAGTGCAGAGTGGGAAGGGAGGCCGATAAGTTTTCCTGCCAGCATGTGATGTCATTCTGAATTCATTTCTTAGAGAATAGAATTTCTGCTTTTATAGAGAAAATGAGAATGAAGAACATCTTACCCAGTATCATGAGCATTTTTGTAAATAACCTTCTCAATTTTTCCTGCCAACTTTTATTCCAAGCAAAAATAAATGTGGTCGCAATGCTGTTACTCAGACTGCACAGAGAACATGCATTATAATGTTTAGCTAAAGATATCGTGCAGCTCTGGGAAAGGTTGCCTCCACTCTGGCTTCTGACAGCTTCCAAAATACCAGTTACAAAAGCCTCACAAGATGCTTGTGCAAGAGGGGCAACGTTTTCCTTTTACAGCTGGGGAAACTGAGGGCTGGAGACACAGTGTTCTCCATAGCACGTGGCACGCTCATATCTGGTGGTATTCCCTCAATACCTTTGAAGGGTCACTTTAGAGAAAGACAAAAGCAGAGGTAAGGTGCAATATGGCTCTGGGTAACCCGTCTGTGCCTCCTTGGTCGGGATTTGACAGTCCTGATTCAGTCGGTGCCTTGCTGCCCACACATTTACATGGCTCCTGGGTTGGTACCAGCTTGTGTCCAGCCAGCTCAGAGTACAAGCAGAGGAATGTGGCGCTTGCACCTGTCTTTGTAGGTGCTGCTTATCTCCTCTGTTATTATGAAATAAAAAAATGACCTTAAAAGAATATTAAGGTTAAGCAATAGACAAGCAAAGCTTTGCCTCCTTCATGCATGGCACTGAATCTATTTTTCCATTGTGCTGTTGTTTTTTTTTCTTTTTTTAAAACCATAGATTAACTTCTGTATCACTTGTTAGCCCCACCTTGCCTCCTCCCATATTTGTGTATTTGAATTAATTTCATTGTCCTCATGTTCTAGCATATCAAAGAAAGACGTTTTTACATGATAAGTTCTCTTCTCTCTGTGCAACTTGGGTAAATAGTTTTCCCAGAAATGTTTCACTCACTACTCTGTTACATATGTCACCTATAGTTTGTAGTTAAAGTAGCGTTCTACTAGGTAACTAATGTACAAAGGACATTCCCCGGCTCTATTTGCCCTTAATCTGGGAAACAGTAAGAACAACCGCAAGTTACTATTCCTGTGTACCTAAAGATACAGCAAAAATATTAGTTCAGACACAATATGTTATCGTATTTTATAATGCATATACCCTTTTTGGTTATTCACTTCTGGGCACAGGTAAGTCCATTTTTAACCTTAATTCTGAGACCAGTAACTTTTGGCATATGAAATATGGAAACATGAAATATGAAATTTGGACATGAGGAAAAATGTCTTTACTGAAAGAGTGGTTAAACATTGGAACAGGCTGCCCAGGGAAGTGGTTGAGTCACCATCCCTGGAAGTATTTAAAAGACGCGTAGATGCGGCATTTAGGGACATGGTTTAGTGGGCATGGTGGTGTTGGGTTGACGGTTGGACTTGATGATCTTAGAGGTCTTTTCCAACCTTAATGATTCTATGATTCTATGTAGCACTGAAGTCAGTTTACAGTTATTCATTTCCTGGATTATTTTGTTTTAATAAAGGAAAAGAGGAGGCCCTCCGCAGCTCAGCAGGTGAGCAGCTCATCGCGTGTACCAGCTCTTTATCCTTTCTCAGATGCATATATTACATACAGAACAACAAAAATATATTTTGGACAGACTCTGTACGTTGATTTTCAAATGCTAACAAGACGGTAAATGGGAAGAATTTCTTTCCAGAAGAAAGCTGCACACCTCTCTTAGCCAAAAGCTATTTTCAGACACTCTAAGCTTGAGACTTCTCAGCTCTGCTTTCCCTCAGGTCTCCCCAACAAGGAGTGTTTATAGAAAGGGAGTTATGAAAGCTTCTTCAAGAGCAATGGAGATGGGATTAACCTGTGGCATCTTTCAACCACATCTTTTTCACAGTAGCAAATTTTCGGTTTCTTTGGAATCATAGGAAAGACGCTTTGTTTTCTTTTTCCTTTTTTTTCTTCCTTTCTTCACAGCTGGGAAGCCTTTTTGGTTAAGCTTTCAAACAAGTCCACACCAAAGATTAGAAATATTCTCTGAGAGTGTCACTGTCCCAAAATATACTGCAGCAATGGTTTTGCAGTCTCACCTAGAGGTCACTCCCTCAGAGTTTCCCTCTTGAATTTTTCCTGATCGACACCAGCGTATCCTTTGCTTCAGATTTTCCTTCATGTTCCTTCATAGGCCCTTGGAACCACCTTCTCTCTTCCCTAGTGCTTACACCCTCCACTTACTTATAGGCACTCAGCATGTCTCCCTTTAGCTATACATATTCAGTTCTTTTAATCTTTCATCATAAATCAATCATTCCAGTGCTTAATCATATGTGTTCTTTCCCCTGAAACGCTCTCCTGCTCCTCTCTCCCTCCTGTCAGTGTTACGTGCCCAGAACCAAACTCATTTTTCTAATTGCGTGACCAGACAAAGAGACAGCCAAAGCAGGACAGTCATCTTATGAGTATATATAATGGGAGTCAACTAAACCCATAAGAATTTAAAAATACAATGTGTCTTGGCTGGTGCATCATCAGTCTCTTTGGTAGCTGTCAATCAGCTAATTATTTTGGTGTCACTTCTTAAAAAAGAGGGATTCAAGAAAGTAGCCTGGATGCAGACAAGGGTGGCAAATACTAGGGTTTCGTTTCAGACATGGACTGACCCATGGGACCCAAAACCTCACAGACAGTGTGGGAATTCAGATCCAAATGTGGGCTCCACGGCTCACACCATTCATTTTCATTTGAGGGATTCAGCCTTGTAGCTCTCCTAAAGAAGTCAGGCTGTTCCCAACTTCCATGCAACTTCGCAGCTCCACTAAAACTACCTGACCGATCAGGATGGAAGTCATCCATAGACACATAAGCCACAAAGTTTTCCCTTTGAATCACAAATTAATCACTAGAAAAGGAAACATAGTAAAATAAAAGTAAGGAGAGAGAAGAAGGGAGAGTCTAAGGGTAAATCAAACACTGGAAAAGCTGCAATTTTTTATCTTTTATATTGACCTGATAAGGACAGGGAAGGAAATGAAGGACCCGGTTCTGCTGCTAGACTTTCTTATTCCTGGCCCTGAAGAAGAGAGACTGCTTTTCCTATTCTTAGTTGGGAAGACTAAAAGAGCAGTTCATGAGTCTCATGGAGCTGTACAAACTTGGCCCCTGAAGATGCACAGAAATGACTGTAAGACCATCAGCTCTCCTGGAGAGGTCGGGTAGACTCTGGGGACAGGACAGTGCTCCTGAGTGCACTGCTGTTGCTAGAGGAGATGCTGTCACAGGTAAAGGCACAATGCAAAAAGAAACCTTACAAACACAGATGAATGTGAAAAGGAGACCACATAGACACAGGTGAATATGAGTACAGACGAAGTCTGACAGGGGAGCTACTCCTAGTGGCTTATGTAAGCAAAACAATTTTATCCCCTTCAAAGGCAAAACAGGAGCCAGGATACTCTGTTTATAATTTGGGGGATTTTTTAAATCATAACTCTTTCATTAAAAAATGCCTTAAGCCCTCAGCCACAGCAATCAAGCCCTGCAATATCTGGTGTCATGTAAAGAAGTACCTTCTTTATTGTAACAAACATCATGAAAGGGCTTAAGTCTAAATCACGTTCATTGTAAGAATGTACTGGTGATATTTCTGTTGAGTACATTTCCTTACAAAAATTGTATGATTCTTGCTTTCATAATGATCTTCAATGGTCAAGCTGAAAAAAACATCCTTAAATAGGAGAGTACTCAAGTGTGTGCCTACTTTACATCCTTGGAACCAGGTGGGTCTTAGCCACATGCTGCAGTGGTGCTGGTTCTGAGATGCCCCCTTGCAGGTGACAGTCTACAAATGTTTGGCAGAATCAACTTTTTGGCAGATCCTTTTTGCAAATGTATGCTAAACATTTCTAGAAGTACACTGCTGGTCAACATTTTTTATGACCAAGCACAATGGGCAGAAGAACCCTGTAACACGTAAGGCCTTAGTCTTACAACATAAGCAGGGTGTTACCTTCAGTTAATTGTGCCCTCGCTTGCTTGCACACACAATGATGAGATCCAGACTGTTACTGTCTGATAGAGGCTGGAGGTCAGGGACAAAGTCTTAGCTCGTCTTGGCCATATGAATCTGTACAAATATAACCCGCTGCAGGTACACGACAGAACCTGAGCATTTCAGGCAGTCTGCTTAAATCAGACTTCTTAGGCAGAAGAAATTTTGCACTAGAGTGAAAGCTCTGCACTGTCACAACGGGCTTTTTCATGGTAAATACTGAGCCATAACATAACAGACAGAAACCACTATATGCTTTTGCATATGGTAATGTTTTAATGCAATGCTAAGAGCCCAGTCTGCAAGGATCGCAAATCCTGAAATTTTGTCTTGCTTGTTTCAATCATTGAAAGACCTTCAACCTGCACACTTTTTCTACAGTCAGATCTTACAAGGCTTGACAAGGTGCCGTAGTGTTGTGGTCTATTAAACTGATACTTCTTCACATATTGTATTTCAGAGGTGCTGCACTCCATCAGATCCATCATCCCCAACCTGGCAAGGTGTGGCCACCACTAGTGACTGAGACTGAAGTAAAAATGTGAGAAAGCTCTAACAGTATAAACCAAAGCATAAATCTACGGCAGCTTGTTTGTCTCCTGTAAATACCTAGGAAAAATTTGAAACCAGCTTTTTGAGAGAAGAAAAGCTGAATAAAGAAACAATCTCTGCCAATGTCTATCACTTGACAGATGGCATACTGAGGAATATAACACCTACCTGTAACTTACACAGAGCTATCTCAGGTCTGTGAGAGATCTTTGGATCCTTTTTCTGTCTGTTGCACTGAGATTTAGAAAGTATATTTGGGTTTTCAAGTCACTAGTATGCTCTGAGAATAACCTCTGCAAGGATTACATATTTTGGAAAAGATCTGGCAAACTTTCAGGCAGTTTTCAAGATCTCTTGTATATGCAAAGGGAACTTTGACTTCATGATTAGGATAGATTTATAGCAGCAGTAGCACCTATTTAAATATTATGATGATGTGTGAAAAAAACTATTCTATATTGCATTGAACTGAAATGACATCTTGTTGAATGCTGTTAAGTTCAGAGGTGATTTCTCTCTTTCAGTATTTGTGGGTATTCAGGGGTTTTTTTTAGGCATAACATACATTTCAAGAATGAGAAGCAAACATATCTGATCTTTTAATGAGCCCTGTAAGTATCATACCATTTCTAGAGTAATTTCATTCATAGAAAGAAATTATATTACTTCTCTTTCAAAACCTGTCTGAACTTTTTGTCTACATATCTGCCCATTGTGTTCTTCCACAGGTGAGGACTGAAGCCCTGACTAAAGACAGGATTTTGGCATTGCAATGTTCAACAACTCAATATATAGCCATCCTACTGTCATCAACCTGGCAAAAGAAATAAGATCAAGCTCTAAGAATTCATTGTCAAATGAAGATATTTTTGAAATAAAATATTCAGTCAGCCTCAGATTAGACTTTAAGCTAACTGCCTGATTCTTAGGTGTTATGGTAGGTTTCTACTCACAATAATTAGTGAATTTGGATGTAAAACTATAAAGTTTAAGAGAAAATACTGACTCATCTTCACTGAGGGGAATAAGAATCACTTCCTTCAATAGAAACAGGAATATTCATAGGAGAGTTGTAAAAAGACAAAAGAAACTTTCTCCTGGCACTGTCTGTGAGTTTGAATTTTTTAAACTGTGCCCCCAAAATACATTTCTATGCTCAGGTGTGTTGTGTGTGTGGACATTCATTGTTGTTTTCTGTAAGCAATTGTATTTAAGTAAACAAATAAAACACACATCCCTGTAAAGTTCAAGTAAGATGTGACACAGAGCTTCTTGAATCTGTCTTCTCTCAGCCACTCAGATGACATTTTCTAAGTCCTTTGTTTTATTGTCAGACTATGTGAAAGAATTAGGAAAAAAACATGTATTTTAAAGATACTCTGCAATTAATGTTAATCAAGAATTCGTGGTGGAGTTAATTCCCAGCAAAGCTGATGTAAACCAGTTCAGTTTGATGCCCAGGTGGAGAAAAACTTCTCAGTTAATTGTAAAGGTAAATGTTTTATGCAGAGTAGACTCAATATCATGTTTGGGTGTTCAAAGATGCATTGTCCTGCTGCAAGGAGAATCTTTTTTAAGGCTTGTTAAAATTTTGTATCAAAGCTGCTTTGGAATCAAAAGCAGATTTTCAACTAAAATTTTCATGCTGAATTTTTTTTTTTTCAGAAAGCATCAAGAGTGGAAGTCTTCTACCCAAACATAGACGTTTAAACTGTAGGCACATATCTCTGAGCTAATCAGCTACACTGTTAGGAACGTGTTCTTGCAGAGTGTGGTCCATCTCAGCTTTGTAAATAGAGCCAATAACTCTGAAAATGTCTATTTCATTCCATACCATACAGACAGCCGTGAGGGCTATGTGGTGTATGGCTATGTGGTGTACATCTCCACCAGTGGGGGGATCTGTATGACACTTATTTAATGTCAAACAACTTTCCACCAAAGTGGAACGTTTCAAAAGTTTTGACTTTTCTGTTAGCAAATGAACTCCTCAAAGCCTGAATTTTATGGCCAAAAGCACAGAAAAACTGAAAGAGAATAGACTAACGACTTTGAATAATTAGATTTTCACCATAAACGAAAGCCTTTTTATCTTTAGGGAATATCCAGTTAAAATAAAACAGAAATAAATATTCATAATGTTTCCCTATGTGGATGTAACCATGTATCACAATTTTCCCTACTTCATCTTTAGATGTAAAACAAAAAAACCCTTCTTCTTTTTAATCCCTTCTTTTTTTTGAAACATATTCAGCCTGCTAACACTGCCAGGAAAGCAAAGTTAATAAGGCAATTTGTTTCCTTTTCAAGCAGACATCCTTGTGTTTTATCTCAATTTGCTTTTCAAGCTATGGAGGAAGCACCTGTAAACATGTGTTGCAGAACTACCTCATTATCCTCATTCAAACTCTTTGCAAGCACCATTAGGCAGGCACTGTTTTCAAGCTGAGTCTATAGCGTGAGGTGCTTCTGGTGATGACTCCTTGTTTTTGTGTGCATTGTTTATAGTCTTCTATACAAGGAGGTATCTGTTGTTCGTTGCATGAAGACTGCAAGTCAGGTAGTCAGATGGTCCATGATAGGACTACAAAAGACAATATGAGAAGGAACATTTGGTCTTCTAGCAGATGCATTTCTGAGTTTAATATACCTTTTCCCAGTACATGATCCACTCATCCAAAGTGACTATTGTTTTGAAGGTCCTGTCCAGCCTGGTGGTCCTTTGCATGGAAACTAGACAATGGATTTGAAGTCTTAATTAAGTGGAGGACTGACAGATGCACAGACTGATCACAAAATATTTCTTTCCAAAGCACCTGATTTCTTCACATTTCATGAATGAATGCACTGAGTTCCATTTTTGGGGTTTTAGAGGCAACGGTGCCCAGACCAGAAGAACTATCAGGTGGCTAGCAGGTTTTTTGTTCCTATTGATTTTCTTTAATTTCAGTGGGAAAAGTGGTCTTCAATTCTTGTTAATCTTGTTTTGCTCCATGAATCTATTTGGTATTTTACCTTTATTTCCCCAGGTGGTTGAAGAATTCATGTAGATTAGATTGTGTGTGTCACTCAGATACACTCATTTTAAGGCAACACGTGGAACCGAAGAGCTTCCAGAATGCCTCAGTGAGAAGCCGAAGGTATCCTGACTTCAGGGGCTGCAATGTAGCTTAACCTTTATCACTCCAACACTCAAAAACTTTCTTTTCCACTGCATGCTGAGTAAGGCTTATAGCAAATCTATACCCTTACTTAGGTTTTTACAATTCCGCTTGTCGTCATGTTCAGCCAGCTCTGTTCTCCTATAGCAATGACAAAAGCAAATGACAATCAAATATGTCTCAAAAAAAAAAAAAAAAGCAGGAATTAAAAATACTGCCTCACCACATCTCTCCTTGAGCACATTATTATTCCAGGTGGCAAGCTAAATTTAGGCAGGGAGTAAGTTGTTTTACAATATCAGTTGAAGGTCTATAGGTTTACATTGAAAGGGAGTCTAGTGTAAGGAATGGCAAGGAAGTCCTGATGGGGAATGGAATATGAAGAACTGAGTATATCAAATATATTGAAATCCCAGTAACTTCAGTGGGCATGCCACATGGTGTAGAAGACACAAGAGAGACAACAGTGCTTAAGTTCATGGCTATTCACAGAGAAAATATACTGAGGTCTCTGAGCTCTCACTATGGATGACCAGTGACAGGAATATACATCCCTGACTGCTAAAGCAGTGACAATGAGAGAAGAGTGAAGACACTGCAGATTTTATGGAGCAAGGATGTTGTAGTGACAGCTGTACAGTGGGTTCCTCATCCTGTTGGCTGGTGGCTCTCTCCTCACCTCTAAGAAGCAGAGTTATTCTGCATCAGTCAGACCCAATGCTATAGACTTTAAATCAGCTGAAAAAATCTTCACTTTTACAAGATGGCAATTTAATAGGCAGCTCTCCTGCTTGCTTTCTATTTACTGGAACAAGACAGGCTATAAATATGGGACGTGGTACAGCTCAGGGCCAAGGTATGGGTCCGTCTTGGCTCCCTGTATATAAATACAGGTGAGTCACTGGATGTGCCTGTACACACCTTGAAAGAAAAATACCTGAAGTGATCACTGACTGCCAGGAACCTGTGCCAGATTGTTTGCAATGTCCTTTGCTCCTCCTTGGCTCATCTTCATTCATGACTGCTGAGCCAATTTAGAGTCTGCCCTTTGGCTCATTTCATTGGCTGGCTCATTGCTACAATGCACACATTTTTTAATGAAAGGTTGTTTACACCCATGTACATACACACACACACAAATTTCCAACAGATTTTAGCATGGCTTGTCACAAGTTTAATGGCTCTTCTTCCAAAAGATATGTAGTGAATATTATTTATGCTCGTGACAGCACGCACAGAAGTTTCTGTGCTTCTGAGGATTTTACTTCAGTGTTTGCTTAGTTGCTGCATGGAAACCTTCCTGGTATTATTTTAATTTGCTTAGATGAAAGAAGAGTCAAGCAAAGAATTTCTGTAGGTCCGTTAAGTAAATGCTCCCTTTTGGAGTGAAATTTGTACCTGTGCATAAATGTGATCAGATGTCCCAATTCTGATCTTACTTGATGATGTGGAAGCATTTAGTAACTCCTATGAATTCAGTGGACTTGTTATAGATCACCATTGGCATAGCTGAGAACAGAATTTGGTTTGCAACCCAAAAGAAGCCTAAACTGCCCCATTTCTCTTTGCTGATGGTGTGCATGGTGCAAAGTATTTTTTCACTGTAGTGGGATGAAAGATATTTTCAAAGATACTCTTGCAGTAATAAAGTGAGTGTGTTGTACAGCCAGGGTTTAACTGGGAAACACTCCACTTCTCAAAAAAGTTTTCTCCTCCTCTGTGCAAGAGCTTTGCCAAAGGGTGTACATGTTACTGTTGCAGCCAAAATTACTGTTATAGCCAAGGGATGTACACGTTTCTGTGTAAATGCGTTGCCAAAGGGTGTGTGAGTTACAGTTCAAAGTTACAGTTGAAGGGGCATTCCTAGCTTTAACGTATGTGATCTGCTTATCCAGTCAATTAAACGCGGTTTATTTTCAGATGGCTGAGGGGATTGCTCATGTAATGCAGAGCCTATTGCTATGGGAGCCCTTAAAAACAAGTTCCCTTTTAACTTTTTACTGTTATGCAAGGTATTACTGGTACTCATGGTATTCCCCATTCCTTGTACAATACATGCTTCTACAAAGAATAGCTTACCTCCAGTTAAAGATGGTAAAAGTGCTGTGTTTTTTTCTCTAAGGGTGCCAAATATACTGTGAATCTGCCCCAGGCCATGCATGGCTGTTTAGCAGGCTACTATGTGCAGCCGTAGTCACATTTTGCGTGATTTTGAATCAATGGCAATCACTCAAGGAACAGATCTGGTTGGCACACTGAATTCTTCAGCATAAAATATCAGTAGACAATGGGGTCAAAAACACGGCAAACAAGATGCAAGAAAGGACAGAGAATGGCTCAAGAAAGTAACACAAGAAAACAGAACTGTTTGAAAGTGTACAGTGAATCCCCCGTATTTTCCGGCAAGCTCCATTGGAAATCTGATGGCTCTGGTCTGTCAGGTAAATGCTCTCTCTCATGCAATAATTTCTTAGAGTAATCCATTACTGTTATATCAGAGCTCCTCACCAGTGTCAATGGGTTCATCAGTTGTTGTGGGTGATCTTAAACAGATATCTCCATGCTAGAAGTCTGGGCATGGTTCATCTGGTCTGGGTTGCTTTAGAAGGAGGAGTTGCACCAAAACTTCCACTGACATTGGTCGCTATATCTCCTTTGACCATATAAAGAGACCAGGGTGGCTTCTTCATCAGGAAGAAGCCTTATGTCTACCTTTGTCTTCAGACATTTAAAGAACTAACATTTGCCTTTAGACATCTACAACACTGCTAGGTATTCAGTATATCTGAACCAAAGAAAGATGTCTAATCTTTCTGAAACAGATATGAAAAAGTTGCCCTCTTGAGGTGCTTGTTTTTCTCCATAGACTAGTCAGAGAATTTGCCAGGATTAAATCAGACTAGATTAGGTCTAACTTCTACATATTTAAAGTTAGATGAGATAAATCTCTTTGTCTCACAACTGATTCACAGCAGAAACAAGGCAGTTCAAAGAAAGACAAACAAGATGAGTAGGAGCAAGGAACGCTTCTGTTTGACATGCGTATGATGAGAAATTAACTTAGAGGGAGAGCAGGTAAAGAATAACATGATAGGGCTGTTCACTAGTAGACTGGAAGAGATTAAATGAATGCAGCTACCTATTCCATTCCAGTCAGGAGCAAAGGAGCATCAAATAGAATGGAACAAGCCTGAATATGGAAAAGGGGACTCCTTTCCTCCATACTGCAGAATCATCCCATAGCCATGACACAGCAAAGACCCCAACAGTTTCAAAGGACTTGGAAAAAGATGTCAGGTATATCAAGACAAGGAAGATATCAGCAGTTGCTTTAGTTAGTGAAAAAATCCAATTATTTTCTCATAACAGGGGTAAAGGGATACACTGTTCTTTTATGATACATACAGATTAGTGCAAATTCAACTGCTGACCTTGTCATTAGTCATTATATAAGAAAACAAAAAAAAAGTGTATATTTGCCCCAAGTCTATGTTTGATTTCTGGATGTGTAGCCATATTTACCTAATGCTTGTAAACAAGCCAAAACTTGCATGCATAAAATTCATATTTTTCTTTACAAATTTGTTTAGAATTTGCTCCTTATGTTGCATGTAAAAAGTAACATCACTTTTATTTGTTGAAATGAAATCACTTCTAACTTTCTCTTTTATGTCTTCCACTTTTACAAGATGTTTCTTCTGGCAATATCAGTCAACTTTCTTTACCTCATTCTTTGTTCCCACATTGCCAATATTTCTGTGCTGCTGACTTCTGCACATATCCCCAGGAGTTTTTCTGATGATACTGTGAACAGAAGACCCTGGATGTTTACCAACTCCTCACTTATTTATTATACCTGGCTCACTTCCTAGGACACAGTGAAAACAGTGTCTGTTCTTGTTGATTGCTAAACAAACCTTGTAAGGAAACAGTCCTCCAGTATGTCTAGGAACATTGCTTCTTCCTTTGGGACCCCGTCACGGTCATCAAGGGCAAAACCTGGAAAGTAGTGGCTGTCTGAGCTTTTGTCAAACCTTGCTACCTGCATATTTATCCATATTTTTCAACAATATGCAAAGGGCTATCTATTCTGTTTTCTTGCAGTTGTCTTTAGCATTTATTGGGTTATACCTCAAAACCTGTGATTTGCATTGCCAAATGATCCATATAATTTATTGAAACATTCTCTCCTACGTTTAATCCAAATCTTAAATTTAAACATACAGCTTTGACAAATTCCTCAGTGGGTGGAAAGCTCCAAGGCTGGAATGAAAGTTTCTGTTCCTCAAAGAATCTCCGATTCTGCTGCAGGTGAATACACTTGCTGCTTTTCCGTGTGTAGTATGTCCAGCATTATATAAGGCTGAAAATTTCAGCCCTACCTTAGGGATTTGGACACTCATGGCCCACTAAAACACCATCCTAGACATTTCCAGAAGACTTCCAGGACTGCTCATACAGATATGAGTCTCTTGCCTCATCTCTGACAGGCCTGCCATTTAAGTGCTTATCAAACATTAAAACTTGCATTATCCCAAATGCATCGTGTCGGACCTCCATGATGGCGTTGCCTTTTATATTGGTCATAGTGAATCTCCAGCAACAAAAATTTACATCTTACTTTACATCTGCCAGGAAATTTGTGGTTTTCCATCTTTTTTCTTCTGGTCTGCCTCAATTTTAATGCAGTGATGTTTGTACCAGAACTGCTACTGTGTAGCCACTTTTTTAAAATGGAATAGTGTATGGTGAAGGAGCGTCAACGCTTCAGTTGTGAAGGGCTTTTCAAGCAACCAAACCCCCTGACTGTCAGCCTGCTACACAGCATTTTATATATGCCTCCTTTACACCACAGGTCTCTGAGGTTTGTCAGTGTAAATGTGAAACTGTCCAAACACTGGAAGTCTTTTGGTGGAAAACACTGCTGGCAAAGCAGAAGAAAGCAAAGAAAAGAGGCAGCAGAGAGGAAAGATATAAAGAAATGAAATCAGCCTCTGAGCTGCTAATGGTATTTCTGAATGGTATTTTTTTAAATATGCTAAGTGCCATTTCTTCCTGAAGGGGCTTGACTTCTCTCATTGCCTGAGTGCACGGTGCTATCAAAGAGATGACCACAGTCTCAGTTCCAGGCTCTGACTTTTTGGTGTGTACCCCAAAGTGTCTCCTGTCATAGTCCCTATTTCTGCAACCCCCAGCAAAATGTGGCGAGCACTCCTGAACGTATTCCTGGGTAGGAAGGGCGTTTCGCCACTCTCACACCACAACCAAGAGATGTTGCATTTTTCCTCGTCATGCAGGAGTCTGGGGCAAAGGCAGACACAGGACCTGCTGAGCCTCCTTCAGTGATTTCACACAAACCCATTCGTTCCTCCACGCCACAAACCTCTAGAAGCCCAGCCCCTATTTCTCAGTTTCTTATCACCTGACAAATTTCTGAGACCTTTCAGTTCACTCAGTCTGGCAGGAAAACGATACGGCTTACACTCAAATTCCCATTACACAGACTGTGACACACATCCCACTGTTTAATTCCCAACGTGACTGGGGAATCGTGTAGCACTGCAGCAAGTTTGTTGCACTGACCTGCAACTGCAGGGAGAGCCGACTCTGTAGCACAAGAGGTTACACCCAGCTTTAATAACTAGAACATTGTTATTTTATCTGCCACATTGAATGCATATAATGGCAAATATGGAGAGCAGTGACATAGAGGGTAAAGTCAGCCCAAGTGTGAAACAGATAATCCTGCTTACCTCAGCTGTATCAGCCTTGCAGAGCATCCACATCTTGCAGCTGTCTTCTGCCTTCTCTGCCAAGGAGCAGGAGGACATCTCCTGGGTCAGATACTTCCAACCTGCATTGCAAGTAGAGGTGTCATAGCCCAACTCAAAATGCCCTTAAATAGTGTGGTTGGTAAGTAAGTAGGGGCTGGCATTTGCAGGATGGGGCAGAGCAGGGACACAGCCAATCCAAGGTGAGCCGTCCGCTGAATATGCTGGAAGTCAGCAAGCATCAGGGTCCTCAACAAAGATTAAGTGTCCATTTACTGGTTAGCAGTAATCAATGCACTGTATGTTTGTCTTGCAGTTAGAGCATCTGTTCCTGGCCATCCTCGATTACACGTACCATTAATTTGAACAAATATAGTAATTCTGATGATCTTTATGTTCTGAATGGTCACCCAACTTGTACAGCAAAGCTTACCCTGCCAGAGAGCTCAAAAGTTGGAGACCATTTCAAAACTGTTGAAAACTCTCATATTTTATAGGTATTCTGAGCCAAATCACGCAACCTGATCTAACTTGTGTAAATCAGTGGCCCAACATCCAACATCCCACATCCCTGGGCCTTTCCAGGCTTGTACTGGGATTTTCACAGCCCCAGATCTACCAGTGTTCAAGCAAGGCCAGAGGGAGCTTCTGGCCTCCCTCTTTATCTTTTGCGGAAGTTAACCACAATAGAAGTTAGTTATTTATACAATACTTTGGGCTGGTCTAGAGGAAAAAAAAACCAATCACACAGCTGTTTTGGGTTTTTTTCTCTCTCTTCCTGTGATGCACAAATTAAGCCCCCGATTAATCAAACAATTCATTGACAAGAACCCTGATTTATGTAGAGTTAAGTTACAACATGCAAATATTTGCATAGTGCTGAATGTAGATTTAAACACAGACTCCATAAGTATTGTTTTTAACCATGAAACTTTCTTGAGAATAATCCAAGTGCAAAACTCAAGCTTTTCTTCCTTCCTGGTGATTTGAATGGACAGACTGTGGCAAGATTCAAACCATTTGTGTTAAAACCTTAATCTGATAAATAACTCTCAGGATGATTTTTAAAAGCACATAGGGCAGTAATGTGCCTTGCTCCGACTAGCAGTCCAACAGAGTTAGGCACCATGCTCCAGTTTACATTTTAAAAAATCTCCCTTCTTTGACCTGAAATCTGTGTTGACGGCAAGCTCCCTTCAGAACATTCTTCAGAGAGAAGCCAACAGGCAGGCTCAGACCTTCCTCTGGACATGTGA
>NW_008824650.1:408651-434610 GCF_000699105.1 Pygoscelis adeliae
CATGTGCTGTAAGCAAGGAAAAAATCAACTTCTCAAGGTAAAATTGTCAATAGCTTGTCCATGACTCAGAATCTGAAACCTCTTTTAAAAAGTAACTGCACAGTGACACACAGATATATATGTATAAAATGTTATTCAGGTACCAGAAAGATCTGCTAGGGTTATATTTTCTTGTCAAAAAAGGACCCAAGGACTGCTATGGTTTAAGATAGGCCTTTGGAGAGGTAACTCCAGATGTCCATCCTTTAGCACTTTGTCTCATTCTGACACAGTGTTCTGCCCACCTATGGGATGATGTTTATGGGGGGGGTTTAATGCAATTTAATTAATTCTATTCAAGTCTATTATTTTAAGACTGTTTAACCCCTGGGTTAAAAAGAGAGATTAAATAAATATTTGAGTCTTTGCTAGAGTTTTTCATCTGTTTTGAGGAGATGAATCTAAATCCCACTTTGCTAAACCAGTGCTAGGGCCTAGCAGCAATTCGACCATCTCTGCTTCAGTTTGTTTATCCATCACATGGGAAGGAGAGCAATTTTTATTTTTTTTTACAGAGGTAAGCCGTATTGTTTACAACAGGGCATAGTCTGTCTGACTTCTACTAATACGTGGGAACACGATGCAACTCTTTTCTTACCTTCTGTTAAATCCCGCGCCCCTCCAGGGCTCTGTTGGGCTCACCTCTGTGCCGGGTAGCTCTCAGCAGACTGGCTCTCCAGCTGGTGCTCCCTCCCGTGCAAGCAAAGCTGTTGTGACACAAGAGCAATGCCTGCAAGGTTGCCCGCAAACAAAGCCATTCTTACTGAGTTTATCTGCATGAATTGGTAGAGCTTGCCCATTCCTGCCCAGTTCTTTTGGCTCAGACACTTTAATACTGACTATATCCCTTGCTATATGCTGAGTAATCTGTTGTGAAAAATGCCTCCGAAGAGGCCCCATTATGCACGCTCTCCTACCAGGCAACATAAAAATCCTGCCTAAACAGCATGCTGATTAAAGTCCCATAAGTTTTTAAATGATTACTTATGCTTCCCAACCATTATCTAGTGATTGTTGAAGCGCCTTGCCAGAAGACTTCTTTGTGGTGAGTAATGAAATAATGCAAATTGATGGGACCTGGTGCCGATTTTTAAAGGAAAACAGGCTTCATTGGATGACAGGATCAATGTAGTCTGTGTGAGCTGTTGAAAAGTTTTGTCAATGGGCAAGTCAGATACCCCTTCATGACCATCCACTCAGGAGGGTGTCAGAGACCAAAAAACCTTCCTGACCTCTCTGGTTGGGCTACCTGGGCAGTGTTGCCATGAGTATGGAAACAGAGAGGGGAAATCCTTGGTGGACAGAAGACATGGAGAAATCCCAGAAATACATAAAGCTTTGGCTTCACGTGGCTGCATGTGCACTGAGTTATGGATCATCATATCCCACAGACTATGTATTTTGCCACCATCCCAAGATCACAGCAGGGAAGAACTGCAGCTTGCTTGGCCCTCTGGCATATTCTGTGGCTAGGGCTGAGATAAGGACAGGGTGAGGTTCAGGTACACTTTAAGATTTGTTAGATAATTTAGGATTTAGCAGCTTGGCAACAGAATACACAAGAACCTACCAATCCTAGATTTACCATTTTGAACATGATTTTGGCCAGCTACGGTTGAAGTCATTGTTCTCTGCACGGCATTCCAGTCTCTGGTATTTAAAATGAACCAACAGGCAAACTCAAGCCTTAAGACCAACAGCTTCACAGAGCAACCATCTGATAAAAGAGAGAACAAGTGTCAAAAGAAAAAGCTGACAAAGACCCTGAACTTCTAATGCCATTTTAATTATGACTGATACTAGGATCTGGGAATACTAGGATCACGGTATTTGGTGTCAGTGAAAACTCATGAGCGACTCTTTTCAGGCATATTTCTATTACCTCCATGACCTTGGAGTAACCCCTAAACATTAATGAAAATATGCATAAGAGTAAAAAGTAGCTCTTTCACTTTCTCAGTTTCTCTTAGAATTAAGGATGTTCACTGTATACTAAAAGATAAGGGGTTTGTTAGTTTCCTTTTAAGTTTAATTGGGCATTGTTCCTGTGAGAAAGCTTTGACTTAAAGTTGCTGCATTGCAGTATGACGTGTTCAGTTGTGAGGCTCAAATCCCAAATGGCAGACCAGCTGAGATTCCTCCCAGCTAGGTTTCATCTAAACTAAGTCTGGCAAACAGTACCTTTTTATTTTGGAGACAGACCTAGAACTGAAATGTTAGAAAAATGTTTTGATTTGGGTATTTAAGTGTTCTTGGTGTTTAAAGCTGTAGTTCAGCCCCACTCCACTGTGGTTTTCCAGTGTTATCTTGTCCACAACATTCAGTGTGAGATCCTGAGAGCTCATTCTGATATATAAAATTGAGCTGATTCTGAGTCTAGCTGTCTTAGTCCAAGGTAATGATTCAGACCTGCCACTCCCTTCATACAAGAACCCTACATTTATTTGGTAGCTACATGCAAACTGCAGAGTGCCTGGGTTCCTGCAGTGAGGTACTCAGGCTTGTGTGGAAGTCAGTTTAGAAAATTAAGCAGCTGGTCAGTTTTCTAAGCTCTGGAGACCCAGCGCAGCATATAAAGAATGCCTAATATGCACAAACTCGATTTTGTGCAGTCCAAAGAAATGTAGTTGTCACTACTGCCAACTTTTGCGCTGCTGTTAATTAACCACATTTGGCTTTGCTGGTTTGCAAGAGAGGAATCAACAGCTCCAGAGACGTACATTAAAGAGAGTGCCAGTATAGGGGTGTAATAGATGCCCATGGAGTCACAGAACAGATTGCTGAATGTCCTCATATTAGGAGGCACACCATGGTGACACTCCAGCCATCATATTTGTACAAAAATAAATGAAAAATGAAGAATCACCAACTGCTGTAGCCCTTACATTATAAAATGTGCAAATACAATCACTCCTTGAGAATTTCCATAGCAAAATTAATGTCCTTGCCCAGGAGCTTAGGAGATAGTCTGTGGATACCTCTTAGACTGAGGAGTTAGAGCTCACAACTACCACTTCCCAAAACAGAGCCCTAACTGCACCATATAGAATATTTTTGGGCCATCTTGTACCAGCTATACAAGAATGGTGGGGCCACATGACAAGCAAAAGGGAACCTAACTAATGTTGAGGAAGACATGGAGTACGGACTTTATTCCCAAATTCATTTTTGTGGACTGTGCTTTTTAACACAGAGAAACAGCTCTGATAGTAGGAATCCACTGAGAACCTCCCTCTCTCTTTCTCTCTCTCCTGTCCGTTTAGACTACCCACACTTAGAGCCAGGAAGGGGACCTCATTCAATGAGACCATGATTCCACTTTTGGCCCCTAACTGATGAGGACAACAGTGAGGACATGAAGACAACGGTGATACTGCTGATGTCCGTGTGGCTCCATCAGGCTCCTCAGGGACCTGGGTTGATTTCTGTGGAATGTGATGTTCATGATACAGTTCAGCATTTCTGAGCTCTCTTGAATGTACAACCGCAGTGGAGCCCTCTCCTGTTTGCAGTAACGTGACTTTGATTTGCTCTCTGGCCACACGAATCACCTCTTTCTAGCTGTACACATAGTGCTTTATCGTGTAAAAAAGTGCTCCATCCAAACAATGTGAATTAAAGGTAAAGCAGGTCTAGAGAATTCCTTCTTTGTAATAAGTTATCCATTAAATACCACTTAAGCTTTTCTTGTTTTAAAGCATATGTCAACATAATCTCAAATACTTTTTATAAAGTACTAGTAGTAAGTCATTAAAAATGACAAAAATGTCTTTAATCTATAAAAAATATTTTAATCAACTGAGATATCTTTTTCAACATAACAAAATAAACACAACCCAGACTGGGCTATCTAATCTTCAGCTCACAATGGGATGACTTTACAGCAGAATGTCAGAATCACCACCTAAATTCATTAGGTGCTTACTGCTCTCAGGAGCTTTCAGGTATGTTTTCCTCACTACTGTGGAATATCCTAGTTCTTTTTAAATATTTACAGATGTCGAATGTTTATGTTTGCATTTCCTCGGGGCAAATGCTTTTACTTTCTGAAAGGTGGTGTGATTGAGAAATAGGAAATAACTTTTTGGTAGCCATTGATCAAAGGTAAGATAATGATTCAATACCCTTCCTGAGCAGCCATTCAGAATTTCCATTCCCTTCATCTGACTAAGATGACCAGGAATCCTGGAAAAGGTAGAGGAGTTAGGAAAACAGGAGAGAAAAGAGGAGGAACTGGTGAAAATCTATGAGAATGCAGCAAATAATATTTGTCTGTTTGCTATGACATCATTCTTTTCTGAGCTGGGTACTTTGGGACAGTTCACTCACAGCAGAGTTAAACACCTGCCATGTTTAACTTCTAATTTTAGTTAGTTTAAACATACTTCTAATTCAGGATCTAAATGTTACAGTCTGGGGCTGCAATGAAGTCACTGTTCTGGTCTGATCTGTGCCCAGCATTACAGAAGCTCCTCATGAGTTCAGGGACAGCAGAAATCAGATGAATCAGCCTCTCCAATTTATCTTCTGGTTTTGCGGATTGCTGTGGCCGATCACGAAGTGGAACAAAATTTATCTCGCAGCAGATGTAAGACCATGTCACAGGGCGCAAGCTCAGCGTGTCACTGGGAGGTGATGGTGCTTACTGGGGTCCCACACTGGAGAAGGGCCATGGGCTGCAGCCATGCTGCTTCCCTTCAGCCCCCTGTCAATGTGGCCATACTGCAAATTGCAAGATGTCCCTGTGCCATAGGAGTCCCTCTGTCCTTCCACTTGAGAGCAAAGACTTCGTAAAGACCACGAACACCAGCTGGAGTCCTCAAGCGCAATGGAGTTTCACAAGGTGTGGGCCATGCTCATCTGTGAAGGGCACAGAGGCTTCCAGCACTATGGTGGAAACAAACATCTTCATTTGTTAAGATCACCACAAACCTTACCACTTTCCACCTCCAGCACACGCCTTCCTTGACTTGCTTTCACTACTACCTATCTTAGCTATTTTAGAAACAGTTTGGGATAATCATATATATATAACATTAATATTTTGAATTTAATATTTATCCAACTGCATAGTTGAGAAACCACATTGAAAGGTGGCCATCTGTTTTTAGAACTGCTCTAATTGAAGCTGATCTGTATTTTTTATGGTGAGGCCATAATAAAGAGTAAGACTCAGCATAAAAGTTTATGATAATAGTGAGTATGGTTCACAATGTGTGCTTGATCTCTATTCATATTCCATATTTTATTGTGTGACAATTATCAAATACTTCTTTTCTGTGATCCTTGTTTCCTTTCATGCTGCTTCTAATTGAACAGAAGAGATCTCGACAGAAAGATTTCTACCATTTATATATAAAAGCATAGTTGGAAATATCTCCATGTTATTTCCCCAAGTAAATATTTGCTGAGATTTAGTAATCACAGTGTCTAGTGATGGACAAATTTAACTTCCATTCAGACTGGTTTTGTAAGCTGAATTTCATAGATTTATCTCTTCTCCGCAAATTTCAGCTATTTTGTGTTTTTAATGGAGTTTCTAATAGATAGCGGGAAAGTTTTGCTCATCACGCTGGCATAACCAAATGGACAATTTGATATTTGTACTTGTTTCTCAGCAGAGACTTCATGCTTTACTGCTTACCAGTAGTGAAATAATTAACAAAGCTATGGCTTGGTGCTGCAGCCCATAGGAGAGGCTAGACCTATAGCACTGACTGATGGGCAAAGGTTTAGTTGATTTCCTTGGGACCTGGAACACAGAGCAAACACAGGACCATCATCAAAGCCTGAAGGCCAACCTCCAGGCTTGTCCATGAGAAAAAAAAAGGGCATAAGTCAATTTTTCCACACCTGAACTGAATATGGACGTCACAGAGAACAGCCCAGCTGAGAAATACAGCTCTGCATAGCTGTTATGGCATGCAGGATGGTGAAAGGACCAAGAAAGGGTGGACCTTGGCCTCGCCTGTCTTTCAATGCACCCAACACTTTGCCCAACATTGTGCTTAGGAAAGGTAGGGAGGACCAGATGATGGGCTGTGCTGTGCTCTGCCTAAGGACAGTGGTCTGGTGCTGAGGTAGGGTCTCCTGGTTTAGCTGATCCTTGGCTGGGGGACACACACACAAGTGCTATCATGTGCTGCTGACACAGCACCTGACTGTGGTTGTCCTGGGACCCACGGTACATTCAAGCCAAATCCATTTTGCAGGAAAACAATGGAAGACCCAGAGAAACTGTTCTCTTGGACCGAGGGACTTCTCTGAAGCTCCCTCTTCACGCTCAAAGATATATAGGTGATGCGTTGTCGTGGCTTTTGTTATATGATGGTTGAGATCTGTGGCTCAGAGTGTTGGGAAATTTGGTCGTGCCTGACCTAGATTGGCGGGTTGTCTTTTCTACTGACCCTGAGGACCAGGAAGACCTATAGCTGTGATACCTGCCAAGGCATCTCCAGTACAGGGAACAACATCCTGGCTTTCGCCTCCTGAGAATTTGCAGGCACAAAGAGCAAATATCTTTTTTTGGTAGTGAATGTGTGACAAGAAACTAATGTCTGCATTTAGGGACAGTTGCCTGGTGCCGTATCCTAATTATTCTTTTTTAAAACAGTAAGTACACTTTGTTGTGTGTGTATGTTTTAGACATGCACACAGACGCACACAGATTTCTCTCTCAGTACAAATAGTACAGAGATCAGCCTCACATTTTGTATCGAGGTCTTTTTATACCATTCTTGTGATAAAGGGAGCTGTAGTGTAAAGGTGAATCACAGCTAGCAAGAACACACTTATTGTTTATTACTTATTTTCTCATACACTATGCATGCAAGGGTAGACACAAGTAAGTCAGTATTTATTTTATTTCTGAGATATTTCTTCATCATTTATTTGCCCCTGTTTTCTTCAGAAAAGGGTAACCAATAGTTAAAATCTTTGTGAATTTTTGCTAAAATTGCTTATTTGTATATGAGTTGTTAACCATGTCTATTCTTGGAAAGTAGCATGCCTCCTCTACAAAACAATATTCCAATAATGCTTGTATTTCTCACCTCTGGGCTGGAGAGACTATGAAAAGTATCTCCTTTTTTAACAAATCTTTCAAAACTACTCAGCCCCTTAATTTCATTATAAATTGGACTTGTACAAATCCTTACAAGTATGGTTGCCCTTTGACAGTTCTTCCTGCTTTAGTCTTAGAACAGCAATGGGAACAGGACTCTTGATCACAGCAGGAAAGATCATGCATTGCTCAAGTCTGTTTTTATTTCTCGTTTTATGTTAAATGCTGCAGTAATCCCTTTAGAATTCCCCTCAGCTTAAATCTCAGAGACTGTTCAAGACTGCCTCTTAATGTCTCAAGAGCACTTCAGCTCACATAAGCCTCATATTCAACAGGTAAAACCCACTTTGTTCTATAGAGATGGCTGAAGTAATGTAAAATTAAAGATTTAATCTTCTGTGGTAACTCAGACTGTCCTCAGTCCTACACAAAGACGCTAAAAGTCTGTTAACTTTTAAGTAAGTAGAAAATTCTTTGATTGACAGTGGTCTGCTGTATTGATCCCCAAAACTATGCCACAACAAATTTTATTACAATTGGGTGAGAAGACTTACTGCACACTTTGGGAACGCAAGGGGATTCATTTCACTATTAACAGGTTTTCTCCATTATAAACTTTAATTGACAGGATTTAAAAGCAATTAACGTCGAGACCAAACATTTTGGACAAATTAAGGAAGGATTTTTTTGGGTTTTGTTGTTTTGGGGGTTTTTTAAGCTAAATTTAGACTGAAGCAGTTAAAGGAGGGACTGGGCACTTGAAGGCTCAAATCATTGGTAATTATATGAAATGGAATATAGTCTGTACACTTTTATTCTCATTAGGAACTTCACACAGGAGCTTAACCCATCTTTATCTTCAATGTGTTTTCTCCCAGTTAGTGGCCAGATGCTTGTACAATGGACTCCACCAACTAATGAAGTAGTGTAGCCTAGGCTGACATTCAAGGTGGGTTAATACAGACACAGTCAAACTTAACATATATTTTCTCAGCCATAGATCTATCAGGTACCTCCAAAAAACCCCTACTCTTCCCCTCAGCAAACCAACAGAAGATGTTTTAAGGTTGTCTGGGCTGGTATCCCTCACTTCTATTAACAAGTTTGCCAAGAAGAACAAATGCAGCCCACAGATGACTCCAGAAGAAAAGCAGCCAGGTATTTTGGTGTTGCTGATTTGGAGGTAATTCTGATTATTTCAGGGGTGTTTTTCTACCTTGAACTGAGACCAAAAGTTGAAATATTAATTTCTTTGTGTCCTTTAATGTTCTGGAAAATTACAGTTTGCCAGGCACCTAAATGAAACATGGTGTTTGAGAATAATTAGTACTAACCTGTTTCCACTGCTATGACTCCAAATTATTATCAGAGATATGGAGGACCAGGTAGGTACCTACTTCAGGGTGAGCTGAATAGTTCTTTAGACTACATTGACTAGACCTTACATTAGATTTTCACTGACTACAGTGGAAGCTTAGACAGCTTGCTCATGTGAACAAACACACATACACCCATATTTAAGCATCCTAATATGTGAGCTGAATCCTACCCAGGGTGATTAATCTGCTTTATCTCTCTACCTTAATTTGCACATGAAGAGAACAGCCTTTGCAGACTGTTTATCTCCTTTAAAAATGTAACATTGGATCATTCCTGACCTGACATTGCTGCTGTATTTTAAATTTAACATTTGGGAACTATATCACTTTGGAGCAAATTTCTGGGATTTTTAAAATAGATATAGAATATTACAAACAACTGAGGCCCGTGGGTCATTCATTTTTGCTTCTGTTTTATAGCTCACTATCTAAAAGTATCCAGTATTTTCCATTCTCTACCTTCCTTCCTCTGCTTTCGCTTGCTCTTACATCATGAATGGCATCCAAAATGACTAATTCAATATAAGACAGAGGAAATTAATAGCAATATTCACAGACCATTTTCAGTGAAGTAGTTGGGTGGCCATGGCCTCATTTGGAAAGTACTCCCACCCAAAGGATGTCTGGATGTAGTGCAGTGTGCCTCAGTCTCTCCTTCACTATTCCATTTTCAGTAAAGTACTATCTTCTCATTGAGACAATGACCATAAGAACATCTCTCTCTTGCTTGTTTTGGGAGATGTCCCAAGTCTGCAGCCAGTGGACACCCTGAGCATAAGAAGCAGAGAGAAAGGGCTGCTTCAGCTGCTCCTTCTTACCCAAAACTCCCCTGTAGCCTGGCAGTAGGGCAGAAAACTTCTGGGGATGCTGTAATCAAAAACTGCTTTGGGCATAGGTGAGACCTGACTACTGACCTTGCACAATGAGGGCAGTACAAACCCCCTTTACATTGTAAGTAGAAGAGAAGTAATACTATTTTTACTTTCTTTTCTCTTTCAGAAGCCAAAGTTATTTACTTTCAATTTCCACATACCCACAAGTGAACAAAACCATGGCAAATATATCTTTTGACAAACCCTGTAAGTCCCTAAAGTAAAAAACCCAACACCTCACCTAGGTTTGCTCAACACCATCCAAAATCAGGCACTTAGCTGTCTCAGAGCTGCAGCTTTAAATGGCTTGCTGAAAATGTACAGCCTCATAGACAATTTCATTTTGTAAATGTAGGCTCTGTGAGCAGTGCCAGGACAAATATAGGGCTTTAATTACTTAAAGAAAAAGCAAGTAAGAGGCAGTGAAAGTTGCTCTTCCAACATCCATCTCTCTAGCTTAGAGCTTTACACTGTTGCCCATCACCACAGCAGCTGAGTGCCTGCTCTATGAAAGGTCGTAACAATATAGGAAGGGTGGGAAGAAAAAGCAACACGTCTGCAAAATGTCCCCTAGCCCAGCTATCATCTGACCACTCTGTCATGGGGTTGTTTAGTCTAAAGTAAATAGTTTAGCAAGATCTTTTTGAACATACAACTAGAAGAACACCAGTAATGTTACCCTACTTAAGGCCAGTGAGTGAGAAATACTGAGGCTGGAGGTCCTACTAACTCGCTACTGCCTTAAAGTAGGATCTCAGATAAGTTTTTGTAACTTTTCAGGATCTCAATTTCTTATCCTCAAAGTAAGACCAATTCTGTAGTTTATCTAGTAGTTAGTACTACATACAGGAAAAGCCCTGGGGCCGGGAACCAAACTTGAGATCTCTCTCTGCTTAGTTCCCTTCCTAATTGTTGCATTAGAATTGCCATGTCTAGCTTTTTTCTCATCTCTCCCCCTCCACCACTCACACACTTGAATTTTGTACTCCTTTCACTGGTAAAAGGTCAAAAGGAGAGGCAGAGAGTGCTCCAGTAAGACCAGGTGGTGGGTGTGAAGCCAGCGCACTCTTTGGGATTGGATGGATTTCATCCCCTCAGATTGAGGGAGACTCTGGACTCGGCTGAGCTCCCCACTGCCCAAATCCAGTTAGGACTATGTGCTGGGGAGACTTTGCTTCACTTTTTTATAAAGACCCAATCCCCTGGTGTCTGGTGAACCTTTAGGCACTAAGATGACAGCATGAACACCTGCAGCCCAGATTCCCTTACAGCCAATTCTAGATGCCTAAAGTTTTCTTTTACTGTGGCCCGTGAAATCTGTATGTAAGTGCTGAAGTGCTTGTTTGGCTGTTACTGCTTTTGCAGGATGACATTCTTGCCTCATGCAAATCAATGTGTGTTTTACCACTGACTTCGATACAGCTGGAATTTTTCCTTAATGTCTTGGAGCTAATAGCCTGTTACTTGCTACCAGCTATGACTGGGCAATTTTTGATTTAGCTGTGGAGATGAAACATTCTTGATGTACCAGCTAAAATTTTTAATCAATCCAATGCAAAAACCTTCTTCTTCCTACTGGAATATTCTGTTTCTCCCCTCTCCCTGGGAAATCCCATTATCTTCTGTCATGTGTCAAAATATATCTACTGAGTACTGATATCAAGCAATTATGTGAGACAAAATCATTCGTGTATGGTATGAGGGCAGAGAGAAATGTCTGCATTCTGAACTGCATCTCTTTGTAGCAACGTGGCAAAGGCTTCAAACCTCATATGGAAATGAGCAATGCATGTAAATTACTTTGTCTAAATGGATTTTCATTAGAAGTGGAATCTAAGCAGTTCAAAACTCACTAATGTTCACTGGCAGGAGCCAAATAGCTGAGTCAACATCACTTTTAGTCTTTAGTGCCTCTTTTCTATAATGCTGAACCACTGAAATAGTCTGATCAAACTTGGCATTGCAGCAAGTGCACTGTGCCAGATTAGTTAAGTCATAGACTGACTCATCCTTCGGGTATGACAAATGCTAAATTAGCTACTGCTCCTTTGGGTAGCTGGGTACAGCTCCCTGTGAGATTGGGACACAGACAGTAGGAGATATTAATAGCAGGTGGCTCTGTCATTTGGTTTAATTATTCTTATTTATTCTCCATAGGTTTCTCCTTTTCACCCTAGACGCTGATTATTTTAGCTATGACGGAAAGGAGAGAAGCCCAACACTCACATCTAAAAAAACTAAAGAGTCATCAAGATTCTTAAAGTCATTTTGAGGAGGACTCAGAGTTTAGATCTTAAATCCTTCATTTGTACATGCTACAATCTCCAGGATATGAAGAAAGAGGTATACCATAAGCTCTAAGCAGGTTCATGCATTGAAGAGATAAGAACTGCGCTCTACTGTGCGTCCAAGAGCATGTCTGTGCTCAGAGCATGCCTAACAGAGCTGTCCCCGTCAGACAGTCAGGCTGGAGGTAGCTGGTCCGGTGAAGGCAGATTCCTTACATAGGCATCCTGAGATCCAAAATACAGAATCTGACTGAAAGCCAAAACTTCCAGTGCTCAGTGACGGCTTTTTGAATGTATGCATCTAAAGTGTGCCCGTGCGTTGTTATAGGAAGGTATCCTGATGTGCATCTGTATCAGGTGCAGAACAAAGAGACAAGAAACATGGTGGCAAGACTCTTAGCAGTCTTTCTTGCTGCCTCTTTCAGGATGCACAAGTTTTCTCTGTAAGTCTTAGCCTACAACTCTGTGAAAGGGCTTGCAGCTTTATGGTCTTGTTCTCTGCATTTGCTTTGCTCTGAAGAATTGCTTTGGATTCAGCCAGCAAGATATGCTAAATGGAAAGCTGTTCTCCTTCTAGTTATATTTCAAGGCAGTTTAGTTTGCATTATTGGCCACCGGGGATATTCTTATGCTATTTGTGTGCAGAACCGTCATAACTAAATAGCCAGGCCTGCCCCATCCTTGTTTCCCTTGAGCTCCATGGCATCCAACACTTCTGAATTTTTACAGAACATAGGAATGCACAGTTCACCTTTACAGTATTAATTGGATGACAGTGCATTTAGGTAAAAAAATACCCAAGATTTGAGAGCTGGCTTGGTTTAGCTTTTTGTTCATTGCCAGAGAGTGACACCATTCTGCCTGAACCTACCTCAGCGATGCTCATCTGGTGCTCTCCTACGTGAAATGTGTCTGGGAAATTTTTGCCATTTTTTAAATAAAACAGAAAATATGTTTAACAGAAAGGGATGCGCAGGTATACCTGCTCGGTTATGAAATGGAGGTCCCAGTCTGCAGCCCAAAGACAAAACATCTGCTCACAAGCCAAGAAGGTGGTTACACTGAGCACACCAGCTTGTGCTAAGGTTGTCCACGCTGTCCTGGCACTAGGTACAGATAGAAGCAAATAACTGCAGCTGGAAAGCAGTATCTGCAAAGAATTTCTCAGCTGATTAAAGTCTTAGCCAGGTGGTATCAAGCACTGGCAGCAACCTCCCATCTACTGTTACTGGCTCTCTCCCAGCTGAGACTGAAGGCTGAAGTACAGGTGCTCCTCCTGCTTTCTAAACTGTTACACAGGGCAGTTTAAGTTGCCTCTAAACTTGATTTTGCAACAGAGCAAAGCGTTTGAGAAACCTGGGCCTTCCTACTGGGATGTCTGCATGGTCATGCTCCCCAGGTCTCGGGCTGTGAGTCCTGGTCTGCTGTTCCTGCCCATGTTGCACCAGACCCCATGCCTATTGCTGAGACTGGTGCTCGGGGCTGCTCCCCTGCTCAGCTGCACTCACCCGTAGTTTGGCTGCATGCTCGTAGGGCAGCTGTGGCGTGTATCTGGCTGTACTATCTGGGGATTTCATTAAGGTAAGTCAAAATAAACATTGAAAGTTAGCAAATTAACAGTTACTTATGCAAATTCCCAGTTTGGTAAAGCAAAAGTACGGCAAAAGCTTGTGATATGCCTCTTTTTTATAACCTGGAGGTAGCAAATTGGGGGCAGTCCATGACAAGAGCTCCCAGAGTAATAACACAAGGGCTGAAGTGCACTTGCAGACTGTAGATAGAGGTTTGAATAGCACCTCTTGGTCAGCAATAGCAATTCTTCACTACCTCAACCTTTGCCAAATTAATTCCATAAATGTTTTAGTATTAAAATATTGGTAAGTTGGAAAAATTAGATCTGGAGAATGAGGTATTGTCTTAGTTCAAGAAGGCATGCAAGTCTTTAATGAAGGCAGGTATGATGTCAAACTAATAATCACAAGTTTAGAAACTGCTAAATGCTATGAAAAACTGCTCACTGTCCTGGTATCTAGAGAGTATAAGGCCTAAAAAGTAAGAAACAGCTATTGCTACTGGTGGCTCCTGAAGCAATGAAATATGTTTGGCGCAGACGTTCACTTTCCAGGTCTGCTAGTTACACAGATACCACATCTTGCTTCAGCTAGCAACGAGACACACTTTATCCAATAAATTGACCAGGCGAGGCTATTCATTTGACCTTAATTACCCAAGTGTTCACCCAATACTACGCAGACAGAAAACATCAGTTGACACACTGGTCCTGCTAATAGTGATACTTAGCACTCCCTACCATTTTTCATCTTCAAAGCACTTTCCAAATTTTACTTAATTAATATCTTTGAAGATGCCAAACTGTTTGCTGATATTTCACTGATAGTTTCTGCTCTTTCCAGAGCAGAGGACAAGATGCCATTTCCTAATTAGATTTTAGTAGAGACACTACTGACTTCCCCTTCTTCTCATCTGGTTTTCAGTATGCTTCTGTTTCCAGCAATCTGACCTCTTGCCAGCCAACACCTGGGGAATTATTGCCTTACTTGCCTTTTAAATTGCAGATAACAAATTGTTGCCAAAGCAAAACCTCTTCAGTTTTTTCAGGCAAATTTAAATGTTACATCCTTAACTTTCAGAACTCCAATCCCTTTACTAGGTAACAAAGTAGGAGTCAATTAGTTCAAAAAATTAAGCTCAGTATTATAGTTTTTCTATCTTTTTTTAAAGCTTTCTAGGTAGAGTTTCTTGAATTTGTGCTTAGACTCTTACAAACATTTAACAGAGGCTTGAATTATGGTCCATTGTTTCAGCTGAAGCTTTGGTAGGTTGTTGAAATATGGATGTGATTCTGGACTTTTCATGTTTTGATGGAATGTCTAAAGGCACATACAGTATATTACATATTATCAGCACTGCTGCATCTGTCACCATTGGAGGTGAATGGGCTATTGGCAGAGCGCACTCTGGAAAGTCACAAACAAGAATTTCCACTGAGGTCACAAAGCTCACAACCTTTATACAAAATAATGTATAAAAGTATTTTTTTGCAAAAAAAAATAAGAAGGTACATGTATCTACAAAGGATGGTTTTATCCCATAAAATGAAATGGGAAACAGCAGAGTTTCAGTAAACGGGAGGACAGCGCATTGCTCAGATGGTTTTACAAAGTAGACAGAGAGCAGGTTGTTGGGAGACTGCTCCAGTGGCCCCCTGGGCCACTGGAAAATTGTGCCTTACACTACATTACAAAACTCTCCCCTGTTGAATATTAAATGACCTAGACGTTAAGGAAGATTAGTTTCCTTTTAGTCCTTTTCTTTTCATTTTCTTCCATCCTCTCAACTATTTCTTCTAATTCTGCTCTAGCTGTAATCATCTTTCAAATATGTATGTGTCAGACATAGTACTGTCCATCAGTTGTCACAGCTTAAATATACACATGCACACTTGCTCACGCTGCACACGCATGTTTGTGTCTGGCTGTAGTTCTTTCATCTGCAATTCAGCAAAGAATTGAACCTGCTTGCATTCTGTTCAAGAAAGCACTTAAACATAAAAGTAAGGATAAGGCTGAAGCTAAGCACATTGCAATTAGCAATGGGTTGTTTAATGAAAGGTTGAGATGGACGGTACTTACTGATACTTTATGAACTATAGGAAGACACCTCCTTCCACTAACTTTCTGAGATGCAAAAAAAATCTATTTCAGTCAGACAGTGGGTACTTTTGCCAGCAGAAAATCCATCTGGACTAACTCTAATAGGATGCTAAAAACAGTAACAGTGAGAGAAACACCCAGATCACAAATACTTGCTAAAGACGCAATCAGCAGCCAGCATAACCCTTGGGGACTCACTGTTTAGTCCTCTGGAAGAAGAGGGTGAGCTTTTCTAAAAGAATAAAATATTGATAAAAATACACCTACCCCACACACAGAGGAAAAAAAAAAAAGAAAGAAAAAGAAGAAAAAAGCAATTTGGAAGTAGAAAAGAGAGGGGAGAGATCTCAGGGAGGAACAATTTTAAGCCAGTCTGCTACTTCCCCCACCAGAAGCCATTCATAGAACAAAAGGCCTCTGAGAAGGTGTGGACTAAAAGAGCTCATATAGGAGGTACAGGAGAGAATTTGTTTAAAAGAAAGAGCTGCAAAGCAAAGGTCACTTCAAAGACTACACAGAAATGGGGAATGTTGACCTGCTTCTCCCTTTTACACTGTGGTGTTGCCACGTTGGTATGCTCTGCCCTACTTGTGAAATTATTTCTAAACACAGATTATCTTGGTACCATTTTCCCTGTTCTCTACACAGTTTTCAGGACCAAACTGTCCTCAAAGCTCCAGAACTGAAACATAATATATTTTAGTTGCAACACACCCTCCTGCAAAATGAAATGTCTGAGGTTGTTTGTTTGTTTAGTTGGTTGGTTTTGCACAGTTGTATTTATAATTCTTCACATATACCTCAGCTGGGTGTTCAAAGCTTTTCTTTAATTGTGCTTATTCTTTTGGAAGTGACTGGGTACAGCCTGCACTGGTTGCAACTGGATGACAAAAAAAAAGAGTGAAAGAAGAGCTTCACTGTCCTGTAGCTGCCAATATTGAAGCAAGCACATACATTGTGAAGAAAAAGAGCTCTGTCAAACAATTAAGAAACCAAAGCCGTATTGCCCTTCCTGTTTCTGAGATATTTTGGTCCATCATCAGTTTGGACACCTCCTCAAAGCTAATTTTCTATTTCTGGGCCATTCATAGTGTTTCAGTTCCCATTTGGCATAGTACAACACATCTCAAGGTGGGTCTCTATTTGCTCCTGCAACTGAGATGGATGGAAAAGTTTTGCATGAAAACAAGGCAGTTTCCTGAGGACGTCTTTAATGGTTTCTTTTTCTGTCCATTAATTTTTAATAATGTAAGTTGACAAATGCATTGGTAAAAATTACGCCGGAGGAAGATTGAAACCTAGTAGTATGTGCAAAGCTATTCTGCTTTTGTAAATCCTGCTTCTGCTAAAATGAAGGAGTCCGAAGAAGACACTACAGACTTTTACTTCTCTAGGACTACAGCAAGTCTGGCCCTCATTGGCCATGCTCTAGAGCATTGGTCCTTGGTAACATTATAAAAATAGAAAGGAAAAGAAAAAGAATTCTGTGTTTGTCTGCTGCTTACCAATTCCACAGGCTTACTTTCCTCCAAGTATATGTATCGTAACACTTCCAAAATGAAATCAGCATCTAATCCATCCATGAGTAATTTAACCTGTAGGAAATAGAGAACAAAAAGAGTGCTTTTAGATAAATCCTAATTAATTGTACATGCAAATGTCTTGGATGGATGTGGTCATGCAATTCAATTAGATGACTAATTATGTTGGAATTATAATACCATATTTAAATAGATAAACACACATAAAAGTGCCTGCCCAGGAGTTTGCATGCTGGAGTCTGGGAATAGAATCATTTATTGGCTCTTTAGTGCCACCTGTTGAAAACTGAAAACGCATGCAAATGAAACTGCGCGCCAATTAGACGCCCATTTAGAAGGGCAATGTCCATTTGCTTGGCAGGTGTGAAACAGTCATAATCTTCATAAATTTAACAGCTGGGTTGGAAGTATTTGAAACATGGTTGTCACCCTACAAAGGAAAGCGTAACATACCATTGGGGATGCTGGGAAACAGGAGCCAACTCTTGGGACATGTGGCACGTTCATAATATCACATCTGTTCAAAAAATTAAGTGGTTTCCCTTCTTGCCAGTAAGCTGTCACATGGCATATATCAAAACAGGCATCCTAATTACAGAAGCCTCCTCTTCCATGAGCAATTCCATAGTAGTACTTCTCTGCTAATTAAGAGCAAGATTACTACTGCTTTACTCATGCAGAGTTTTGCTGGAACCAGACTGACAACTTGTAGGGTATTGTGCTATGCAAGTTGAGGAGGGTAAAGTACCTGCTGTGTGTGTGGGAAACAAGCAGGAGTGAATTCAATATAAGAAGCTCTGCCAGTACACTGTGCCCAGCTGTGACAACATGGTGGCCAAGTTGCTGACCTCATCTCTGAGGTCAAAAGAGCAGATCATAGCAAAAAAGGTCCTAGAAGTTCAGTTTTCAGAAATAGTGTTTCTTGCCTACTTTACTATTTTACTCTGCAAAGAGCATCCCTCTCTGGCTACATTTCCCCTTGGGTTTTAGGCTATGATCAAGTTCAATCAAAAATGCATAATATGGTCTGATCTCAGGCCTGGGTTGTGTTCTTCATCGCAGACCAAATGTCACAGCAGGTTTGCCAAAGGCAAAATAATGTAAAATTTCTTATTAAAGAAATCAAATCTATTTCTTGTGCAAAACCACTCATTTCATCCCATTACCTACAATGTGAAAAGACACTCTGCTAAGTAAAAGAGAACAAGCGGCTTGACAAAAGTATGCAAGGTGGAGGTAAATCATGTGGCTGCTTCACAGACACCCCTTTGTAAAATGTGGCATCATGGCTCAGTCAAGTGGCACTTCAGGTGAAAAAGGAACATCCTGGTACAGCAGGATAAACCATGATGGAGATTTTAGAGTGTTGAGGCCTACAGGATGGTGCAGGGAAGCTAGGACAATTTAGGCATGTTCTGTGCTCCTCAATCTCTCTCCAGCTCTGGAGGAACCTCAGTCAAGGAAAGACAGTGAGGATTTAAGACCATCAAGTTTTCCTTTCGTCATGGACTTCAAGTACAGTTTTATGGTGATAAATCAAAACCACTACCTCAATCTCTTTGCCTCTAGCTCTGCTGTGCCTTAAAACATAATGGTTCATGCACATCATTATCTAGATGTTGAAGGACCAGAACCTACTGCCAGAGCTGAGCAGAGGAAAAGACCCCATATTTTTCAGAGTATGTTAGATTTTTCAAAATCTGGTCTCATTCTCTATAGAAACAAGCCTCCCCAAATATGAAAAGCCATCAAGAAGAAGACGGCAGGCCCCAGCCCCACAGCTGTGCACCTACCTGCCCGTGGTAGAGCCTGCATTCTTTCCCTCGGGACACCCGTGAGGTGAGTTGAAATGGCTGGGCAGCTGAGGGACAACACTGAAATTCTGCCAATGCCAGGCTAAAACAGGCCCTTCTCCATGGATTGCCTTCATTTCATCGCCTTATCAAATTCCCACCCACTTTCACTGCATTTCTTTGAACCAGCCTTCCCGACAACTTTAAGCTAAACGTATTATTAAATCAAAGTATTACAATTGCCTATAGCATTTTTGACCTTTCTGGTTGACTTTCACTCCTGCTGAGAGATTAGGCTGCCCAGATGTTTGTCCAGGTGTCACTTTCATGGAATTGCCAAAACACGGGGTGTGTCCACCTATCTGACTGGGCTTTCTAACATTTCTATGTAGGTATTTGAAAGGATAATAAGATACAGAAATCATTCCACCCAAATGAAAGTAAACCTTTGTCTGAAACATCAACTTTGAGATCATGAGCAACCTTAAGCACAATATTTTTGGCACAAAATACTTCCTGTTTCAGTTTTAATCCTTTTTAAACATTATTCTTTTCCAGTTAAACACCTGTTTCAGCCTTACAGAAGCTGATTCTATAGAATTATATTCAATACCTATTATTCTTCCAAGTGGGAAAGAACTTCAGAGAGAAAAGTAGAATAGCTATTATGACAGTAGCACTTTATTATGGAGTAGCTTTTGGAAAAAAAGGTAAGTTGGTGGCTTTGACAGATAATTATGGACTCCTATTACACAGCAGAATATCATAAAAAAATTAAAATATGTAAAATGTCTTTCACATTTCAAATAAATGTCAGCTACTTTTTCCTCAGTTAATTGACTTACCAATTTAATGAAGCAGAGTTTTTTTAAATGTAAAATATGCACTCTTTGGGTTTCTTGCAATATTTATGTTAAAAATATTGTAAATATTGCTTCCATACATTATTTGGCTCTTGAGGAGAAGTGTTTGGAAATGATTCAACACACTTCATCTTGTTTGCCTTTGTCGTGCAAAATGAGAAAAGATTTCATAGTAAAACGCTCAACTACAAAACATTCTACTTCTCTACTAATATGGCTTGAAAATACTTGTGATTTCAGGATTAAGCACAAGCATACAGCACATACAAAAGGCGCTTTGTGATTACTTGTAGTGCATTTATATTGTGCCATCTACCTTCACTCATGAGTAAAGTCATTTGGAAAACTTTTGTTGCTGGACTGATCTAAGCACTCCAAGGTGAGTAGCTTGAGCCACTTAGAAAAGGCCCGATTTGCAGAAATTGAGGGACGCCCTCTTTCTATCTACTACTACTTTTTAAAGCATGCTTCTTTTAAGGAGCGTCAAGTTGGATACCCAAAATCAATACTCACTTTTGAAACTGGAGGTCTCAGGCTCAGCTCCAAAGAGTGAAAGACCAGACACCAACTGGCTATATTGTGGTGTCTCGATTTCTGGGCTTCCATAGAAGAAAACCTCAAGCTGCTTTTGTAGCCTCACAAAATGCAGACATTTATTTTTGTTAAAATGAATCGCCTTGCATGATATGTCCTATCTATGTACACCCTGCAAATTTCTCTTGAAGAAACATAAAATAACCTATTTCAGATCTTCATCCCTATCTTATGGGAGCTATCAGCTTTCACTGTATTGAAGAGGATTTTACCAATACATCCAAGGTATAGAGGGTTGTGTCAAACAAGACAAGATGACATCTCCTCAGTATTGCCCTTGGCATTTGCATTCATATTCGCTTGGGGGTTTGTCAGCTGGTGCAATGTTGGGAACAGAAGAATGATAACAGTAACGGGATAAAGCAAAGTAGGACACCAAAAATCCAGGAGCTCTGCCAGACTCAGAGATAACTTGTTCCACCAAAAAACTAAAATGGAAAAGCTATCATCTTTCTCTCTTTTCTCCAAACACAGCAGTTATTAAGAGGACTTACTCTGAGCTTGTCTCTGCTGCAGTAGCCTGGTAGGAGTGGCTGTCATCTCTAGCAAAAGGTAGGAGTATCTCCTGCAAGGCTTTGTGGGAGAGACAAAGAATTGGAGGGAGACCGGTGAACAGCGCTTTGTAGCACCAATTCCTAGTCATTCACCGATTTCCTACCTTTCTATTTTTTTATCCCTGAAGAACATATCCTGGGAGTTGCAACTTGAAAGATCACTTTGGACATAATCTAAAGAGGTTTTTTTATTGCCTGCTGATGATGCTGTGATCCCTGCCTGCTATTCAACATGATAACAGTCCTGCTACATGACAGCTACCTATTCCACTGCACAACAGTGGGATTTCACTGATGTCAGTTAAAGAAAAAATCATTATTAAATTGCATCTGCATATACTATGAACTAAAGGTACCTCATATGTTAATGGAGTGAAAAGCATGGGAAAAAAAATTGAGCTACTGAATAACAGGAGTTCAGAGTAAGCAGGTGAATTTATTCATATTTCGTTTTGCAGGTAGTAGGTTTACCCAGTGCTAACTTGGACCACATCTACAAATGATGGTGATAAAAAAACACTCCTGTGTTTCAGTTGATACACATCAGAGAACTCTACTACCAAACCAAAAACCACACTCAAACATGTTCCTGGGAGAAAAGTAGGCTAAAGATATTGTCTCTCTACTTCCAGACAGGGCCTGTTCATTGTGGCTGGTGAAGATGATTATCTCAGATTCAAAACCAGTAGGAATAACCTTTCCAGCTGCCTGAAAGACAATGACTGTTCTTAAAAATATAGTAGCTATTGGCTATACACAGCTATTATTTTCAAAGAAGTTATTAATTCAGGGAAGATAAGTTTTTTGTTTTTTTCTAGTGCAAGAAGTAACTTTATTAGAACAATGAAGCGTAATGGCCACGGAATAGGTTTACATCAGGGTCATAACTGTAATCACAGTTGGATGGTGGTATGCAGAGTGTTCACCTGCGACTTGTACTCACAGAGTTAGCCTTTTTTGAATACAGAGCATAATGGCACTATGCCAAATAAAGACTGTGCGTCTCTTATTTATCACTGGGATCCACCAGAGGCCTTTCTTCTTGATTAGCTCTTCTCTCAAATTTCCTTGTACTAAATCCTTTTACTTCTATGTGGTAGAAACTGTCTGATGCCTTTTTGCTCTGCCTCCAGTCCTGTGGCAAGCTGCTAGGACAGCTCATTGATACAGAAAACCCTATTCAAAAAGCATCTTTTGAAGTACCTGATGTATGTCTCCACCTTCTGAAGCAGACAATCCACTGACGTGTGAACAACAGGGACAGCAATGAAATACTAAGATTTCAACAACAACTTGCTTGGAGTATTTGCTCTAGATCACGTTACTGACTCTACATTCATCAAAATAAGCAACAGTTTGTGTTAATACATATGTTTTTAGATTCACATACAAAGGAGCTTCCCTTCTAAACAAGATGGACTGGATTCCTGACAACAGCCTGGCTGAGGAGCACTGCAGGGATGGTGACCTGAGATGGGCAGCAGCAACAACCCCAACCCGATCCTGTGTTCACAGCACTTTTACAGCATCAGGGGACTTCTGGCTGTTAATAGACTTAGGTGCAACTGTGGCTCTGTGGTTATCTTCACCATGAACCAGAAAAGATTTAGCATAATCTCTCTCTCCACACCTACCCATTCTCTGCTTATACCTTTTTCTAACTCCATGCATTTGCAAGGTGACTGGCTGAGACCTTACTTCTGCTCAGTGTGGAGGTTCGCTCCAGAGTGATTAATGATATAGTTTGCTTACTCAGGGTGTTGCCTGGGGGCTCCAAATCAGAGGAGGGTCTTTACCAGACACTGTGCAAATGCACAGCTAGAAACAGTCTTGTAAGAGTACTTTACCCAAGGCCACAAAGAAAATCAGAGACAGAGCAGAAGTGAACATAGATCCCCAGAGTAGTGCCTTGACAGAGCAGAAGTGAACATAGATCCCCAGAGTAGTGCCTTTGCCACTTAGCATTTGATCATGAAGTTGCCATGGATGTTTATTTGGCTGCTTATAGACTTGCAGGATGAAGATCTTGGATTGCTTTGGTCATAACTCAGTTTGGAAGTGGCCACCATAAAACATTCCCTCCCAAATGAATTAGATCCTCAAAACATAGTGAAAGGTCTTGAAATTGTATCAGCATTGCCAAGCTAACCATCTTCCCAAAAGCCAGCTGTTGATTTTATACAGTCAGAACCACTAGACCATTAGCACATACCACACATGTGAAATCCCTCTTTACAAATGATACTTTCTCATTATTCCTTCTGGACCTAATTCCAGGCTCATCGATAGGGCATTAAAACTTCAGAGGAACAGGACAGCAGCTTGGCCCCAAGTCGTAGCCAATTTGCCCAAAAAGCATGAGTGTATTTGCCTCAAAAGAGTTAATGGTATGACTCGCTGCAGGTTTTTCATAGAAAGCTAATCTTGCAAACTTGACTTGTCAATCCGAGGTGTTGTTTTATCTGCAGCGGCGCAGAGTGGGTGGAGCAGAGAGCACAGCTGAAACGTGAACTCTGACAAACGCAGACAAGAAAACATTTGCAGCCGCTGTCTGTTTGGTGCAAAGTTTTGGTTCATTAGCCTTGAAATGTTTCATTAACAGAATGCTTTTGGTGTGCTATAAACAGTGAGTGCCTTTGCATGCAACAGCACTCTGTCAAAAATGAATGTGGTTTATTCCCTTTTGTAAAATATTTAGAAAGTGAATGACAAACTTAAGCAATGGTCATATTTGTGTGATCTAAACAAAAGAGCAACATTGTGGTAACAAGCACCTAAAAATACATTTGTTCGTTTCTAGTTCTCACAGTGCTATGGTTTTGTTTGTGGCTCAGAAATACAGTTCTCTCTACCTTTTGTATTCTTTTTCCAAATGTTTTAAAAATAGGAAAAATACATAAATACATACTGCTACATTTAAGTGTTCTTAAAATTATTTAAGGCCAAAACTTTCCGCATCTGATCCGAACTAGTTCGTGCCCATCCCTGGTCTTGTATGTGAAGGTCAAATATTGCAATTTTTATTCTGGCAAAGCTTTCAGTGAAGGCAGACATTTTTTGTGGTACATAAACACAAGCTCCAACAAACCAAACTGAAGACAGATGGAGTTTTGCCAGAAAAAAAGACTTTGTAAGGAGATATTATTTTGGATCAAATAAACAGAGAGAAAAAAAGACATAAACAAACAAACAAAACCTGATCTGAATCATAACCCAGATTTTAAACTTAATCTTCTCTGAGATTAGAGAAAATTTTGCTCCTTGTCCCAGGTTTTATGATATTTGCTCACAAATTTTAACACCAAATTGTCCTGGTTCAGGGCAATGAAGAAGCCAAAGATGCTCTAATACAATGAAGCCCAGTGTTACCCTTGAAGTACTTGAACCCATGAAGAAAGGCAATTTTTTCTGATTCTCTTTAGTTGCGGACAGCAATTAAGTTATTAGAAAGTTAGCATACAAACAAGATCTCATAAAAGAGACTTCATAATATTTTGAAAATGTGTCCCTCTGTAGTGTGAATCTCTCTTTTTCAATGGTTTGAGTGAAATGACAGATCCGAAATAGACAATCCTGTGTATTAACCTTAAGAGGGGTCAGAGCAGAGGCCGTAAATCCAGGCAATTCCTAAATTACCTTGGATGACTCAGCTAGGCCTAGATCCTTTGCAGGATTTATGTTTTTAGCTCCTTCTTCTATGCAAAAGTTTGAAATAACATCAGCATTGCTAGGTCAGCTAACAAAAGAAAGGTCTAATATAGGTTGAGAGTAGTTGCTGAATTTACATATATTTTGCACAGATACAGGTCTCCCTGCCCAGGTTCAGCATCGTGCCTTCTTAGTACCTGCTGAAATCTCTGCTGGTGTACCCATTTCAGTGAGACAAACAGCAGCAGTTGCCTTTCAGGATCTGTGACTACTTACCAGCATAGGTATATTTATGGCTCAGAGGTACCTTTTCCCACCTGGAAAAGTCTGCAGTACTGGGGGTCACAGCAAGTACCATGAGAAATGGGGAATAATCCTGTGAGTCTTTAGTTCAGTTGAATTTCCAATGATGCCAGCAATAATGTTGGGTACAGAACCGGGTTCTTTGCTATGAACATTTTTTCAGGAATGAAATTGGATTTTATCTAATCAAACCATTTTTGCTAGGGGTAATTTTGGTTTCAGGTAACTTCAGAAGAAGAAACAGGAATGGAATGGGGGAGGGGGGATAGACAGGGGGAATTTGGCCTTAAGTCTTTGCTGTATAAGTGACCGTATAACACTTTATTTGCATATCTAGCATTTAAAGGGTTACGCGTGTAATTATTTAACGTAACTCCGAATAAGCTGTTTGATTTTCTTTCATCATGAGCCAAACATTAGGCTTCGAAAGGAATTCCTTTAAACTTCAATAATATAAAGGCACATGGCAATGTGAAAGTTACAACTCTAGCTTAAATGAGTCAGACATAAAGGTATTTATGACTGATATTCTCTGAATATACCAACTTCAGACACTTTAAAGTCTAGTTCTGCTGTACACGGATAGGTACAGGAATATCAGCCATTGCACATCTGCAGAACTCTTCCTTTTAAGCAAAGCAGAGTCCAGTCCCTAAACTTTTTTTCCTGTTTTAAGAAAAAAAAAACCAACATAGCAAGCCACACCAGGCCGTCAGCACCTGAAGCAAGTAAAAGCAATTCCTTTATGAACTTCCCACCAGTTATTTGTTTTGTGAGGCTCATAGAGAAAAAGAATAAAAAAAGCTAGTGAAAAAACAGTGTGTCCCAGTGAAAAGCATTGCACATGAAAGAGAGAAAGAAATGAAGTGAATGTTGTTTTTTCTTGATGAAATAGCAGATTGGATCTTAGGCTTTTTACAAACTCTAGCACAGGTGATCATCATTTGTTCTGTCAAAAGCATTTTCAATGACATGACCAGAACAATGTGGCTGTGATTACAAGGATCAGCATGGATTGAAAGATACTCAGGGCATTTACCAAAGGGATATTTATAGCAGTGCTAAAGATGTTCACTTTTTTAAACAGACTCACACATTCTAGGAGCAGAAGATTTGAAATCAGGGTTGCTCCATTTGGTTTTGCATTTGCCATGCTAACGAGCACAGCCATGTCCTCTCACAAACGAAGGCTGAACATGCCAGTTGAAATGTTATTGTCATAAAGTCAAATCCAAATGCTGAAGAGGAAAATTGAGATAGTTTTCATTGTGAACTTTGATGTGAAGCATCACAGCTTTTGGAGAACAGCCATACCTTTGATCTTGCAGAAATTATGAGGAATCAACCA
>NW_008824650.1:434677-442392 GCF_000699105.1 Pygoscelis adeliae
AAAATTTTCAAAAATCATCATATCACCTAAGGAAAAAAAAAAAAAATGGCAAAGATTTAACAGAAATTTAAGCAATTCTGGTAGCACGCAATGTAAAGTTCATAGTAGACTCTTAATTTTCTGGCAGAAACTCTGAGACATCCAAGCTTCAAAATAAGTTTGCCTGACTTCTAACAACACTGAAATAGATAAATGTGGCCATTTGGGTACCTCAGCCATGCAGACAGCCAGGGATAGTGTGATGCAAGGAGGAGGCAGAGCCTGAGGGAAGGAGCATCTCCTGATGGCAGAGCAGCTCCCCAAAGCCTGTCTTCAGTGGGAGGGAGCAGACAACAGCTGCAAGGCAAAGGCTGCCAACTTTAATTCTTTCTATTAGTGGATCATTATCAAATGAGGAGGCTAATGAGAGTCGGGATTGCCTTTACAGTAAATGTCTGCCCTGTGCACACCCAGGCCCCCTTCCCTGGTGGGTCAGGAAGCCCTCGCTGGCAGCAACCCTCAGGAGCTGCTGCAAAATCCGGTGGCACGGCCACCGCAAGGCACATGGGGAGGTCCTTCCAGGACAGACCCTCTGGTAGCTGCCAGAGACACTTCCCCAAGCAGCTTGTGTGAGGGCAGAGAGAAGGGACTGGGGTTTGGCACCTCCTGACGGCAGAGTTGTGCCCCATGTTCCCTGCTTTGCTGTTGACCACAGCTGCACGTGGCTCCGCAGCAGGGCTGCTCCCAGGCACCCCAACCAGCACGTCTTTCAAATGCACTTCGCTTACAGCTTGTCATGGCTTTTCCAAATAGCTGCATTTTGTTTATGTTAAATGAAATGCTCCTGAAGTACATTCTACTGCTTTCCCTGAGAAGGCCATAGTATGGGTGATCACAATACCAAAAAATAACAAACAAGGTAGATTTTATGTGCTGCCTTTCATTCAAGATTAGAAATCTTTTGCCTCTCTCAGTGATTCCTCCTATACCTGAAGTGAGCAGAAGCTTTAGATTTGAGATATCTTGTTTTAAAGATGCTCAATGAAATGAATTTCTCAATAGTATTTCTACATCAACGTGAGCAAGTACGGAGCTGGGTGAATAACTGTGTTTTCAGTTGTGTGGCTGAACTAGAAACATAAGAACAAAGACCGTGACATTAATCTAGAAGAGAGGAAGGACTCTGTTGTTATATTTTTCTTGAGCAACTATTTTAAATTCTTCCTTCAGAGCATAAGCAGTACCCATAATGAATTTTTATTCAATGCAGAACTGAAATATGCTTTTGAAATAATTTTTTCAGTCAAAATTATTCACTTTGTTTAACCCAAATCCATCAATAATTTCAGATAATCCCAAACTGTATTTTGAGGGTACGAAATATTCAGACAAAAGATATCTAGCTCTAGTTAGAACATCAGCTCCTTAAAAGCATACATACATCATGGATTCTATTGTCTTTTCATAGTTTTACCTTACTTGAACACCAGATCCTGAATTTCCTCATGACGACTATTTGTTTCTTGTACTTTCACTCTTGTCATGTTTCTTGCAGCTTTGGATCTACCTTCCCAGATAACTTTGCTAGTTTAGGTTTCAAATTTTTAGAATGGTCTGTCTGGGTAAAATTACTTCCTGTAACCTGCAGCAAATGGTTTTTGATGTCATGGCTTTTTTCCTTTTTATTTTTGGAAATTTGTAGGATACAGGTAAATTATCAACACAAAATTTCTCAGTTCTTTGAGATTCTCCTGCCTTAAATTTTCCTGCTAAAATACATGCTAGGCATGTCTTAAGAGAAATCATATGCAAGAACATGACTTGATCAGCATCCCAGTGAGATACAGGATATTTTTCAGCTAGGGAGTTAATGGATGATGATACTATATTTGGCCAGCAAAAATAATGACACACTTTCCCTGGTCTACAAGAACTACTCCCACATTGATTTTAACTTAATATCTCCCTCATTAGGAACCTGCACAGAAGTTTGGCAGAAATACCCAAGACACTTATTGGATCATTCGCTGGTAATAATAGATACTGCTTTTTTTCCTGAGAATGTACAGGCTAATCATAAAAGGATAGCCTTGAAACAAAAGCTTTTTACAAAATACAGATTTTTATCAACTCCATCACTGTTGAGGTTAAATATTTTATGGAGCTAAATAAAACTTGGACTTCTCCACTTTCACGTTGTGGGATGCAATAAAAGCTTAAGAGCCTGATTCGCCCCACTGCTGAACGACAGCCATTACGCATCAAATGCCCTTCACTTCACAGTGGACTCTGGCTCTGATACAATCAGACTCCCAAAGCCCAGGTAAATTGATATACAATTTCAAAATGGAAAAGTCCATGCCAATAGCTGGGAGTGGCTTTTCTGGGGACCTGCTGTGGTCGAAGAACTGGATCCACATGCCCACTGGCCAAAATGCCATAAAGCGCTCCTGCTTGTCCTTAAAAGGAAGCAAGCACTTTAATAAATTTCTACTTAACAAAGCATCTGCTTTAATTCCATTGAACTCTACAGGATGTAAGTACTGGCTTAAGTGTTAAACTCGAGCCTTGGACAGGTCAAGCCAAATAAGCTCTGGCACCCGATTGCTGTGAGCCCTTCTGATGGGATAATGAAGGTATCACTGGGCTCATTCTACAGCTGGGAGACCAGGAGGACACTCAGCCGATGCTCTTGTAGCTAAGAAAGCAACCAAACTGCTTAATGGTGACACAATTGAGACTAATAACTCGACTAATAACTCATTGCCTGATTGTTTTTTTTTAAGTGCACTCGTGAAAATTAAAGCTCTGGGTCTGGGGCATGAAACCATTATCTGTACAACAGCTCACAGAGAGGGTTATCTAATAACATGAGAAATCTATTAGACTTGGTGGAAGCAAGAACTAAAGGAAATAAATCATGCAATAATGGTAAATCAGATCTCTAATTATGGCCCCACACAGGAGGCCAGAGGAGAAATATGTCCCTAGGACCACTACGTGGTATTTCTCATCCACTCTCTCATGTTAGAAGCATTCAATCATATCCTCCTGCCTAAATTCCATCAACCCCGTGGTAATTTCTAAACAAAACTGGCATGCTTGGGAAGGAGATAACTAGTGAACACCAGCATAACTTATTTCTTCTAAACTGCTCACAGACAAAGATCCTCACACCTTTTCCTCTGCCATTGGTGCCGGAAATCCCTGCATCTAAAGCCTGTGGAGTCAGAGGAGCTTCAGGCCCTGTGCAACTCCTTCATAACAGGCCAACTCTGCCTGTGATGGAAATGAGTCCACTGCTAGTTTCTGTTCCTACACACTCTCTGGTATGTCTGCAGATCCCTTCTCTGCTGCCCTGGGGAAACTGAGCAGTGGCCCGGGCTGAGACCTGAGGACTAAGCAGCAAGTAGGAGCAGATCCATGAGGAGCTAAAGCACATTTCACCTCTTCTCAGTTCAAAGTCAATGGAGGAAAACGGCACGTGGCAGCAGGACCCCAGAGCACAGTATTTTATCTCTCCACTGCTCTGATGCAAGACCTCTGGCAAAGCTGCTCCTTTCTCCACTTCAGCTTTGAGGGTTTTGCCAGGTTTAGCATGCAAGCGTGGATTCGTCTGAAAGGGAAGCACTTTAGTGTTGTTTAGCACCCCTCATTTGGACATGGGGTGCAGCACTATCCCCTGAGCAGCCAAGCCCACCACCCCTCCTTCCTACTCCACACCAGAGACTGCATCGCATGTGTATCTACACAGGTGGATGTGGAGGTGTGTGACCTCCTCGGCCCAGAGATCTGGAAGCTCTGTGGGTGCCCTGGTACGGTGGCGTCCTGTCTCTGAAACACTCCCTAGGGCGGCTGGATGCATCTGCCCTGTGCACCGAGCTGTGTTAATGCAAACACACCATCAGGAGGAAACCAGTACAGAGCACCAACAGCACAGCTTACACTTATCTGCAGTGATCCAGGCAAACAATTTGGTACAATGTACAGGCGAGGTATTAAGGGTCAGATTCATCTCACAACTTCAGTGTCTAGAAGGTAGGCATCATGACTTTCTCTGTAGTCCCACTTGTGTATGGAAACAATTTAATCTATTTTGGACCTTTATCTTAGGATGCCATCATTCTCCCTGTGAAGGTGCTTGCTCTTTGTGGTCTGAGGAGAGGTGTTGTGCTTGGCTTTCCCACATCTACTGCATAGCTTGAGAACACATCCCTCTCCCAGGTTTCTGATCTCAGCAGTGTATAGCGGATGATCAGTGAGAGACGCATCTATGAGGACTACAGATCAGAACTTAATACTATCCAGCTATTGTGAGCACCACTAACCAGCAGTGCAAGCTTTCTTCAGGAGCTACACAGTCCCACAGTAACTTTTTATTATTTTGTTGGGACCAAGGACACTGTGTACTTGGGAATTGTCCTGGTTGGAAAGACTTCACACCAACAGGATGTGCTAAAAAATGGACCTGATTCAGTAGAAATGCAGCACAAAAATCATTGAAAGCATCTAAATAAAAGTAAATAAGCCACAGAGTGACATAAATAATAGTGCTGAAAACATCATTAGACTTTTAATTTTAGCTCAAAAAAACTGTTGAGGACCAGTTTATCAGGAAGCCACACGATTCCCTTTGCTTTGTCTTAGCCACTTTTGCATGCACAACTCTTTTCTTAGACACTCACTTTGGTCCAAATCCTGTTCTGATTTCTTTCCACAGTAATCAGCATTTCTCTGTGACAGGAGGCACCTCTGCAGCACTGTGGTTTTCCATTTAGAGATCAGTTCAGAGGCCTGTGCATTTGTAGAGCTCTTCTCAGATGGCTTCCTCCACCTGGGTGAAAGGAGAAGCAAGGACTCAGTGGTGCACTGCAGAGAGGAAGGACCGTTCCCCCTCCTTGCCCTCATGTGGAAAGCAGAGTTCATAAAGGCTGTCTTAAGCTGTATCTGTATTGCTAAAAAATGCTGCAATTCATGCTAAATAAAGCAGGCCTGAGGCCAAATGACATGACCTGGTCAAATCCATGTTGCACAGCACTTGGTCCTGGGTTTCTTCTGGACTATATTGTGCAGCCAATGGGGACCTTAAGACATAGTGATCATCCTTTGTGTGTGCTTCCATAGTTCCATGTTTTTGAAATCATGTGAGGGCTGTGTTGCTGCCCATCAGGGTGGTGTTTTCATTGCATGAAGCCTTTGGTAAGAATTGTTTGCGTTGGGCAATGGCATGTGAATACACATTTAAGGGTACAAATCCTTCTGGGATAGCGTTGGAGTACTGTGTAAGGTGGAGGGAGACAGAAAGTTTGCAATCTCACTCGTACTGCCTCTTGGGAATGGCCACGGGCACATGCCGTCCCCTGATGCGGACTAGGAAATGTCTAGCAGGGTGCCAATGTGCAACGAAACAGCGTAGATGATGGGGAGCCACTAGTCTAGTCTGAGCCTGAGCCCCAGCCCTGCTTTTTTTGCAAACATAGGCATATCCAGGGAGGTAAGATTGTTGTTAAGTACAAGCTAAGGCCATTTTTCACCTACAGAAGAGATGACCAGTCACCCAACACCCCAAATGACATGTTCAGATGGATACTGACTGCGCAGAAGGGCTTTGCACCCTTATTTCAAGTGAAATGGTTGTGCCTACAAGGAAATAACTGAAAAAAGGTGGCTCTTGAAACATGAAGTTTATTTCAGCTGATGTACATTTTAATGAGAAAATGATATACATAGAACTTTACACTGTTTCCTTGCAGCAAGGCAAATATAGCTAAATCTTTGCACAGTATATCTGGAAACTGAAAAAAACCCCAACTAACCCATTAATTGAAACCTTTTCCATTTACACAGGAATGAAACAGAATAAACTCCACATTTCCACAGTCACATATTACTGTAGACATAAAAATATTCCTGTGGGATCACACAGTCAGAAATCACCTACTCAAGGGGATACGAATGATGACTTCAATAGAAGATGGACATAAATTTTAATTAGTTGGTTATTTGATCTTGTGTTGTTAGTGATGGAGGATCTCAGAAGGGAATTAAGTATGCTTAAGACTGAAATTGCTTAGAACCAAAACACACTGCAAGGTAAGTTAGATACCACTATATTAAAAGAAACTTTGCACCAATTAGAGATACAATGAAATAAAAATGGCAATTGCAATTAACCAATCAAAAAATGCAAGTGAGATCAAACCAGCTATGGGGGTAACTAAATTTATCCTTGACTTAATCAGACCTGCTAAGTATTTTCAAGCAGATCTGAGAAAAGGTATTAACATTCCTGGGAACATTTTCTCCTAGAAAAGACAATTTAGGAATAGAGAAACTAGGTCCAGATTTTTTGCTTTTATCTGTTTTTCATTGCATTTCTCCTTCTATTTATACATCCTAAGCAAAGCATCTCTTACATCATTTATATACTTTGCTTGCTCTCGCCAGTATACCAGTCTTTCCACCTACTATCTATTACCTTATGTCAGGAATACCTCTAAAGTTGTCACAGCTTCAAAAAAAAAGGGAGCAAATTATTTATTCTTTTATAGTTTTGCAATCAATAAAACTGTGCATGTGCAGCTTAACATGAGGCTGGGCATGTAGGACTGCAGCCTGCTTTGGAAAGCGAAGCAGGACCAGGAGAGACGCCTGCTCTCTGGACAGCAATCACCCATGCTGGGAAACTGCTGGCTCGGTGCGTGGCACAGTTTTGACCTGTGCCAAGTGTCTCGTTTTTCCCTGACAAGGTCTGGGCACAGTTCAGGGGTTGGTGTAGACGGGGGACCTCTGCCAGTAAGCATCAGGGAATGCAGCTACTCTTCTGGGGGACAGAGAAAATTAAGCTGCATGGGTTTGAGCCATGCCAGGCCATGCCAGCTGGCCTCTGGGCCAAAGAAAACTCCCATTTATTTACTACTGTATATCTAGCTTCTACACACAAGTATTTAGACTGTCTTAGCAGCTTGTAACGAAATCAATCAGTCCTGCCTATCGCTGGCACCCATTTTCCTGTTATTCTTGATTTTCAGCATTTGGAAATTGCTACATTCAACATTACAAAGGAGAATTCAGCTGTCTGAAATTTCAGTGGCATTGCACAGATACACCTCAGACTTCTTTTTAACAGTTGAGTCTGTATTAGATAAACAATGTTTACAATGGAAAATTGCAAAAAGTAGTTTAGACTTTTTGTCATGTTTAGTGATTAAAAATTATTGATGATTTAGGTGGAAATATGTAAATTGAATCATCAGATAAAGCTCATGAAGGTTCTACAGTGTCAAAGAAACGAACCAATGAGCCAGAATCAGCATGGACAAACTATATTCACCTTAACTAATGATTAGAGAATAGTCATGATCACTTTCATCCTCACATAGAGTTTCTTCTTCCCTTTCAGAAAAAAAAGGAAATAATTTGTCCAATTGACTTGCTACTGACCTTGCATTTTTCATCCTTTTTTCTCCATCTTACAAACTCTGGCCACTCAACATTCAAGACCATCACACTTTGTTGACATCCTTCTACCATGATCTCGTATGACCTTCTTCTCTGGCAGGATGTCTGTCAGAAGCTGCCTGCACAATCTAAATCACATTTCTATTTAATTTCATAGAATCATAGAATCATAGAATAGTTTGGGTTGGAAGGGACCTCTAAAGGTCATCTAGCCCAACCCCCCTCCCGTGGGCAGGGACATCCTCAACTAGATCAGGTTGCTCAGAGCCCCGTCC
>NW_008824650.1:444182-493573 GCF_000699105.1 Pygoscelis adeliae
TACGATTGGCCTTCTGGGCTGCGAGCGCACATTGCTGGCTCATGTCCAGCTTTTCACCCACCAGTACCCCCAAGTCCTTCTCGGCAGGGCTGCTCTCAATCCCTTCATCCCCCAGCCTGTATTGATACTGGGGCTTGCCCCGACCCAATTGATGAAGATATTAAACAGTACTGGTCCCAGTATGGACCCCTGCGGGATGCCACTCATCACCATTTCTCCCTTTGAATCCTCCTTTAAATATAATTTCTATTATAGGAACAAAAAGGGCCAGTCCTCTTTTCTAATAAATATCAAAAAATCCATACACAAAAACACGAACATAATAAAAAAGATTCTTGTTAAATCTGAGTACCTAACACCTTTTCCTTTCATCAAATCTTCAACAGTATAGTATCAATTTACATCCTGATCCTACATGTCTACAAACTTAAATACATGACAGTTCATGCTTAAATTAACTTTTTTCCCCCTATTTTCATTATTAGAAGTTGCTAATAATCTGACTGCTCCATTGCCTGAGGAAGGGACGAAGACCTGACCCCTCTTCACTAGGGGAGAAAGGTGTCATTATTTCATTGTATATTGTATTACAGATGTTGTTATACTCTTTCTGTTCAAAGTAAAACAAGTTTCTAATGTTTGCAGAATTGGAGTCCCCTGGGCACTTGCTTTAAAACAAAGTAGAGAAGTTAGGACATTGTTGGCCCTACATGTATTCCTGCACATACAAGAGCGTATGTACACTAGTAAGAATATGTACATTAGTAATAATAATAATACAGAGGAAGTGTAGTAATGGAGTAGGAAGACAAAATGTCCTACCAAGCTTTATATTTAAAAATAGCCATAACCTCACAATTATAATTTGGTAAGCAAAATGCGAGTCCCTGACAAAATAATACAACTCTTAACACAAAAATTCTGAACATATAGACAGAATAATAAAAAAGTCACAAATGAATCAATAAATAAGCCTGAATTTATGTAAGGCTCTTTAAAAGAACAAATTATGCCAGATGAACTAGATGATAGCAATTTTTCGTCAAACTACTCCATTCATGGATTTTAAAGATCCTGAAGTTCTTTACAAATTAAAAATTTGCAGAACCTCCAGTATGTACTTACACACGGATTGAAAGCAAATGGCCAAATAGTTTCTTTGCATGTAATACAGATGTAGGAGTGAAGGGAGTTTTGGCCAAAGAACTATTAACACAAAATCACTGTGACGGCCCTAAGTTTGATTTTAAAAATAAATACAGACAAATGCATGCACACAGCTGTATTTGAGCCTAACTTTGAGGAATCCAGCTCTGAGGATTCGTGCAGAGTAGTTAGGACATAGGTCGTTAAGGTCTTATCTAAAAGATAATCTCTCTAAAAAATGATGGAAGCCTATTGCTTCAGTCACCCAGAACTGGACGAGGCATTGAAGAACATGCTTCAGGAGTAATCCTCTACTGGCAGGGGAAGAGATTAAATGGCCCAATAGCTTTTTCCATTTTTAGTTGTTATGATTGCACTGTAATCCGACTAGTGCCACTTGCCTGAAGAGGGGAAGAAGACCTCAATCTTGGGGGTAGGGAAGGACACAATATTTCATTGTGTACAATATTTCAGATGCTATTCTTCCCAGAGAGCTCCTCTCAGATTAGTGTTGTTGGGAAAGGTTTATAATTTGCATTCCCATTTCTGCAGTCAACCCAAGTAATATGATTGTGGCATTAAACTTATCCTACAAAAGGTATTTGTTTAAGACATTTCTTTTCCATTATTACTCACACAATGAATGTATGCACTAGGTTTCTAGAAGTCTGCACCAAAAACAACTTTTAAGCCCAGAATCACATTTCCTCCTCCATCGGCCTTAATTCCTCTATTGAAACTTTTTGCTGACTAGTTGAAAGGGGCCGTTCACTCACTTTGCAAAACCCAATATGCGATTTATTCCCACATTTCAAAGGAAGAATGGGAAGCTTTTAAATCTCTACAAAGGAACCGAGAAATACTGATCAAGCCCAACTGACAAGGGGACAGATGTAGGGTGATGAGTGAATTCTGTAAGACGCTTTAAAATTTGGATCAGTGAAGACAAGTGTCTTCCAGGAGCAGCAATTCGATTCTCCCCAGCACAGCTCATTTGGCCGAGTAGAAATGCAGCAATTCCTCTTTCAGTCTTCAAGAAGCACAAACTCCATCTCAACAAGGTGGACATGTTGTGGAGGTAAAGTGTGCCGCAAAAGGAGGTCACTTGCGCTGTAACCTCTTAGAGCCTCTAAACCCAAAAAGCCTGAACAGCAAATGGATTTGAAACCCTTTCTCACCCAGGAACACTCCTGTTGCTGTTCCCAGCTCTGGAACCGTTTATCAGCTTCATCTATGTGTTACTCTTCATGCCCCAAACTTTCTCGAGTTCTCTCCACTGTCGTATTATGCACAACATTTTTAACAATAATTTCTCAAAACCACCCCTCTCAGCTCTTCACCGCATCGTGTGGTACTTCCAGCCACACAGCAGCATTGTTTGCTATCGTGCTTTTAGCTCCCTGTAGAGCCATATTTTGGTTCTTCTGTTATAACTGAAGGATCTGACTTGGCACTGTTTTGACAATGAATTTTACGCAAAATTTCCTATGAGATTCATCCCATTAAAAGTGGGCAGGTTGCCACGACCTGCTGGGTCCCTGATCTACTATCAAAGCTGGTGCATCCCTGAGCATTTCTTGTCCTTTTCTGACTTCATTAAGGCTCTGATCAGGGTAGGAATATACCCACACAACACAGAATAAAGATTTTGGACCCCATAGGAAAAATGTAAGACCCAGCTTTGATAACATCTTAAATCCAGTTCATCATTACAGTTGCACCATAAATAACCATTCTTACAGGTGCAAAAAGGGTGTAAAGAGGCAATTTGGGAGTCAGGAGTACTCTACCAATATAAGAATAGACACAGTTTTTCAAACAGTTGCAAATCATTGGGGAATTTAAGTACACAAGCAGCAACATACAAATGAGTTTGGCAGTTATTTGTACCCAGCACAGAAGCTCCCTGTGAGAGTAAATAAGAAACTAGCTGAAGAATTTGTTTTTCTCCTTCTGGATGAGGACAGTTACCTCATTTTCAGAAAGCACAGAATTTACAGTGGTTTTCCTTGAGTGATAAAAATGTCTGTTCTGAGGTTTCTGCTACAAAAACAATTCTGAAGATATGTTTACTCGACTTTTGAGGAAATACAGATAATCATTGCATTTCTGATCAAGATTATTAAGATTTCTGAAGAGGGTTTCTGTATATACTTTAGAACTCAGGACATTTGTGATCATTTTACTACATAATACATTTTTCCTATATTTGCCTCTTTAAAGAATGAGTCAATGATTTAAAAATGCCATAGCTCTCCACTGGAAGCTCTGCAAATAGACAAACACAACCTCGCAGCTTCTCTTTGCACAAAAATAAACAACCTTACAACAAACAACTGCTTCTTGCTATCTTAAAAAGTAAAGGCTTTCCTTTGCTCCACATACTTATTATTATTTCAGTTATTGTACTGCAACAATTGTGGTGAGGACTTGTAGTTTTTAGAGGGTAATGCAAACCGTACTTCCTCCAGTGAACTCTGGTGTCTGTGCCCAAGAAGAGAACGTAGCAAGTGATGGAGCTGATCTGGCAACGTGGGAAGCGTCCTGCCATGTCAGACCTGCCTTGCACGAAGCTGCCTCATCCTCCAAGGGGTCTAGTGTGTTTTGATGTACAGCTGTAATGCAAAATGTGTAGAGTCCTGAGGGCCTCTTTCCATTTTGCCCTATTCAGCTGAAGCAACTTGAAATAAAATAGGGATCTTAACCCTTGAAACAGGAGAAATTTAGAGAGTTATTTCCATAAATGGGAATGACTTCTGGAAAAGCAACTATAAACATGAAGGGAAGAGGCAGTTCTTTTATTTTGTTTTGTTTGCTTACCTTCCTCCAAGCATTCTAAGGGAAAAAAAAAAGATAGGCAGACAGAAAGATGCAGACGGAGATACAGAATATACCCCTTAAGTATCTGTGAGGAATGCTTTATCAGCTTGCTCGTCGGCTGCCGAGTTGTGCATTTGAGGGCATTAGATTCCCAAGAGCGGGGATCTATAGAGGATTCCTACCTTTGGAAGAGAACAAAAACACAGAATAAAAGCCTTAATCTTATAACCCCCAATCTAGCCAACTAAATCCCCAATTAGCAATTCAAACAGATTAATATAGTCCTTCCCTCCATTAAGCACACCCGACATCATGTGGTTGTGTATTTTAAAGTTACATTTTTCTTGTGTGCAGCTCTCTTTCTCAACAAAGTTGACAATTCCTTTCAGACCATCCTACTTTCCCATACACTGGGAATGGACTCTTTTTCTTTTTGCTTTTTTTGCCTTTTTTTTTTTTTTCTTTTAAGTGCAGTCAGTCTTGTTGATGCACTCAGGCAGGATCTCTTAAATTAATGCTCTCCTTTATTGCACATCTCCAAATGTCTGTCCACCTTGTGGTTTCCATACTGCGGACTGTTTGCAGGGTTCCCACCGAGAGCAATGCAAAGGGTGGAAATGACACACTTCTGCTTGCTGGAGAATTCATCTTATACCCATAAAACTCATGAGTGCTGTGTAACTTTAATGACCCTTTCTCCTCTTGCCTGAGGAGAAACCAAAGCAAGGGGCTGCCCCAGCTCAGAAGAAGCACTGCTAAAGCATCCCTGAGCAAGGCAGATTGGATCTTTCCCAGATTTCAGAGAGTAAAATAGTCAGTGCCAAATGCCTTCAGACATACTGAGAGCATGTTTCTAGAAAGTATGAATTACCTGCAACTCCCAGCGACCACTAGAGGTGGCCAGCAGTCTGTTGACTGACCCTATAACTAGTTCTCCCATTTTTGCAGGCCCATTGGGCAAGGTGTAGCAGAGGACCACGTATGTCCCTGGTCCTTTCCCATCCCTCACTCCACTGCATGTAAAATGATGGCGGAAATGTTTTGACACTTCTCTGCCCTCTCCCATCATCAGTTTCATCCCTCTCATGCAATTTTTCTTTTTAAGTAAAGGTAAGTAAAAGCTGACCATTTTTTCTCATATTTTCTTGGGCAGACAATTTTAAAGTCTCTTCCTTTTCCATCAGTTGCAGTAGATTACCAGCAGGGAGGCTTTGGGAGGGAAGTGAGTCTTGCAACAGAACATGTCTGTGGCCTCCCATAACCACCAGCTCTGTCTGGCAATCGAGTTTGGGAGCACTGAGGTTCTTGCCCATGTTACAGGCTTTCCTTGCACACAGGTGCAATAATCCTCAGCAAGCATGAAGATGCACAGGCTTTTTGTCCTCTTCTGTGTGTCTCTGCTCTGCTTCAGACAGGTGACTCAGAGGAAGACTACTTGGTAAAAGCAAACTTGAAAGGTTTAAAACTCTTACAAAAATACAGTTGGTGCCAACATTTCTTTCACATCTGGTCCTGCACTCCAGCAGAAAAAGCGAATAAGACATGGCTTTGTAGATAAATGTGGGCAGACAGCTCATATTTTCTCAGTTCTTATCTTTGTGTCATTGGAAATGAATAGTGAAACTTGAAAGAAAGTTTAATAAAAGGAACACAGGCATGAGTATATGGAGATTATTATAATGATCAGCATTCTGCATATTTCTAATCCATTCTGCATATGCCCAATCAGCGGCAACATTTCACAAATACTTTGCTACACTATCTAGCATTTTACATACACAGGTGTGCTTATACCATATGTAGACAACAATAGGGCCCAGTCTGACTTGTGAAGCATAACAGGAATAACAAATACACGGCTGCTTCACTTGGCTACCAGGTGGAACAAAGCTTCCCTAAACATTTTTGATCAAAGGCACTTTCCATCAAACAAACTTTTTGTCTGTATTTTAAAAGTTTAACTTGACTTTTCTGTATTTTAAGTTTGCTTTAGTTTTTTTTCCTTTTTACTTAGGGCTTAAAAATCTGATAGTCAAAAGAAAGCAGTTCTGCTTTAGAAATATAATAAATATTTTTTAATATTCCCAGGGAAAAATAATTGATCAATTTTATCAGTTCTCATCTTAAGTTTTAAGAGATTTATCAAATAAAGGACTGTTGCTCTGGTTGAACTTGCTTTGAAGTTTTGCTACCACATACCAGAATTGCCCATATTTTGTATTTTGTTACATGTCTCATAGTCACTGGTGACTTTTGTAAAGCTTACCCTATTGGAATAAAGAGTTTATTCCAAAATATCCATTTTCTCTTTCTATAAAAGTCTCTAGCCCTTAAGACTTAAGGATTAAGATGGGAAACATGATCAGAATGTATCTCAAAGACTTTGAAACTATACAGCAAATAAAATTACCTGAATGGATGCTTGTTATATTTAAATCTTACCATTTATTTGTAGCTTCACAGATTCTCAACTTTTTATGTTGGCCATACTGAAATATCAAGAGCAAACTTTATCAAAAGTGGTTTGTATGGCTATAACAATAACAGATGGATATGCATAAAGATGTGGAGTTCAGGGAGGGCCTCTGACCTTCTTGCCATCCAGAAGACCAGGCAGTGAACAAAACAGATGGGAGAGGACAATAAAGAATAAGCAGATGTAAGGACTTCACATCTGATGAAATTCATGCTGCCGCAGCTCCTGGCCAGTCTGGTTCACCCACGCTCCCTTCTGAAGGATGGATCAGCCCTCTACAAACATGCACACACAGAGCAAACACAGAAGGTTCTGCAGTCTCAGCTGCACGGAAAGTGTGGACCATGCTGAGAGCAGTGTTGGGGGAAAGGTATCACCCCAGCCGGGTGGGCGCAGGCTGGTCCCGGGGGCATGGGCTGGGGGAGAGGGGAACTGAGTGGGGATTTCCAGTGTTGAGCTGGAGAAAACAGGTGAGAAGGAGGAAACACTGACTGAGCCAAGCTGTGTGGCATCACTCCCAGAAAAGGAGTCAATATTGCAGGGATCTGGAGGCATCAGAGGCGGTTTTCAACAGCTGGCTTTAACAGCTGGATGCACCTACTTTGCCGACTGTGAGACTGCACAGTAGTAGGGATGGCAGCAAATTATCTCCTGGCTATCCCAAACCCATGCGGGCTGGCCAGGACATAATTGCAGCCAGCCAGAGTAACTGGGCAGACAGGCTGATTTTTAAATGGAAGCTAAACACTTGCACAGAAGTCAAGCGCACAGGCTAAGCTGGCTGTGGGCAGAGAACCACATGCTGTACTGATACAGCCTGTGAGTCATGGGCAACATTTTCACCAGTAGCAGAACATGACTTTTTTTAATGACTCCATTAATAGGCTCCCTGCAAGATCAGGCACACACTTCTTGCTCAGCCTATTTGCTCTTTGCAGGAGTATTCTTCTTATGCCCAGTGAGCTCTTAATTTGCAGTCAAGTTAAAACCTGATCTGGTTCCTTCCACTGTCAAAAAATAGCAATGTCCTCTGAATTCCTTGTTGCACAGAAGAGCCAAACCTCACCCATATGCTGGCAGGTTGCTCATTTTTGACAGCTAGTGGCTTGCAGCAAGCATGCTTTTCTACCGTGAGGAGCCAGGTTAAGCCCAATCCTGCTAACACTTAGTATTAGACAAAGTCCTTACTCACAGAAGTCAACAGGCATAATTCATTGCAGGAAATACTACACCTATTAGTGTTTTGCAAACACTTTTTGCTCAGATACCGATAGAAAGTCTCAGGTATTCTTATTTAAGAATATGTTCGAGGCTGTGTTTCGCTCTCCTTTAGGTGTAATGCCATATACAGATTCATTTATCAAGTTTTCAGTTCTTTCTTCCTGAGGTGTTTGTATTCTTCTAATGCCACTTTTACAAACCCACCACAACCTTCTTTGTGAACGCATTTTAATAATACAGTCAAGAAAGACTTCAGTTGCAGATACTGAAAGTAACAAATGATAAAAGTCAGCAACATACACTTTAATTTAATGAAAAAGTATTTTAATGAATGATTGTATTAAGGGGAAAAGAGTGCTCTTAATCCTATCATAATATCTCTAACTATATCTTCTAAACCAGCAGATTTATGTTTCAAGAGGCTCAGATGCACAAAAGGGGGAAAAGCTACCAACATCTATCAAAAGATAAAACACAAAGAAGCTAATAAAAGAGTAAAACAGCAATGAAAACAGTAAAAATGACAACACATTAGTGCACTAAAAGCTGTGTAAGTTACCAGAGGCTGCATTATATTATGGCAATAGTTTTGTCAAAACACATGTAAACATTTTGTACAAATTAATATCATCAGCAATTTTTCCTCTTCTCTTCTCATTTTTCTCCACCCTGCCCTACTATGATGGATTTTATGTCTTAGCTATTTCCAGTTCTTTCTAAAGCAGGGCTCATCACTGAAGGACACACACATATGTATAGATACAGAACCTTAAAAGTTTGCATGTTTCCAGAGGGCACTCACAGGGGTAGCTTTGTGGATGGGAGAAGGACACAGAGGGTTTGCTAGCAGGCACCAATCCAATGGAGACTGGGAGTCTGATGAATACAGACTATGGTTGGGCATAAATAGCAAAGAGATACAAACCTTAATGGAACTAATTTACACCTTCAAGCCATCACTTCCCTTCTCCTTGTCTGATATCTCTTTCGGTAGGAAGCTCTTCAGGATGCAGACCATCTGTTATGGGTTTGTATGGTGCCATGTCCATTGGCCTTCTACTGGGGAAACTTTATTGCCTTTTGTTGTGCTCCAGGATCCTCATCCCCCCTCCATCATGACTATGGGTATTTGCACTTCAACTCCACACTGGCTAACAGTTTCTTTGTCAGGAAACCCCCAGTACAGACGGATTATTCATGTCAGGGTCTGCTCCTGGTGTATAGCGTAGGTACAAGTCTATCTACCCATTCATCCTCTGGAATGTGGGGCACTCTCTGACATGGGTAATGAGGACAAATATGAGATGGACAAGTTACCCTAAGAGTGTAATGACGGCGTGGCAGAGTTAGGGCTTCAGCCCAAGACTCCCAGCCCTGAATGAACTAGGCAAGCTTTTCCTAGACTGATATTTTCCTGCCTCCTCTAAGAGTAACCACAAACCCTTTGTCCAGCTCTAATAATGAGTTTTTGTAGGGTAACCCAGCCTGGGTGTCTCTCATTCACTCAGGCAGAGGCTCTTGGGCAGTGTAAGGGCTTTTTTGAGAGCCTTGTTTTTCAGAAAGAGTTGGTCTTTCATGTTGGATAAATCTGCATCTTGGGGATTACAGAGCTTTCCCTGGAAGCTCCCATCCTTGCAGCAGTTTCTTTTCTCTAGCCTGGGCATGCACCCCCACTGCTGGGGGTGATATTTCTGGAGGGCTGGTGATGTCCAGCTCTTCCTTGGACATCACCTCCGGCTTCTTTTTCAGCCCTGGTGGCACCTGCCGTGGATGTCCTGGTGGTGTTGAGCAGGGCTGCGTGTGTTCACTCTGCCCATCAGCATCCCTGGGCGAGGGCAGCTCTCCCGAGGCTCCTGGCACACCCAACCATGCTCCCTTGAAGGGCAGGGCCCCAGCAAGCAGCACCTGCAGCTTTCTACCATGGCAGGTGGGGGAATGCATGGGCACCTGGCCTCACACACTTTCTAGTTGTAAAAGTCACGAGTGATTTTATTAGGCTTTTTCCTCCCATTTTCTCCCCCTGTGGTTGTAGCAGCCATGGATAAGACAGGACATTTAAGTATCAAGGTTACCATCCCTCCCATCTCCACCGAGAAACCTCCCACCTCTGCCTAGACACGCTTTCTGACAACTCAGAGCCCAGTATCCTCTTGATCCTTTGGCTAAACAACAGACCTTCACTATCACTCAGGAAGCTGAGCCTTTGAACTCAAATAGTGTATGTTTAAGGTGGGGAAAACCATATCTCTGTGTACGGAAAAAGAACAAGTTTTCTTTTTTTTTTTTTCTCAGTAGCAGTTTCAAGGTCTGATTAAAAAAGGAAGAAACAGAAAATCCTGGAAAATTTCAGGTTGGATTACTTCTCTGCAGTAGGAGGAAGAATCCTAAAATAGAAAGGACACCCAAGTGTCATCAAATATTCCTTAGTTTTGGCTCAGAGCACTAGCAATCACAGAGCTAATAACTTGGCTCTCTGCACAGTTACTTTTTAACTCCTGCAAATGCAGCTACTGAAGACAAAAGCACATGTATGCACACACACAAAATAACAATGACCTGATATCACCACCTTAATGAAATGATGAACTTTATGTAAAGATTTTTGAACAGATTTTATTGTATTACTCACCTTTTTTTTTTTTTCACTAGTAGCAGACAATTGCTACTTTAAGAAGGATCCCTTTAAAAATACTGAAGAACATTCAAAAAGCTGACAAGTTGTATTTGTGGCTTTCAAAAGAAATAATTTTTGAGTAGAGCTACCTTTTTTGGCATAAAGTAATTGGAAAGTACCATAGATATCTCAATAAAACACATCAAAAGTAACTTTCTATAGCTTGTTTTGACATGTCCACTTGTGGGTTGTATCAACTTTAACTAAACATCAGTTTTTCCCTCCGTCAGTACAAACCATTAAAAATATTCAACAGAAAAAGCAAATAGAAATAACTCAGTACTGTGTTTGCCTATTTTCAAATAAAAGGAGATACAAAAAGGAGTGGTCACTGCAGTTGAAAGTGCATTTTTCTGATTCATATATTTGCTGTAACTATTTGCATAGGATTTAAATGTCTAAGAAAAATGCCCAACGATTTTAAAGAGAATGCTGCATTTGAAAAACCCGAAAATGCTAATCTGGTTTCATATTTACAAAGGTTTTTTTTACTGTACATGTGATCAATTCACCAAATGACAGAAAACTTTGGTAAATACAGTTTTGATGCCGAGAATCTTTGACCTGTTTATGGAGGAGTAAAAATCTTATCTGCTCTAGAGCCAATCCTAAAGGAGCACATTGTGCTGATTTCATTCGAGATCTTATCCTTTCTCTCTTTCCTTCTCTCCCTTTCTCTACTGCCCTCCCTTCTTATGAACACTGAATGCTAAGTTATTTCCTTGTCAAGGTTGCTTATCAGGACTAGATTTACACTTGATATCATTTTGTAAACATGTAGCAAATGGTTTATACATTAAGAGAAAAAGGGAACAGACAGTGTTTTCATCTGAAGAGGAAACGAATCTCAAGAAAATATATGGCTGTTAATTAATATTCTAATAAATAATAAATAAAAAATCATTCAATCACAGAACAAGCCTAGGAAACAGGCAACCAAATTAAGACTAAAAATAGGTCTGCACACTCTTTGTTTATCCTGTGCGCTCAGAGGCACTTTCTGTTCAGTGATGTGATGCAGGTAAGTTAAATGCACGATGGAGGGTCTTTTCCTCAGGAAAAAAAGACTGTCTCAAACATTTCAGTGCATCAGCATCCTGCCACTGCTACAGCAATGTTTAAAATAACAATGCTTGTCTTACAAGAGAAAAACCTATCTAAGGCTTTCTTATACCTAATCCAAGGTAACTGCATCATTTGCAAAGTCAGTAGGCAATCAGGTTAGGAGTTAGTCAATAAGAAAGATGGAGAGATAATCTATACTGACTGGGTTTGCTTGCTGCCTATGACCTTTATCAAGCAATGCGTGCATAGACACACAGATTGTCCCAGTGACCTCAGTGCTTAAAGTTTCAGTGCTTAAAGATTCCTGTATCTTAAGTGCTTTTGCTGGAGAGAGACCCATGAGAGCCCATGAGAGTCCAAAGCTCATTTCAGGGAAGTCCGAGCTTGGGCCAGCATCTACAATAAAGGCAGCAGCAGCATCTGCTCTAGTGTATGAAAATGAGAACCATGGATGTTTTCTGCAGACTTAGATGACTCCCAAATGAAGAATTCCAAACGGTGTGTTACAAAGAGATGAATCTGTAAGACATTACTACTGAATAACACCTATATAACCCACGTAACCTGTAAAAGCTTATTAGTGAATAAAAACACCTGTCGTGTTTTTCCATTACTAAATCCTAAAATGCATCACAAGCATTTTGTACAGGCATGTTAAAGGTATAGGAATTGGATTAGGCTAAGTGGTAAATATATTAGAATATATTGGATTAGGCTAAGTGGTAAATTTATAGCACATCAGGTCATCTGCATCAAATGCCCATATTCCTGCTTTTCTTCTATGGTTCATGTACAGTAATACCAGGCATCCAGCTCCTCAACTGGCAGGAAACCATTTATATGTGTCCATCTTTGGGGTTGGCACACTTAGAAGCAATACTCTCCTGTTCTCTCTGCCTAACCTTGGTAATTAGCTCATGGGCTCAGATTGTCTGAAGCCATCCAGGGCATCAGGTCCCCTCCCGTCTTCCTTCGTGGACTTAGGGAAAACAAGCAAAAGTGCAGTGATCTCACCTTGCCTTTCAGATATGATTGGCAACGGTTGAGAGGGATCTAGGGCCAGACTTGAGCCAATTCCTGCAGCTTTGGAGAAGAGATCTTCTTTGCTGTACTACACTAAAATCCTAATTCTTCCTAGGTTATGTGCTACAGACTGCCAGAAAAGGGAAAAGTAGACCTCTTAACTTCTTTCCTCTTTTCTGATCTGTTTTGCTCTTCTTTCAACCTGCTCCCCATTTTCTCTCCTGCAACCTGCATTTTTTCCTGCTCCTTATCATTACATCTCTGTTCTCTACTGATGTATTTCTATCTTCATCCATTTTCTTCTGCCTTTTTCTCCTTTTTCCTCCTTTTTCCAGAGCTGTTCTTTCAGCCAAGCCTCATCTTTCACTTCCTGTTGTGGAATGACCAGTGGGAACCTGAGGATGAAATTCCCTCCCAGGGAAGGTGCAGAAACCCAGGGATCTCACAATCTGTTAAAAAGGAGTTGCAGTGATGCAAGATTTCCAGTGTCTTCTCCATTAAAGCTCCCAAGGCAATTCTACGAGTGAGGCGGAAGGAAGGTAGCCATGACAACTGAAGGCTTAATAGTATCTGGTGCCTTCTGCTGATGAGCCTTTTACGGACCCCAGAGTGGAAACTAATGATGCCATCTCCAGGGTGATGCATATCCTCCACTATGACCTAACAGATTAGAACAGAAAAGGGGCAAATCTGGCATAGAGAGCATTATTTTGAATGCAAGCCAGAAAGTTAAGATACAGCATTAATCATAAACTGAAAAGGAGATATCATGCCCTATTCAGGTCCCAGAGAGAAGTAGAGGTTGCGACCAGATCACCTAGGCTAAATACATAACTCAGGACTTGTGTCTATCTCTCTGAGTTGACTGGACAATCAGCCTGACATCCAGGCTCTGGCAGATTGGCAAGTTAGTCTGCATCATCAAGCTCTTGAATGTAGATGACATTGAAGGTACCAATTCCAATGCAAAGTCCCATCACATGTGATATGAATATACTCCTCCACGGCCCTTCATAAAGAGTGAATGAGATGTTGCAGAATGTGATCTAGAGTGTGGTCACCTTAGAAGAAAAGCAATATGGAAATTGAAGGACTAAACGTGAGCCAAACAACAGAGCCCACTGGTGGGACACTGCTTGCTTCACGCAGACTATGGAAAGAAAATAAGGCTTCTTTGTGACTGTGTCATTGCAATTTCCCAGCTATTCCCCTCTTCCTTGCCAAACTCTGCCTTTGTGAGTGTCTAGTAACAGTGTAGTGGGAAGACCCCCAGATATGACCCTAGGAATTCAAGTGATGCCTAGAGGCATCACTTGCCTGTTGCTGCGATCCAGCCTGGCTGACCAGACCGCCAAGAAGCATACCCGGAGAAGGTGGGCTGTGGTTCCATGAGGCAAACCAAGGCAAGAAGCCAATCGCTCCTTAATATGATTGACTCCTACTAGTGGACCTCAGTCATTGAGGATGGAAAATAGACTAAGCAAGAGAAGAAATTTTATTTTTTAATAACTCAATTAAACTGTGCATGATTTAAGATACTTCTGACAAGAAATGCACTTAGGAGCTCTACTATTACATCACACCAAGCAGCAATGGGATAAAGGTTAACGTACTTAGCTTCCAAAATAGTATAGAGCCAAGATCAATCAAGTGGGAACAAGTCCTGCCTAACATGTCTGCCCATATTATTGATAGTATAGTGGTACATAATGCAAAATCAGATTCCCCTAGGTAATTCCAAAGGTGGCACAGGTGCTGTGCCATATACTGCCCCTGGTAATTTCTGAGCCTTACACCATGGAGCCAGATGAATCCATAGTCAGTCAGTGGTGATTTTAATTGTGATTTCAAACTGATTCAGGTAAAAACTTTGAAGATGTGTTCAGGACTCATCCATTTTCCTACTCTTCATGAAAAATGTGGCAAAAGTTCTAAATAGCCCTTTGCTGCTGCCTTCTTCATAAGGCACCCACATTTCATTGATTTTATCTCCTGAAATCTGGTCATTTCTTAGGGATTCTGAGGTCACCTGTCTATAGATTAAAATCCCTGGACTCACTTATCGGTGACATCTTCTACTTCGCATTGAAATCCATGCTTATGAAAGAAGCCTTCAGAAGGTCACGTTCAGAGGCTTCCTTCACACTGTTTTACAGGATCTTCTGTTGTAATTAGTCATGTAAGGACAGCCATACTGTCTACACTTACACTAGCAAATTAAGCTGGATAGGGACCATTTCTGCACCCTAAGGCCAACTAGCACTGCCCAGCTTGCTTTCCATGAAGGCAGAGTCCTACCTCCAGAGCAGGTGGCCATGTTGAAACTGCCCATTGTGAATAACTGCTGGTCTGTACAACCCAAACTATCGCTGTGCAATTTCTTGGTAAGAACATTTTCTCACAGTTGGCACAGGTCAAGCCCATACCAGGGACTAAACTGATAAATTAACTGTGACAGCCCTCCTGCCTGTGTCCTGGCCTGTCTAGTTTACTAGCGTAGGCATAGCCACAGGGTCAGAAAGGTATTCTGCTGCCTCCAGCAGCATTCAGGAAAGTGCTTAAGAAACAAAGTACAACATAATGCTACCATGTCACCTGATCTCCAGTTCTGGCAATCAGTAGATAAAGGTCTCCATTAACCAGATTTGCACATGGATCATAATTTTTAATGGCCACCACTCTCTATTTTGTCTCTTTTGGAATTTTTCTAGCCTTTTTGAACCCACTGCGTTTCCACACTCTACCACATCCTGTAGCAACAGGTTAGTACTATTCTATTGTGCAAAAAATTTCTTCCTTTTAAAATTCTGGACCTGCTGCCGTTATGAAAATAGTGAATCATCATTTCCTCTTTATGTTCTTCACAGCATTCATGGATGTTTAGATCTCTTATCATATCCTTTCTTTATCTTCTGTTGTCCAAATTAAAGGAACCTTGTCTATTCAGTCTCTGCTTGTATGCAAGTTGTTTCATTCTTCCAGTGATTCTTATTCCTCTTCTTATTACCTTAGACAGGGAGTTACCAGAAGTTCATGCAGTACACAAGACATGCAAGTGCATGGATTTATAGACTGGCAGAAAGGTGTTCTTCATTTTTCTGTGATTTGTTCCGTTCTCTACATTGTTGTCTTGTCAACACCAATAGAGGATGTTAAAATCTTCATTAATTAAAGTGGAGTTTACAGAGATGTTGAGGTGAATTGTGAACACAGCTTTTACTAACGTTCAGTGAGAGCTGTGATCCTAAGATGCTCTTAAAAATTGCATTACTATGCATAATCACACATCTTTGTAAAGATTTCAGCCCTTGCTTTATTCTCTCAGCCAGTCATATTCTATTAGGTGTTACAAGAAGAGCCTTCTCCTAAAGAAGAAATGGGAAAACTCTTACAGACTTCATTAACAGACAAACAAACTTTCCTGACCTATTTTCATAGTCTTCAGATAGAAACAGAGTGAGCTCTTTGCCCATATCTCTGCTCCCATCTCCATGCTTTCTATTATCTTGGGATGACTCTGAAACCATGGGAGCATGGAGTGAATCTTGTCCAGCTGGCCCCAATACCTCCTTTGGCTCAGAGAGACCCAGAAAGATAACAATGTCTTTAGCAAGCATAAAAAGACTTCACCCTTACAAAGAATTTAGTACATTTTCGCACCCTGTTAATTAATTCAAGGAGAAAGTATTAGGCAGACTTGTGTAATTGTGCTGGTCCACTAATCTAAGGAATAGCATTTGTTTTGACTTGCGAGTAATATATGATACATTTTTTCATAATTATGAACTTCATCATAAGGATAGGCAAAAAGATTTTAATCTCAAGTTGATAAATTTTGCAGGGCTGGGTAACAGGTGGAGCCATTTATCTCTGTACTAACTTGATCGTGTTTATGAACCAATTGACGAATCCCTCAGAGGAGTTCCAGGCCCGCCTTGTTATTTATTTATTAACCACAAGGATCCATGGGAATCCAAACTGGGTTTACGGTGCAACTTGATTATCCAAAGCTGTAGCTGTCCACAATTCCCTCTTCCTCAAAATAAAGATTTATCCCTGTATGTCTATTAGTTACAATGAACATTGTCTCAATGGTCAGAAGTCTCAATTATCCAAACAAATCCCTTATGACATTGGGATAATTGAGCTCACCTACTCTTGTGGATTGTTGAAATACCAACATTCCCATGTAATTTCTCATTAGGATTTAAGTGAGCTTAGATTATATCTTAGAAGTCCGTCTTTGATCATAGAGCTATAATGCAAACATACAGATGACATTATTCCCACACAATTAGTCATTCACCTGAAAGTGTATTTTAAATATTAAGGATGATATGTCTTCTTGTAAACTCTCCCCAGTTTACCCACAGAGCTTAACTACTAGATCAGTACACCAGAAGACCGGGATGGTGACAATCTATTTTTTATCATAAAAAATGAGATATCATAATACAGTGTAATTTACAGCAAGCAGTAGCTGCTGTCAATGGAAACAGGAGCTTTCAAACGAATCATACAATTATATTCCTGAAATTAAATGAGAAAATTAGTTTAGGATAATAATACATCAAGCTCGATGTGGCTAGAAGATAAGGTTTTGCCTCAGTGAACACAAATAGATAGTATGACCCCACTGAGAAAAAGCCACCAAGGAAAAAAACATTTCACGAGGAACTGAACTGTCACTGAGAGCTGGTAGGACAGTGCAACAGGCACAGGGTCTAGTGTCAGGAGTGGAAGTTGCCCTTCATCAAACACAGACAAAATGTCTAATCTGCACTCAAACCTGCTCTCTGGGTGGGTGCACACCTTGGCCTTTGGTGCAGTGAACAGCACAAGCAGAGAGAGCCTGCGGACAGGACAACAGTGGGGTTTGTTTGTGGAGTCTTAGAAGAGAAAGGTATAGAGTGGATGGTAAGGTAAGGGGCATGGGCACTGGTAAAAGACACGCTCATGGCTTTGGCCTCGTTTGATAACAACACTAGGGATGGTTTGGTCATATGGGACGGGGCAGAGTTCTGCACTCAGGGCAGGGATCTCGGCTTGGGAGTGACCAGGAGCAGGGGTGGATGGTGGGAGAAGAGGGGAGAATGGGTGGGGAGGCTAGAGACAGGACCAAGGGCAGGTCAATAACATCAAAAGACATTACTTGGAGCATCAGAGAAGCAAGCCCAGCATAACCTCTCCATTCATGACACTTCCTTCCTTACTTTCCCCACAAGCTTTCCACCTGACTGCTATCTCCCTAGACTTTTGCAATAATTTTGCAGCTAGATTGGGACAAGCTTGTAAAAAACATCTCTGTAACTCACAGCATAGGAACAACTCTGAAAATGCTCTGATCACTGGTTATTTTCAGCATGTGGCTGGTCACCTGGCATCAGCCAGTTGCTGAACTCCCTGCACACACATACCAAAGTTTAAAACTTCTTCATGGACCTGAAGTCCTGAACCAGACAGCCACAGAGAGAGGTGAATTCCCATTACACTCGGGGAAGTGTTGGTGTGTATTTCAACTTGCAGAAGCTCCCCATGGCAATGCCATCGCATACATCTCCCACCAGAGAACGGATGCATTTGCATGTTAACCAGCTGCTGTGACTGCTTCCAGTTCATAGACATGTACAAAAGGTTCCTGGAGTCTGTCCATTTTGCAAAGACCTGAACGGACTGGAAGATTGCTAGTGGTCTAAAGGGATAGAGACAGACCTTAAGCTCAATTCCCACCCACCCTGCTGCTTGAGCAGGGTGTGCCCCAACTGTGCTATTTCCTGAGGCTACTGAGCAGGCTGAAGGAGAACTCATTTTGCTCCTACCACTGCTCAACTTGCTTAGCCATCTCCTCCAGCTGTTAGTGAAGCAATGGGTAGGCATAAACCTCTTCCCACAACAAGGAATATAAAATACCGCTGGAGCCAGTGTGTCTTGGTGAAAGTAGGCAGCCATGATAACAGCATAGAGGCTAGTGAGAGGGCCCTGGATAAGGGTTTGAGCTCTCATCATCCTGGTTCTGAAGGGCCTAAGGGGGTGATTACAGAAGGGATTGCTCCTACTCTCAGCTATCCCTGCTTCAGTGATTACTCTGTGGAGGCTTTTCTTCACCCTCCCCTGGAAGTTGTTATTTCAGAGGCTTGTGAGTGACAATACAGTATTGGCTGGAGAGACCTGGGCTACCTGGCAAACATTCCCCTAGAAGCAAGAGAGAATAGCCACTGTTATTTTTTTATCTATCTCGTACAGATGTTTCCATATGAAGAATCTATAACACTTTTCCCTTGGAGCTGGTCAAATTATCCCTCAGGACATTTCCGGGAGGATGGCTGCTAGAAGAACCTGATCTTTTGGAGGTAAATGGCAGAGGGCAATAGAGGTTGGAAAGGGGGAGATAAACAACCCACCTTACATTGTAATCCCAAGACTGAATTTGGGAAAAAACAAGCAGAAGGAGTCTGGACTGGGGAAACCAGTGACCATGAAGCTCTTAGTATGGATGAAGGCCTCTTGCCTTCAGTGGTTGATTACAACTTGTCTTTCAGGGAAAACAATTATATGGACTTGATGTCTTTTTGGAGGCCTTCAGCAGCACCAGCTTCTTCCCACTGGCTTTGTGGGGACAGACACCTGCTGAAAACAGTTTCAACCACCTTCTAGAGGGGCCTTTCTCTCACTGATGTCATAAGGTGACCAGCTTAGACCAGATACCTTTTAGGCAGCTGAAGTTAGATGAGCTGAATCTTATCCCAGAAGCCTCAACATTAGGCACAGCTCTAGGTGGGGTGGCTACACCCAGCTGAATATAACTGACTTTGCATCTTTTTACAGAGCAAAGACCCGATCAAGAGGTGGGTGAGGAAATTAAGGCAGTGAGGGATTCTGCATGTCCTCTCAGCTGCTTCCATTCACTGAGCTCCTGGAGAGCCCCAGCAGAAAATGAAAACTGCCTTTGCTCCTCCACAGTATCCTCCAGGGAGGGCAGGAAAACACCTACCCTTCTTCACAGCAAATCACCCCTTGGGCACAAGGCCTGGCTGTCACCGAGGGATGTGATTTACCTGCCATCTCGGTATTTAAGATGCTCTTATATTTTTGAATCGTCCAATTCTATCAAAGTTGTGGGGAGAAACAAGAGAGGCTTAAAAAAGCTAAAGCAGAAAATTCCCCAACTGTCAGTTTTATAATTCTTAAATCCATTCCAAGAGAGCTAGCTTTAGCCCTATCTCCCAATCACTCAGAAAAACTGAGACGATCAATTAAAGTTTTCCCATGCACCCTCTTGGACAGATGGTTGAACCATTTTAATTAAGTGTATGTATTGGACTGACAGAGTTGATGTATCTGACGTGACAGACATTTTCTGTGTTCATTTAGGTTTTTAATCTTTCACTCTCTTTAGTATGCCCAGAATTGTGCTATTTGCACTGTGCTCTCAGAAGAATTATTCAATACACAGTCGATCGCTTGGATTATTAGATTTTTATTGCTTGTTATTGTTGGTTTTGGCCACAGTGAAAAGCTCCTCAATAGCAATTAGTTACTGCTCTGGCTCTAATAATGAAAGGATCTCATCTTGGGAGCCTCTGTTGGAAAAGGAGAGAAGGGGACAGATTTTTTAAGATATTTAGATGTTGAGAGAGCAAATAGAGGAATACTGAGATTTTCAAAAGCATCTAGGTACCCAATGCCTCAAATTTCAATGGATCTTAAATGTTGTTGAGCTGGTTATCTGCAGCTCTAGACACCTAACCACCTTGCAAGTCTGCCTTGCTGCAATACTACATGGTAGATGCCCTCTTGGGTTCCCATTTAAAATAAAATTAAATTAGCCAGATGCTCTTGCTCCAAGGAGTTTTAAAATGAGACACATGCTTCTCTTTTCTTACATCCCTTTACATTTGGTGGCCTTACATGAGGTGGAAGTTATGGCATAGGGCACTAGTGGCCTTCAAATTGAGGACAGGATCCCATGGAGTATAGGGCTCCCCCTTACATGACTTGAAGGGTGGGATCTGAGTAAGAGCATGTTTCTAACACACCTCTTCCTCAAATGTATCGGTCCATCAGTTTGTCATAATACAACTGGTCCATAATAATGTCATAATGCATATATGGAAGCGGAGAATTGTCAGCATTTTTTCTTTCCATCTCATTCAATGGGTATTTGTATAAATATTAGACATTGCTACAATATGTCCAAGCCCTGTGACTTTACTGGGCTTCTTCACATGATTCTTTTCAGTGCTGTTTTAATATTAATAGATATTGATAGGTAGATTTGGTATTAATAGAACCTACTCTCTCTAGGTTTCAGTGAATATCAATCAAGAGCTGCAAAAGTACCATATACTGGAATATTGCAGTGGCTACAAATACTTTTCTTATTTCCAGTGCCTTTACTGGCTGACATGAATGATTGTTTTCACCTAAGATAAACTCCTATACTCTTAAGCGTTTCATGGCAGAAAAAGCAGTGTCTTCTGCTGGTGGGAAAACCATACTGGAAAAGTACTTCTGCAGAGACCTGGCTGACATGTTTATTATAGAAAAGAAAAGTAGTGTTTTTACCCTCAAGACTTTCCAACATCACACGGCCAGTATCCCTCAGTTCCAGGAAGTTAGATTGCCTGAATGGTCTTTGAGGAAAAGTAAGAGGAAATAGTAAAAAACATGAATGTGGCCATACCTCTGACAGTTCTGGAAGAGATTATATTTGTGACATAGCAGACAACTAGAAAGAAAAAACTGAGAAAGAAGTCAGGTTGTTCTGTTCAGGGAATGCAAGAAGACCTGAAGTTTAAAAAATAAATATATCCTCTCCTGGATAGGCAGAGTAAGTGAGAGAGCCCTAGGTATATTCAGCTTTTAATAACATGTATGTATAGTCCAACCGGTGCATGTACAAACCCTGCACTCCTTCACACACTTCAAATACCTGCAGGCATAGATAAATACCTGGATAAGCACATACCTCTTTGCTTGCTTACATGGGAGATTTTGTTCATGCAATAAAGGCTGAGCACTTTTTCTGCAAAACCTCACGCTACATCTGCATATGTGAGTACTCTGGGAAATTCAAAACAGCCATATGTCAAATGTCCCAATAATGTGCATTGTCTGAGGGCTTTTGGAGGGTGGTCTAATGAACTTATCAAATCACTAACAATTGTTTTTGAGAGGTGGCAATGAGTCATGGGGGAAGGGAATGAGAGAAGGAAGGAATATCACGCTGCTCTGCAAAAAATGGTGAAAAGCGTGATCTTGGCAAACACTGATTGAAAAGCACAGTGCTGAGCAATCTGCAGCTCTTTTCTAGCAACAAATCAGAAACGTTAATACTCTGTGCACTATTACAGTGGGTGTGATACATTGCACAGGCAGATACACACACATGGGTTCGGTAAACAGATTCACTCCTTCTGACCAGAGTCAGCAATAACACATCTGATTTTCTAAGATGAGCATCTGATTTGATCTAAGAATATCAAAAGGAGCCAATAGCTCAGACTGACATTTTACATAAGCAGTCACATTTTGATATTTAAGCTTGTACATTCCTTAAGCTTCAGCTGAATTTCTTGGCATTGTCAAAAAGAAAAAAATAGAAGAAAAGAAAATAGAATAAAATAGAATAAAATAAAATAAAAGAAAGAAAGAAAAGAAAGAGAGAAAAGAAAGAAAGAAAGAAAGAAAGAAAGAAAGAAAGAAAGAAAGAAAGAAAGAAAGAAAGAAAGAAAGAAATACAAATGTATAACTTTAAGCAATGAAGTGCTATTATCTCCTAAGAGCATATTTCAGACAGCCAAAAGAATGATGAATTTAACTGTTTTCTCTGTGTAGATATAAGAGAATCTTCTGAAGAAAAACTGGAGACAGCAATTTCCTTTTTTTTTTTATCCATCTCATTTAGATGAGATCCTGTAATTATATTGGTAGCAATGAGGGTGGAGGTCAGAGCTAAACACAATTAGGATTTCGAACATCAAAATGGATAGCTTGACATTAATCATTTGACCATCCAATGTCTTTCTTCATCACTTTAAGTACCATATACTGTAGTTAATCGATCTGACCGTCACCCATTTGATAAGCGAAAAGCACTTGTACCTAACCAGTGTAAATCTTAAAGAATCCCCCACACTTTTAGAGGGCAGCTACTTGATAGATTTGGATTAGATCCTCATAATATAAGAAACATTTCCTCTTGTGCTGTGAGATTTGTAAGTTACCTGATTGAAAAAGAGGAAATTTCCATGGTCTCAAACTGCTAATGCAAAAAGAAAAGAAAAAACAAGCCTTGCTCCTGATGAAAGCAGCTGTCATTCAGCACTAGGACTTGCCCTTCGAACAGCTGTACTTGATCTCAAAACTCTCACCTGCACAGCATGGTAGGCTGAATCAACTCCGCTCTTTGTCTCACTACCTCAGATAAGCCTGTCATCAAAGTGAAGAGATAAAAAAGAGACAATCATAACTCTAATGTCATATTTGACAGAGGAAGCTGTTAGTCAAGTAGCTTTAAACTGTTTCTCCTCTACATGTATCGAGTGATGTCCTGGCACAGCGACAAGAACTTATCACGGTACTTTTTTTATATGAGAAAGAAGGAAAAAAAAAACAGAACAGATGTGTCATCACAGACACACCTTTTAGTGGACCTTCAAAGTGAAGAACTGGAGAGGCTCTTTCATGAGACAAGTATCACAACAACTCCATCTTCATAGAGGTTCCTACACAGGCCACTGCAGACAGCACATAGCAGATTATTAGAGGTAACTACGCTAATAAGGAATTGGCTCAAAGTGCCAAGAAAACAGGTTTCCTAGGGCCAGGTCCTGAATTTGCTACTCAGGCAGGCAAAATGCTAAGTAGTGTAGGAACTGGTCCAAAGGCAGCTTCCTAATAAGAAACTGAAAATATCTCGCTCATCATAGCTGGCATTCCAGGAAAGGTGAGGAGGAGACCTAGCCCCAAATGTACAGGCCGGGGTGTAGCAAATTTAGGCTGTTGACTACTTGCAAGACAATTGTTAACTGATTCATCATATCAAATAATTATCAAACCTATATTTGGGTATCATTGAAGTTCCACTTTTAGTAGTGCAGCAGCTTAAATAGTACCATTTGTATTTATGCACTGCATTTAACCCAGGGATCTCACAAAGCTTTAGAAATTACATTCATAACATTCTGGTCAGATGGAGCTTTTGCATATGGAAAAATGCTTATGCTGGAAAAGCATAAGCACAGCCCTGGGCCTATGGGGCCCTATGTTGATATAAAAAGGAGATGAGTTGGACTTAATTCAAGAGATCCACAGTAATTTTACACACCTAAGCTACCTTGTGACTTGTTTACCTGCCTGAAGCTCCCATACTGCTCTTACGCAAAACCTTCAGCATCTAGGAGTTTGCCTTGACTGGGAGTTTTTGTTTTTAGCACCGTGTATCTCTTCTACAGGTTTCAGCTGGATCAAGGTCGAGGCAAAGAATAAAAGTCAGTGAATTTGGCTCCTAACCCTTTAAGTTTTGACTTAAAAAGTGCCTAAAAAACAGATGCAGGCAGTGCTAGCTACTAGTTATATGTGCCTACAAGACTATTGTACGGATAACTCCAGTACCATACCTCACCTTAGTGTTGGATTAATCTCCCATAAATTAGGTCTCTAAAAGTTAAACATCTCATCCAAGCCATGGATCTCAGCCTGGGGTCGGTGGAAAGAGTCAGAATCCTCCATGAAGCGAGTGACCGTGTCCTGAGATGGGTGCCTTTCATGAGGAGGCTGCCTTGCCCCCTGACGAGGCTGAGCTCCCCTTTGGGATGTGAGCGAGATAGTTCACTTAGGTTAGCCACATGTCTTTTTGGTGGCTAGTGTTAGGTGTGATGAATCCCATCCTTAGAGTCAGACCTTTAAATGTCTCGAGGTCCTTCCAGTATAAACAGGCAGAGGGATTTTCAGAGGTTCCTAGATGCCCAACTCCTACGCAGCTCATCGGGAACAAGCACCTCAGGAGTTTTTAAAGAAGTCTTGCAAACACCCGTCTGCATTGTTAAGGGCATATAACCCTCAACATCCACCGAAAAACAGGAATGACAATCAATTCAAAACCACAGCTACATCACAGAGGCATTGGGGGAATAAATATTTGTGCTGGTTGAGGATGACAGTCAGTTTGAAATGAATTCTGGGTTTTTGAAAGATATCCCCTTTCTCAGTAAGAAAAACATGATCAGATCACTTGAAATGTAATGTAAAGAAAATATTTATTTTTAATCTCTCTGATTTTTAGGTGCTACCAACCAAAAAAATTCCAAATTATAAGTAATTTTAAATTTTTAAAAAAAATCAGTTGTTTTTCCAAATGCCAGAAGGGATGCTGGCAAAACCCCTCATCTCTGCAGCAGTTTTCTTCTGAATCTTCAGTTAAATAATTTAATTTTCCTCACGTGTTTCAGTGTTTGCAGAATTACAGCTACCATTTCTTAGGCCATTTGTGAGTTATATTGAAGAAAAACACAGTGTGACCTTTGTGTTAAAGCTGTTGTGTAGCTAGTAAGTGTATGTGCAACTATGTGGTTCATGATACACAGTTGCAAGGATAAGTCCTGAAACTGAAAGCCGGTAAAGCTCCCGCTCTGTGGTTTTACACTGATACCAGAATAGGAAATGTTCAACTTCTAACCCGTGTTCTCATGGTTGCTGCTGGATTTCAAGAAAGTACCTTGGGCAATGTGCAAAATTGTCTAAATGCTCTGCTGCTATTTCTCAACTTATTTTAAAGGATTTTTTTTGTAATTGTACAAAGTTTACACATTATAATTATGTATATGCTACCATGTTATTATGTCCCTGTAAAAACTAATTATGCACCTGGGAACAGGGAAAGATTGGAAAAGAAGTATTATTCCACCATCAGAGTATTTCCAAATTGGAAACCATGTAGCACGCCATAGTAGAAGTATTATCTGAGCACAGTACCCGTAAGAAATACTCTATGAAGCACCATCACTTGTTATTGTGATGGAGTCACAGCACTGGATATGCGACTCAAACTCTCGCTATCAGCCCAGAATGACAGTTCAATGACTTTGTTTTACATGAGACCCTAACAGAAACACAACACAAACCCAGAAAAAATTAAGGCTGATGTTAATGCTGATTTTTCACAGCACCTGTTAACAGAAGGCCCTGAGCTTTTCTAGGCACTGCCATCCCTAACAATCGCTGCCCTTGCTGGCACCAACTAACAGACACAAGGAGGAGCAAGAGTTGCTATTAGGAACTGAACCATTTTCCACCCTGCGGTACTGCCTGCACCCTGTGTCACGGATGCAGCAGGAGGTCTGGCCGGCTCTCTCCCTGCACTGCCCTGCGCTTGGGGGATCAAGGGAGAACCACTTAGGCTGACCCGAAGGGAAGGGAAGAGATCCCCTTTCTGAAGGTATTGTATCTAGCTTTCATCTTGGCCAGTGATCAGACACATGGGGACGTGGACAGCATGGTGAACAAGGAAGGGTGAGTGCCCGGTACACCCTGCACCAGCCGCTCTTTCTAATGAACCCCCAACTTGCTGAGGGGCAAGAGAATTGAGTCTTGGATAATTTTTACATCTGACCTATGAAACGCAGGTCACTCAGCAAGGATGAAACATAATACTTCCTAAGACCCAGACAGAAGAAAGGTTATTCCTACTGTGTCATAGCAGCTAAGCCACAGGAAGCTGTTAAAACACTCTGCCAGGTTTCCTGAAATAAAACAGTTTTAGTTTCATGCATGCAGTGAATTTTTACCTTACACTTCTGAATTTGAGCCACAATTATCTTATCTGCAGGGTGATTAAACAGCCTATTCTCTTCCCTCCTTTTCCACTCCTTAGTAGGCTCTTGATGTTCGGGAGCATCCTGCCTTTCCTCGCCACTGGTGGCTTTGCATACATGTGATGGACTGGAGCACATTTGGGAGAGTTTGCTGTTTGGGCAGGGACCCCATCCAGGTGCTGAGTTTTCGTTGATAGCATCATCACCCAAACTTGCTGGTTTACACCCTAGGTTATGTCCTTCTGTGGATTTACTTCCTCCACATTTATACTAACTTTACTTCATGGTGCTATTTTTGAAATCACACTAGATCAAATTCTCCACTCAGTTCCTCTTGCATAATCACCATGGGGCAGTGTGCATATAAATGAGGGCACAGTTTAGCCCACTGTGTATAAATCAATGTGAACCTAGATTTTAAGCACAGGTGACTTGCAGTTTCCCTTTCGTACAAGCAGACGCTGGTCTGAAATGACAGTGAAATAATTACCTTTAGGGTAGTGCAGAATTCAGCAGTTTTCTCACCTGCTAGTGCAAGCAAGTAACTCCTTTTTATGTCATCTTTACTGTTGCCATCAACGGTCAACATAGCAGGAGACAGTGTTGATGTGGACAAAGGGTTTACCCACTTGCTAAAAGGAAGACCGTTCCTGTGGATATAAGAAAATTGCTGTAATGAGTGTATTTTAGCGAGATTTTTTTAGCCATGTCTTTCTGACACACATTTATGGTGGGTTGTTGGGCTGAAAATAGTAGCTCAGGAAAAGTAAACCAGAGCCAGCTAACCCCGAGTGTGTACATATGCATTCCCTGTGTGATTAATATCTGTATGTAACCAGTTTGGGTCTTGGGCAGACAGGGACCACTGGCAAGTAGGACTTTTTCCTCTTCTCACACTGAGCCAATCAATCTTTCCTGTAGTCTCAGACTGCACCAAAGGAGCCATCAGTCCATCACTGGGTTAGTTACTTCCTTGCTCTCAAGTTATACTCCTGCCAGGCCATTGCTTTGTCTGTTATGATGCAGCAAAGGGATCCTTTTGGGATCCTTTCTAGATCCGTTTGCCTTCCTTAAGCCTTGAAGTCATCAAAGCATGTATTATGTAGGGAGTGTTTTATCCTGTATTTCCAAAACATGGCAGAAGCATGGCTACTTTCTCCTCTGTGCTGTTTAAAAGCTGTGACTGACTCTGCTAGATCACAGATTGCCATAGTCTGCTTTGTAACATCAGAAAGAACATGAGAGTGTGGCATCCTCTTATTGCTCCCTGAAATACAAAACTCATCTGATGTTTGAACTTTAAACTTGCTGGCCCAGAAATAACACACATAATGTAAAACATAACTTGCAGCTCGAGGCCTGGGCATACTAACATTGAGAAGACTGACAGCCTTGTGGCTGCTGCTTCTTACAACCAGATCAACAGCTGGGAAATGACCTTTAGCTCCTTTGGCCCCATCAGAAGCTTCATTAACAGTGCTTCATGTCTCTGAAAAAGCCAATGTTATTATACATCATTACCCATATCTAATACAAACTATGCATGAGCGACACTATCTTTGCTGCCCGGTATATCTGCCTTGACCAGATTCTCCTGCAGGACCAAGACTATAGGATGGTTTTGCAAGGTATGCACCTGATCACTAAAAATTATCCCAAGACTACATGGACTCAAGTCTACCTTTGATATCAAGCAAATTGCTCTACAACTACATCAGCTAGACACTGAGGAGGGCAGTGGTGCCCCCCCTGTTTTGAGTTATTTAAGCCCTTGCAATGTGGCATAAAATGCTGCCTCTCTGGTCTGAGAGTGATCCAAACCCACTTGCACTACGCAAGATGTGATCCAGTGATGAATCAGATCAACATTCCTCCACTCAGATGCATGAGATACACAAGAAAAGTTCTGCCTGTGAAAACTTTAAATGCTAGCTATTTGGCTGGTAGAGCTAAAGAAGTCAGAACATCAAGAAATCAGAACCACAAATTCAAGCTCTCTGGCGTTTGGAACTACTTCACACAAAGCTACATTCTCACCGCCCACTCTCCAAACACACTCAGGTGCTGGCATTTTCACCCAGACTAATTAACAAATAGTGTGGCAATTAAATCACATGGCCTTACCATTGAGTTCAGAAAATTCCCTTACATCGCCGCAGAGTATAGCAACATAACTCATAAAATTATTTTATAACAACAATTTAAGTGAAGCAAATATCATGAAAATACAACACAAATGTGATAATTATTCTAATTTATGTGATAACAATGTTATGTGTAAACTAAACTGTCTTCCCAAGTCCATCCAACTTTGAACAGTTCCCTGCTCCACAAATGTGCCTCAAGTATCCAGCAGCGTGTGTAGAGTGGCATAGGGTGACTTTTCTAAATCCGACTTTGCAAAGCCTCCCACGGCAGTCTGTGGGGCAACAGCCTTTTTAGAAGATCTCCAAGAAGAAGAGATTTAGCTATCAAAAGGGCTGTTCCATCTCTCCAAAGAGATAGGAAATATGAGAGCAAGGTAGTCCTTGAAAAATACTGTTTTTCCCTTCCCAGCTGGTCCAGATGCCCCAGTAATTTCGGTACTGCCAGACTTCATGGTGTGCTTCCCCACGTTGTGTTGATTGGTAAGAGCCAGGAGGGACAGATCAAGGCCAGGATGTTGTCAAGAGCAGCCCTTGTGTGGTTCACAACCCCAGAGCCCTGAATGTAAGGGGTGTCTGCTGTATTTGGTCAATGAGACCTCTGCCTTCCTGCTCCTCAGATCTTGACTCTTGGGCAGCTGCAACAAAGATAAGAAAAGCCTCAGGAAACTAAAAGATGCTCATTTGGAGAAGGTATCTAGAGGGGGAGGTTAATACACAAACAGAGAGAAGGAAAGCAGTAAATGAGAAAGGCTTGGGGTAATTTTTTATTCTTATTTTTAAAGTAGGGTTAGTTAGTGGTGGAGAGATATCATTTCTATGAAGGGAAAATGAAAAAGTCCACTAATTACATACTATATGAACATGAGTAAGCCCAGCATTTTCTGAGTCACAACAAGCAGTTATAGAGTGACAGGGAAATCTTTTTAAGTGATGATTCAAAAATAAAAAAGGCATTTGGAGTCATTGAGCGTGCAGAGTTAGCCCAGGTAACCACATGATCTTATCATTACTACCCTTCATCTGTCTGCCGCCCTCTTCCCACCTAGCGTTTGATACACTCACTTGTTGCATCTTGTCTTGCAAGTGGCATGACTTCAATTGCACTAATTGTGTGCATAAAGTTAACCATGCATGTAAATGTTTGCAAGATTGGAACCTCAGATTATAAACACTGGGAGAGGGCTCATCTCCTCCAGTGTAATCATGGAGTGCTAGATGCAAGGGGGACTCAGACATAAGAAGAACTTTTGTGTATTATAGAAGAGAAATTACATCATTATTATGATTTAGTATTTATTTTTTTATTCCTTTTGTCTTTGGTTATTTATCTCACATCCTTGCTTGCCTTCTGTGTTCCTTCTTTTCTTTAAAAAGGTGGCAGAAAAGGAGCTATAGGCATTTAGACAATTCCATTTCATTTCAGATGGAAGCATTATTATTGTGTATTCTCTTACCTGAATATAGTTCTCCCAAGGTAGCAACTGTGCTAATATTATACAAAATTACGTAGGTGTTGCATGAGGCTGTAATTTGCACTAGAGGTTTAAAGTTTGTTATTATTTATTACCTGCATTACAGCAGTATCTCAGAGTCTGGTGGGGAACCAGTGTGCTGCATTCTGCACAAACACAGAGCAGAAGGAAAGTCCCTGACCTAATACCAACCATGAGCTCCACAAGCAGATCAGAGAGCACCCAGGTGGGGCCCAGGGCACTGAGCCAGAGTGGATTGGACCGCCCTTTTGTGGGAGATTGGGGACATCAGGGTCCGAGTCTGTTCAGGCGGAGGAGAAGTAGCCAAAACAGGCTCAGATGGCAAACTTCCCAGGAAAGGGGGGCAGTGATGGCAAGGAGTGAAACGTGCTGAAAGCAATTTTTAGCAGCAGATTCTCACTGCCCAAAGCAAATCTGCCCCTAGAACAGCCCGGTCCCTGACCCACAGAGCTTGCACCAGAGGACTATAGGCAGCACATGAATGCGGGCAGAGGGAAGGGTGCAGGAGGCAACACGACAAGACTGGCCAGCCACACAGACACGGCGAAGGCCACGCTGTAAGACATTGTAAAAGAGACCCCTCTACCTTAAATTTACAAAATGACTCACTAACCTATAATAACATTACCTAAAACTCATAGTGAGCTCTTCATCTTCAAAGCACTTTGCAAAGATTAACTAATTAATTTCACTGTCAAATCTCTTGCAGATCTAGTAATGGTATTTGGCTCTACCTCAGAGAGCAATTTTTTCCAGGTACTGGCAGGGTAAACATTCATAATGATATAACCAGTGGGAAGAACGTTTTTAGCACTTGAATGATGAGAGACAAAGGTTAGGGATTGACCCTAGACCAAAGGGCTTCACTGGGCCACTCACTTTGAAATCAGGGCTCTGTCTTTTTCCTACACTGGTGCCAGCACTACAACCCATGTGGCTTGTGCATACTGTATTTTAGGAAAACCCAACTAAAATGCCAGCTATTTACAGATGTATACATGGGTATGGCTGTTCTTCTCAGGTTTCTCCCTTGTGTTCTCATACATTTTCACTCCTGAGGACTCACTACCTCTGTCTGTCACTGCTCTGCCCACCATGGGTCCAGCCTGAACCCTCTGCCCAACCCATGCTGTGCCACTGGGATGAAAACGTGGCAAGAGTCCGGCTCCCACAGACGAGTTTCACTTTCAGTCTCCTGGCTACCTTGCAAAGAGGCAGAGCAACTCCCAAAGGCATCTCCTGCTGCCCCATCCAGATGCTCAGCTAATGCAGGCTCAGCACGATTTATGGAGGCTGGGCCAGGCTGACAGTGTTCTTCCAGAACAGCTATATTGGCTTCAGTATGAAAAATTAGCAGCCAAAATTAGGCTGAAAAAAATCTTCCATGTGGACACTGACAGGAGAGAGATTTTATCAGTGTAGATTATGTTTCCCAAAGAGGTTGTGTATCTACAACAGTAGAAAATCTCCTTCTGTTAAATACCGCATCAGTATTGTGAGGACCTGCTGAGACTGCTGTGGGGACAAACACTTTCCTGTAAAAAACAGGACAGATACAGATATAAAAACTGGTGATTTTTGGTGTGCTAAACCAGATTGTCAGTGTTTACCACAGACTGAAAGCTGCCATTCTAGATGAATACAGGGTTTTTCTTGTCTTCCTTTGTTTAAAAATAATACTTGTCGGAAACGCTCAAAAATTAAGAAATGTCGATGCTAGGTCAGGCATTTCTAGCCATTATTTAACAAACTGTTAGATATGCACAAGAACCCTCTGATTGTTTCTCCTAGAGTAACATATTTCTCCTAGAGTAAAAATTAACAGAGAAAATAAAAAAGTTAGTGGTGCAAAAAACTATACAGCAATAGGTCTGGAAAGGAACTGAAAAATTATCTATCCCATTTCTCTGCAGGGAAGCAGTAACAGAATATAGCTATGGGTAACTTGGAAACGAGATCTTTGATTTCTAGTGATGGACATGGGTAAGGAGACATGTCACTGCTGTCACGGTCATTCCATCTGAGATGACTGTGTTTGTGTGCTGGGACTGAAAAGGAACTTCACAGGCTGCTTGTAAAAGTTCAACACTTGGGGAAAAAAAAGCCTGAAAGTTGATGACAACTCCTCAGACCAAGTGTATGTCAACTATTTGCACTTCACATCTCAGACTTAACAAGATAAAATTGTTACAGGAGCTAAAATATCTTGTCAAAACACCTTGATCTCTCCTTTTACACCTAAATCTCAGTATTGTCTTTATTATTCATGGCCAAGTACAGACCTCAGTTACAACTGTGAATCTCATTCAGTGGGTTAATATAAACAAAATCCAGGGCAGAATTTTGCACAGCTTAAGATGTATATTGCTAAAAGTTCTCATCTTCATTTTCCCAGTTGTTCCAGAGGGTAAGGTGTTTCTGGAACAATTTAGTGCAAATGTCATTACATACCGTATTTTAAGCTTGCTGCCAGCTTTTCCTTAGTCTAGCAATGGCACAAACATGCCATCACAAATCACAAAATCAAAGGCACCGAGTATGAATTCAAGACCCCAAGTGAGCTCAGTGAGAGTTTTCAGTGCCAAGAAGGGACAAGTTTGGGTGCAGAATATTTGACTATAGTTGCCTATGTCTCCATGAGTTGCCTGGGAACAAAAAGCAAATGACAGCCATTTTGGGCCATGGAAGGAAAAACTCTCTAGGGCATTTTCAGACTCTGAAAACCTCTTTGCTGCAATGAATGAGGTTGTGCTGCTGGCCGAGGAGCTGTTGACCCTTGTGTGTCCTCTGTTACCGGTGCTATCTTGGAATGCAGGGAGACTCCAAAATAAGAGTGTAGTGTTTCTCGGTGGCCAAGAGAACAAAACTTTCAGCTTCAGGAATGTGAAGTGCGGTTGCAGAAAGCCATCAAGTAGCGATAGTAACAAAAACACCAATGGCATCTGTTATGGATTGTAGCAAAGAAGATCCAGCTAAAACACACAGGATCATTCTTTCAGTCAAGACAACTAAGACACAACTGCACATGCTTCTGAAAGCTAAATGAAAAAGCAGTGCTAGTGTTATATAGGGAGTTACAACAGGGCATCTGCAAACATACCCTTGTTCTAGTCTACATAATGTCTGTGTGGTGATTCAAATCTAAAGCACAGCCTCTGCACCCCTAAATTCGCCTGCCAGATCCCTCAAAGGAGCAAAATCTGGAGGCATCAACTTTTAGTTTTCATAAGAGCTAGTAGCCAATGCATGATAATGCCTTTGAGCGTTCAACCCCCGACCCCCCCTCCTTCTCTTGCCTTTCCGCATACATTCTGCGTTCAAAAGGACATACATTCCCTGTTTCAAAAGGACTTCAGTTTTATGCTGTTTGATGGCCAGACTGTCAGCCTTGGTGCCACTGCTGAGATTTGTCAGACAGGTGAAGACAGCCACAAACCCTGGGAGAAAAAGCATCACTGTCACCATGTTCTCGCAGTCCTAGTTCAGCAAGCCACATAAATACAGACATCACCCATATGGGCATCCTATCTGCTTCAGTGGGATGGTTTGTGCACTGGAAGTTGTGAAAGTGCTTATGCTACTTGCTGAATCAGGCCCTAATTCACCTGAATTACATGTCAGCCCAACATTATGGATCAAAAGTGAAAAAAACCTGAAGTCTCCTTATTGACTTTGATGGCCCCAGGACTTCATGCAGTATTCTGCTGCCTTAACCCCTCCCATAAGACTATCATGGCAGAATGGTGGTGTCTTGGAGTGGATAACTATGGTTTCACCCTTTGAATTACCCTCTGCAATATGGGGCTATGGCATGTGAGAGGCTAAAGACCGTGTCACTCCCCAACCTCCTCCTTCCTCTTGTTCCCAGCCCTGACCTCACTGACCTGCTCAGTCCAGCAGAAACTGGGCTCAGGCATTGCCTTATGTCTTAATTCAAGACACTGTTTAACTCACTGCCCCCTTTCCACAGAAAGCAGAACAAAGTGCGTTATGAGGTGGATTAAAGAGAGGAGGGAAGATAAATAAAGAAAAACTACATATTTTCATAAGATTTTTTCAGTACGTTTCTTGAAAAATGTGCTGATTAAGTAATTCACCTCCAGTCTCAGAACAGTGAGGTTTAATGAAGCTGACATTTCTTCCCCTCCAATGTTATGTCAGACTAAAAACCTTTTCAACTTATAATAGATACGTATGGTAATAGATACCTGAATGAAAGATCAAACAGACATTAAGTACTGCAGAAATAGCCAGCTGAAAAGATGAAGTCACCCTCTAATGACATTATTATGACATACAGATTAAAAGAAGAACCAGTAAAAAAGAAGGATGATAATGCTATTGTGTTACTCCACTAAGGTATCTTACCAGTAAAATGAAGTTACTTGCTTTCTGCATCTATCCATTCAACTGACTGATGCTTTCAGAAAAAAAAATGTGCAGGAGAAAAGAACTGTTCTTGAAGAAGAAAAAAGCCCACCAAGCAAACCCTACCTGTATTTGGGGTTGGTAGGTAGTATCAGATGAACACTGCCTTTCAAGCGTTTGATCCTGTGCCTCCAAAAACTACAAACACCATAAACCAAAATTAAAATCTTCGCCAGCAGTCTAGTACACATAGTAGGTTCAAACTGAACCCCCTTGAGGAAAGGATAATTACTACCTTGTTGTAAAGCAGATGCATTTTTGGAAGCAGATGCGTGCAAGGTGACCCTACTTTGGGAAACCACATTTGAAGCAAATATTTATTTGTATAACAAATGGAATACTTTCTACCAGCCCATTATGTGGCTAAGATTAGCTCAGACCTTTATAGTGACACTACATAGATAATAAACTGAAAGCGAATTTCAGCTGGTGCAGTTTCGCTAGTTCTTCAGCTGTCCAACCATGTGTGGGTCGAATGGGTGGAGAGCCATGTCGCAGTCTGCCAGCAGTAAAGCCTCGAGAACAGGGGCCAGAGGGGCAATTCCACAGCACAGGATCAGCAGGATAAACCCACATCGCAAGGGGAACATCTTGGAAGCTTTCCTTGAGTAGACAGGCTTCCCTACTTTTGTGGATGTAGATAAGACCACTCCCTAAGGAAACGAGTGGTCGTGGACACAGCCCACCTCTACTGCAACCTATTTATATCTGCCATACAGACAGAGGACAACATGATTCAGATGTTAATCGGTTTCTGGCAACATTACATAGCCTGCTTGAGTAAAAAGCAATGTAATTCTGCAGATGAGGCAGAAGCACATGGAGCTTCATTGAACCCTCCTACTACAACTGCCTAACTTAGGCATAGTGACTGCTTCTATCCACTGTCTGCACAGGGAGCCAAAATCCAGCAGACCTCAACTGTAGGCGTCTCACTGCTTTATTGAACTAAGTTGCCATAACAGTTATGACAACTAAGCGAGGCACCTATTGTAGGTGGTCTGAACACAACCCACATTGCTGGAGTGCTGTTCTCTGCCTTCATCTACTCCTCCCCAAGCCATGAAACCAAAACACCATCAATTTGCTACAGGCTGCTGAGAAATGAGAATCTATTTCCCCTCTGCTTGCCTCAACATGGACTTTAAATGCAACCCCTTTCTTAGAAGTACCTGCAAAAATGGCACTGCAGGGTTACACATGGACTTTATCAGAAAGACTGCAAGTTGCATGTGCTCACTTTGTGTGTAAATGGTTATTTTTTTCCTCACTGTCCATGCTGTCCAGCCAGTCTGAGGACTATATATGAAGATGGGTTCTCTTAATGTCTGTTGCCATTACAGAGGGGATTCTGCAGACCAAACTACCTCCTCAACTCCAGGTCTTGAGGAATTCAGGGACCCTGTGCAATCCAGCTTCCCTGAAGTAACTGATGCCTTGGGAGGAGCAGAAACTAGCAATATACCCAGTCCTAGGTGCCTAGGTCTTGAAAGGCAAATTCTACACTATGCTGTTTTACAGCTATGTTTGCATGTACCCAGGAGTGCAAGGAGGTGCCATTTTTTGCAACGATTTTTCAAAACAAAGCAACACTGCAGATGTAGAGATAGGCAGCAGTAAGATACGTACTATTAGGTTCACAAAACATTTCTTTCTGTACTGTAGGAGCAGCACATTAATGAAACAGTTACTACTTGGCTGCTTTTTTCCCCTGCTCTAATCTGCTACCAAAGGCTGAACGGGCTGAGTGAACTGGGTCTCTGTAGCTCCTCTGGAGACCAATACCTTCAGGTTCACTTTGAAGAGGTTTGTGTCTGCGATACAGTAGTACTGTTACATGACAGTATTGGTTCTTTTGATGTAGTCCCATTATGCCTACTTGCTGCTCCTGGGCTTTACTTATCTCTCTTTGTATTTGCCTAAATAAAATGCAATCATAAAAAAATCACCATATAGTTGTCATGACTGAAATACTGCTTTTCAAACCCAAAATGAAACTCTGGTTACCTATATACTATTTTATAAAAAGGGGACGGGGATTATTGAATATAAAACAGATTGACATAGAAACCAAGCAGCAAGGCCTAGCTTCACCGGTGCAATTGGCTCTGGGTCTTCTTTGGCCTTCATTTGCTGCCTCCATGGCCTTGGGACACGATATTCTTCAGTTGCAAGTGTCTGAAATCATGTGAGGGCTGTGCTGCAGCCTGTCAGACTGATGTTTTCACGGCATGAAACAGAGGTTGTAGATATACCGCATGGCAATGGTGGAGAGCTGTGCAGTGGTGAACCATACCTGGTGCAGCCCTGTCCCAGGACTAGCTTATGGGTCATCTTTCCCATCATGCCCAAGCAATGCCTAGGGGACTGCTGTTTGGCACGCACACAAACCCTTTCAGGGAACAGGACAACAATTTAAACATGTGGATGATCAGCAGTCCAATGCCTGGGCTCACTCCTTGGGGATACCTGACCTATCTTAGATGTCCAGCTTGATGTGTATTAATTATTCTTTGTTGGTACCTACTTTTCTCCATTGACTATGAGGAGTTTGAAAAGTGACTTGCTTAGATTTAGACTCTCTAAATTTCAGATGGCAAAGTAGAGCAGATGAAGAATGCCCTTTACTGCTTCATTGATACCAAGTAGTTGATGTCAAGTAAGAAACGATAATGCATGTGGAATCTGGCATTACAAATTGTGTCACAGTAGGTGTTGCAGAGGATTACAAAGCAAAGATGTATGACGCTTAGCCTGAAGAGCTTATATGCATATTCCTTGATGCATTTTATGACCATAAATTAGTATACAGTTGTCTGAACGAAATCTTTTTCAAGAAAAGAATTAAATTAAGAATGCCCTTTACTGCTTCATTCATACCAACCAAGTAATGGAAAGCAAGTAAGAAACAAGAATGCATGTGGAATCTGGCATTACAAATTGTGTCACAGTAGGTGTTGCAGAGGATTACAAAGCAAAGATGTATGACGCTTAGCCTGAAGAGCTTATATGCATATTCCTTGATGCATTTTATGACCATAAATTAGTATACAGTTGTCTGAACGAAATCTTTTTCAAGAAAAGAATTAAATTAATATATGAAATTCAACTTATTTCATTTCCCTATAAGAAAGGAATAAAAATGTAAGCAACACATTGATCAGGAAATGCTGATTGTCGCAATTGTCACAAGCCTTTCAGTGGACCAAATTTGTCAACGTAGCAATAAAATTTACATTAACATCAGCAAAGGAGAGCAGGAATCTGATGCAACCACTTTCTGATGCAGCAATCTGTGGGGCCCAACTCCCTCTGGAGCCTTGGCCATTGCATCCTCATTTATATGAGTGTATATTGATTGTACAATGGCACAAAATGGAAAAGTGGTGATTCATACCAGACCTTCATCCATTTGACAAACTGGAGGGCACTAGCAGACTGTGGTCCATAGATCTCTGGCAGAATTTAAATACTTCTGCAGTGTCCAGGGAAGGTTGCTAAGAAAAATGAGACTGTCCTGCAGGCTTACCTTGCACTTTGAAAGCAAATTGAGAGGAGTCTACGCTTTCATTAGGAGACATAATGAAGTTGACAAGTCAAAAAAATCCAAACACCACTGCAGTAGAAGTTGGGGACATCTAAGCCCACATTGCTGGAGGCCTGACGCCCTTGCTCATGACAGCAGTGTAGAAAAGAAGCCTCTCCACAGCAGGCAGACAGGTTATGCCAATTCATCGATGCTCAATTACCCCAAGCCCTAACCCATGTTCAGTACCGCTGGATTTACCAGGTGTTTTTCTAGCCACTGGGGGGCTCACATTTTTTATGTTTTTAACTCAAAAGTAATAGTAGGGGGGGGAAGGGCACAATGAAAAATTTCATCCGTTTTTGAGGATAAAGGCAGAAAGTATTATATTAAAGCATGCTCGCATCTGGACTGACCTGCATAGAGGACTCTGTGATACGCAGTCCTGATTATCATTTAATCCATTTCTGCACCATTTAATTGTGCTGAAATGCCCCAATCACTGAGCATGTGATCAGCAATTAAAGACCAACAGACCTTCAACCACAATAAAAACCACGTTGTCTAAGTTATCGAGATAAATACAGGGCATTTTGTGTAACAGAGGTAATGACATATACAGTATGTACAAATGTACATGGACAGAAGAGAAGGAAGAAGGTGATCAAACATATTAATAATGCAACTCCAACAGAATTTGACCTTATCACTAGATCATGCAGAGGTGGTTAAGGCTGAGTGGGATTTACAGATATTATTTTGGCCACCAGAGGGTTCCCATATTTTTTCATTTGTGCAACTGAAGCAGTGAGAGAGTGAGGAGGGTAGAAAAGACACTTTAAAAAATGTGTGAAAGCAATAAAGATCAAACAAAATGCATCCCCAAAGTAATGCCAATAATCCACCTGCAGGTCCAATTTCATTACTGTAAAATTCAGTGACTGCATTTTGCAGAAGGCAAATAGACATTTTCTGCACTGGTTGCAGCACCCTCATTCTTTTTTGCACCATTGCGCATGAGATCAGGATTTGAGCAGCTGACAATAAATTCTGTGTATGTAGGACACCTATTAAAAGTTTCATGTGATGTTAGAGTGAGTAGGTTAGTACAAAAGAAACCCCACAAAGTAAATAAGATTTCAAACGTTGTGGTATTGTCAGGGCAAAACCCCAGATTCCAAGTCAAGTTCAATCCTGCAAAGCTAGTAATGGCAGTGCTATTTTCCTAACTTGGCTTCAGTCACTACCGTGACTCTCGATTCTCAAATAATAGGTGATTCATCTTAATGTTATTTAGGGAAGGAGTCACAATGGCTTTGATAAGTCAAATGATGGTCAGATATTTTTCTTACAGCTCATTAATTTTCCCAGGAAACAATGGGCCAAATCCTGCTGTTAGTTATGCTACTGAAGTCAGTGTACTGGAGATGCTTTTTAATTTACGCTAGATCTAGATGCCCCTCTGACACGTGTAGGATTGACTCTTGGGTTTGTGTTTTCTGACATGCTTCATCAGACCTCTTGAGGCTCTCCTGAAAATGTCAACCAGAAATATGTTCGTTGCAGCAACCTGATAAAATCTCGGTCCAGAGGTTGTGATCAGGGACAGCCCCCAGTCTAAGCAGGCTCCTTGGAAAATTTATTCAAGGTTTCATGGTTCCACCACAAGACTCAGAGCCCTGGAGAGGGGAAAAAGCTCCTTGTCACCTGAACAGCAGGCCACCAGCAGGAGGAGATTGAATGGGCTGTGCAGCCCAGAGAGAAGCTCTCAGAAGGGACTGACCATTCTGCTCCTTCCTGAGACAACTCAGAAGTCTTCGCTGTTGTGCAGATTTCTCCTTTGTCGGTATACCAGGAACTCCACCAGCTTGTGCAATATGGTCCAAAGGTTCAGCAAAATCAAAATCTCTTTCCTTATTTGAGGTCAGAGCCTGGTGCCTTCAATCACAGCAAAGGGAGACTTACTGCACAGTCCACTGACTTCAAGGAAGCTTCTCATGAAGAAATCTATTTATTCAGCTTGAATAATGGGCACAGGAGTCTGGCTTTTGATAACACAGGCATGGCAGCTTCACAGGTGCTATAGCGTACAGTATTATTCCAAAGTTTCAATTTTTATTTCTAATAAGATGCTGACCTCCTAGACTTTATATGATGCATTATAATTAGAAGACTTATTGAGAAGCCTAATATAATATTATACCCGCTGGGGAGTCAAAAGTGCAAATAGTAAAAATATCAAATCTCAATATTTAATTAATTGAAACAAATTAAATTTCAGCCCATTTCTCATTTCTGTCAGCTACTTAAAGTTGCATATGAACTTTAGAATTTATGCAGATTTCCCCACAGATGTTCTGAGTGGGAATTTCAAACAACTAAGATCTATGTTTATAGCCACACTTTTCAGCTTTTCAAAGACCCTCTCAACCAAGAGCTTCCAGGGCTCTGTGTGGGAGCAATTCATTGAATATGATTGCTCTAGTCAGGTGCCTAAATGGGACTCAAACACTTAAGAAAACCTGGCCTTTCTTCTTGGTGCAGAAGACTTCTGGAACCCTATCTTTTAAAGCTCCCCAATCAGGCTGTTCTCAAAGAGCATCTTTGTCCTTTAACATAGGCAGAATACAGAAGAAGGTACAAAACCCAAATTGTTTCAGCAAGGCAACGAAGAAGAAAGGCAAATAGAAGCAGCTTTCACAAGAGAGGAGGTGACTTCAATTTTTGTGACATTTCTGACCTTTATCCAGCATATGCAAGGCCTTTCTTGTAGACAAATGGAATCATGCAAAAATAACCGAAGAGCTATTGCAGGTGTATTACCAAATCACAACAGTCTACTTGTCCTCATTCCTGGTAATGATATCACTACCGGGACTTGCATTCATTTGGCTCACTGCTGGGTAATGAATTGTTGTTAAAAATATATAAGTAAATGAAAACAGGCAGTCAGTAAATGAATCACCAATGATGGACCTGAAGTTCCTCTGAGAAGTTTATTATTGCTAGACAGTCAGCACGGCTGCAGTTCATCTGTGGAACTGCCATTCTTCAGTTGCATTTGTCCACAGTAAAGAAAATTTACAGTACTCAGTCATATGCTAGGGTCCTTTGATTAACGGTGGATTTACAGTACATGATAGCCCACAGCAGCTTAAGTACCGTACAGTGTGTTACATAAATGCGCATTCAGGATTATTACACATACCAAAATAGACATGTACTTGATAGAGGTTGTTATGGTTTACAATTCCCTTTTCACTTTCCCTCTCTGTGGTAATAACTATACGTGTATTGGTCTTAAACACCTACATGTTTTAAGCACAGGTTAAATTATAAAAGAGATTGCAATATCTTCTTTGTCCGTCATCGTCTAATAAATCAACAGGTCCATTTCTGTGGATTGATGTAATGGCATTTATGAGCATTGGCAAAGTCATATCCACTTAACTGATGCAATTAAGTAGTGCCGTGCTCTTATTATAATAATAATGGATTGACTGATGAGTAATTTATTTCTTTCCAATGTAACTGACAAAAATAGATTATATTCATAGACAACGCAATGTATTTGGATCATAAAACTGCTGCCTTCTCAAATCCACCATTATCTTAGATTTATCCTCACCAGAGAGTGGTGGAAAACACTTTAAACCAAGTACCATGCTTAATGAGGAATCCCAGCCCTGATGCCAGCAGCTTAAGTGTTAAGTCCCATAGAGAAGGTGAATATTTCACTAGCTATTTCTCATAAGAGAAGTGCTGCTAAACACTGTCATAAAGAACCAACTCTTAGAGCTGCCAGCTGAGCTCTCTCATTTGGGGAAGGAGATGGTTATGTTTGGTTTAATTTTATTTGGGTTTCCAGGAAAAATATTTCCTTATTGCCACTTGTTACTCCGTGCATTCTCCCTGACACACCTTTCCTATCAATATTGCCTGGAGACCTGTGCAAGTCAGTGCTTTCATCACCCTCAACGTGACCTTTTGGAGTATCTTGTTATTTCCCATGTTTATGACTGTCATTTACACATGTGAAGATTAAGGGCCAAATTATCTGCTGGCTGGGAATTGGCACGGTTTCGCTGACCGCAGCGGAGCTGCTCCAATTTGCAGGCTGCAGGGGGTCTGGAGATGGGCAAGAACAAACACCCTACCTCCAGACACCCCAGAATTTCTGCACTGCGTCCTGTCTTTGCTCATCGCCCTTATTCTGTTGTCTGTTTTTGGTATAAAATCTCAGAGTTCTTAAGGGCATATTACATCCATTTCCATCATAACTCCCCTTAAATTACTGCAGCGACAACTCTGTCTGCCACTGAGTACAAGCCAAATGTTCTAAATTCTTATTTCACAGTTTCATAGGGTTCAAGGACAAAAGAAACGACCAAATTATCTCATTTGACCTCCTGTATAACACTCAAAGAACAGAAAATATAGCCTGACATTCCTGCATTAGCAGGGAACTGATTGATTGGGATAAGCCCAAATGATCCCTGTAAAATTTCTACTTTCTGGGGAATAACGCAAGGGGAAGGATCCTGCCTTTTGCAATCTGACCTCATGGAAAATACCTGCCTAACCCCAAAATCTGGAAATCAGCATGACCTGAGCCCATGAACAAGACATGCCGGTCAAGACTCAGGCAAGGATGTTTCAACGTGTCACCTGGGAACACTGTGCTGTCCCACCCGGAGGCCTTGCTTTATCTGTGAGGCATATTCTTTATGTTCCAGTATGTGTTTATGTGTTTGTTTGTGTGTGTGCACGCAATTGTTCACCAAAGGGAAATTCTTTCCTTGGTCCCTGAAGCCTGAGGTCCAGTGTTTGTTGTTATCTGAAAACAGTTGCATTCGTCAGAAATAACACTGGGGACAATCCAGAGCTTCTTGTCCTCTGCATGGATTATGAATGGAAAACAGGAGATTTGACAAACTCCAAGGCCAGCAGAGATCACCACAAACAATCCATACTTCTGACCAAGGTGTCTGTGACACCCTGATGAGGAGGGGAACAGCTCTGTTGATGGAGGGAAAGACCTTCACTGCTAAAAAAAGAGACGAGACCTCTATTTCTTCTCATCAAATGGTGGCAAATACCGTGTTTCCCCAACACTGACAGGTTCACTTTCAGTGTTACACCAGGAAGCTAAAGAGATCTTTCAAATGCACAGCATGATCACTAACATAAAAGTAGAAGATGTGGCCAGTATTAGCTAGCCTAAGAGGGAGAGAGAGAGATCTACAGAGGTTTATTTACTGCTGTAAGTGTTAACAAAGTTTGAAATCAAGGTGTTTTATGATTAAAGTCAACAAATAGGCTAGTTTCTGCTCACTGTATCCAAATATCTAATGCAAGGTTAACTTATTGCCCTCACCCTCAAGGCATTATGTATTTAATTTTCAAGGCACAACTGCACGTTACATGATGACCAATAAGATCATCAATGCTGGCTTTTATTTCTGCTCTGAAACCTCTAAAAGAAGAGAAGCATCTGATCTCTGAGAAGGTGTGATCTATGCCTGCACTCATGCACTCATATATTATTTATCTTGATCTACAAGTGATGTCTTATAAAGAGGCCCATGGAGGAAAATAAGAGCCATTTGTGCTACCTTTCATCAGAAATGTTTATATAGAGTCCTCTCTCTCTGACCACAGAGCAGACATCTCATTCCTGAAACTACACCTCCTCACAGGAAGAAAATCTAATCGTTCTCACCACTGTAGAATGTCTGGTTCTCGTGACCTAAACTCACTGCTTTAAATGCTCCTTCCTCCTCACAGATGATGTAGCCAATACCCCTGCCAGACTACTGATCTTGAAGCACGAGCCTCTTAAGTCCCTTCTCTGGACTGATCCACATGAACAGAACACAGGATCTTTGTTATCTAATAGCTATTAAAACTAAAAAACATTTCTTTGATAGAGCCCTTTGGCACAGGAGAAAAACAAAGGTGAAATAACATCGTAGTGTCAAAGGTACAGAGTTAAATGCTGAATCATGAGAAATTCCCACGTAATGAATACCCAGGCATGCCTCTTCTAGGTGCAATACCAAGATGTTGGCCTCTGAAAATTCAGCAGAATGGGTTCACTGTAGTGGTGATCAACATGAAGCTGGAAAATGCTAAGAAAGCCAAGAATAATGACACTGATGGACAAGCATATGATCCAATGAAGAGAAGGTTACAGCTTCTGGCTTATTTATAGCCCAACATTTTTCACTGTGCTGCCTGGAAGTTGCAGAGCTTTTGTGACACTATAGTCACCATACAGTTAAGGTCTGGAATGTGATGTGCTGGTGAGTTAAGAAAAACTTTTTGATTACCCATGCTTTGCACCTGGAATTTAAACCAGGGACTGGGTATGAAATAGTGTTGGATGTGCTTTGGAGATAAGAACTCACTCACCATGCTAATAGGGTTCTTTTTTTTTTTTTTGTTACTTTATTTTTCTTGTGGCATTTATTCCAATTCAATTAAAATAATTGACGTTAATTTTAAAGACATATTTAGCTTATTGAAACTTGAGAGACATAAAGATAATTGGCAATGGGTTTCAGATTTTTCTGAAAGAAGGATGATCAGTCAATTTGCAGTAATGAAGCAGATTCTTACTGTGTGGTCAAAGGGAAGACAAAAATGGTGATGCCTGAGGAAGAAAGGAACAGTTCTATTTTGGTGGAAAAAAGTGAGGATGAGATGGAGAAATGCAGCAGAACCATTTTCATGATTGGTCAATAGTGTCAAAGGAGAATCATGTTCCTAGCCTGGGAAAATGGGCAGCATGAAACATTAATGTTTTTCTCAGCTGGATAGACTGGGTCCAGCAAACTTCATAACCTAGAGCTATAAGAGGAAACTTTGGGGGGAAAAAGGAGAACATTCCTGATTCTCTGTCTATCTCTAAAATTCTGTCCCTGGTCTTTCCACTTTGTCAACATCTCTAAGAAGGCCTCAGGGATCAAAAATCAAGACAGCTGTTGCCAAGAAATGTGTGCAGAAACAGGTCAGGCTTGAAGGATCAGTAGATACTGAGTCTGCCAGAAGACGGGTACTGCTGTGAGATGCTGTGCCTCTGCCTATGGGTCCTGGAAATGAAGGCAAGCCAGACAAGCATGAATAAATTGTAGCACACAGAAGGCGGCAAGGAATTTAGAGGTATTTTGTTCTTCATGTTTGGGGATGAGGGAACTGTGTTGAGATAGGACATGCAGCTTTTGTCTATTATGTGCATAGTTGGAGCATGTTGACATGGGAGATACAGATTAGATCTGCACTGACTTTTGTAGCCATGCCCGAAAGGGCCTCTGTATTTTCCAGGTCAAGTAGTATTTGTTGGTTCTCTCCTGTTCTGTCCAAGATCAGTGTCTTTTGGGGTGAACATGTCACATTCATCAAATAGCATGTACAATGGCACAGTGCTACACAGATTCATGGATCTATGTTCACAGTTTGTTCTTGTTCATACCACTGTCATGACAATATGCTCAAAAGCAGGGATATGGCCCAAGCCCTCTTCTCCTTTTTGCTGTCTGAGCAGTCCTTGCAGTCCTGCGGTTGATTCTGCTGCTGTAACTGGTCACTTTTCCAAGTGTCAGACCACCAAGGTCGTATGGAACAAGCATCCCTGTAAGATGAAGCAAATCTGTCCTGTAGTGGAAATCACAGGTCTATCCTGTGATTAAAGGCACGTGGAAGGTTGCTCTTTACCTCCCTTGGTGCAGATATTGACTGGGGCCAATCCAACCTCCTTGTTCCTCAGTGTTTGCTAGTTCTGGCAAAAAGAGACAAGCACCTACTTTTTGGGCTATCTGGTCCTGAAGAGTAAGGTCCAACAGCAGCAGGCAAAGCTATCCCATGAGGATGCTTGTACTTCACAGTCCTGTGTGAAGAGTTGGTATCTTATTGCCAGCATCCACATGTCACCTCAAGAACACAAGTGCAAGAGAGAAAGGGACATTTAATGAATGCCTTCATGTACTACCAGCCAGAGAGGGACAATATAGCATCATTTAGAAGTATCACTTGCTGGTCTTTGTAAGCCCCAGCCAATCACTAGGTAAGATTTCACTATTAGCAATCTCCATGGACCAAGAACTGACATCCGTGTGCAGCTGGCACTTTCTCCTGCAGGAGACACAGTCATCAACAGTGCTAGGAAACCACCTGGATTCTGGCTGTGCTATATATTCCCTGTACTCATAGAGCCCAGGATAATCAAGGTCCAACTGAGGATTTCAGCCAAGCCCAGGATTTCTCTAGACTGGAGATGAAGTATGGCCTTTGATTCGCTCAAAACAAGATGGTGAAGACTCAGGAAAAGGCTAAACACCGAAGTCCCCGATACCATCTGCATCACTGCAGCTGACTGAGTCTGCCACCGCTTATGGAGTCTGTCCAGCAGAAGTGCTTACAGGAGGACCCAGTCCCACAGACCACTTTTATGCAGCCTGACACTGGCAGTCCTCACTCCCAGTATGCAAGAGAAACCCAGGAAGCCATTTCCACTTACATATAAAGAGAAGTAAGTGCTACGCACACAAAAAAGCTAATGCTTGGGCCCATGCTGTCTCTGCAGTACTCCCCTCCCTTGCTCTCTGAAGAACTCTCTTTCCTTCTCTCCTGACACATACCTCACTCCCTTTTTCTCCCACTTGAATATTCTCCTGCACCATCCCAAAGTCTGTGAGGAACAGTGTACTGTTGTCTAGCGTGCTTTTTAGGAGGCCCCTTTCAACCCTACTATCTTCTCTTTATCATGAAGACACAGTGTATCTGCCAACAATCCCTTTTCATGGCCATTGCCTTTTCAGGGAAGTTTCTCTGTATATCCAGACACTAGATAGCCTGGACCTGGGAACACTTTCTGTAGAAGGCCAAAATCTATTGGGAGGTGAAGGAGAGCACATAGCTTTGATTATAAAATGCTTTTGTTTCACAAGTGAGAACTAAATGGCTTAGCCAGGCCAACAAACCAGAAATTCTAACCAAGGGCATAATATGAATATAGTGAAAAGGAAAAAGAATAGCCCAAAGGCATAGCATCCCACAAGGCTACCTTCAAACTGGGACAAGAAATCAAAGGTCCCACACATCTTTCCCCCTTTCCTCTTCCCTACTGGTGCTGTCATCCGTAAATGATGGTGCAAAATATAAGGTGTTGGAGCATCTGTAGTCAACAGCCTCTGCTGCAAGAGATCCTGGTTCATATTGCCCAGTGGGGCAGCCACTGCGTAGATAGCAGCTAACTGACACAAAGTGTGAGAATAGTGTTCGTGCCCCTGGGAGAGTGTCATCTTTTTCTCAGGGCCTCTCTGCTTCAAGAAATTGAAATGAAAAGTGTCCATGATGTCACACTGCACGAGACACAAGCTCAGTGGAGTGGACATGCCCATCTGCCCAGTAATGCAGACCACACTGAGACAGGGCTAGAGTTATTTTTAGGTCTTTCCAAGTTCCTCTGAAGGACTTGCTGAGCACGCTGCTTGTGTTTGGGTGTGAAGATTGGTGGTAGCTTGGGAGTACCCAAGTCAGAGGTCTCCCAGTCAAAAATGTCTGAGTTTGCCCCTGCCTCTTGCATCCTAAGGTCAAACTTTGCATGTGGATGGCCAATTTAGACCCAAGATGTGAACTAACTTCCCTGCAATGTGGATTGTCAAGGGACCAGCAAGAAAAAGAGGGCACTGCAACATGACACTATGTCTATTGCCATATTGCACTTAGATTCCTAATGTTTTCTACAAGGTTCTTCGCTGACACTGTTTGGGGAAACTGAGCACTTGTAGGTAAGGAAATTCTTGTGTGGACCAGGAACTAGATAAAAGGTAGGAAAACAAGAGTAGGAATGGGTGGTCAGGTTTCAGCATGGTGGGGATTATCAGTGGAGTTTCACAGGGACCTATGCTATTCAAAATGTTCATAAACAAACTGGAAAAGGAGCTGAGCAGCAAGATGACATTTTTTTTGTGACACAAAATTGATCAACAAAAGCAATGGAAAGAAAAGAAAAAAACAAAAGCAAAAGCAAAGATGATTGTGACATGCTGCTGAAGGATTTCATGTTACTTAGTGACCAGCTGATAAAAACTGTCAGATGAAATTTAATGTTGATAAGTGTAGGATAGTACATATGAAGAGAAAGTATCTTAAATATATGAAAAAGGTGGTATGTTCTAAATTAGTTATTACCACTCAAGAAAGGGGGTATCAAGGAAGAGTGTCAAATAAAATTACCAAGCATCAGATTTAAACAAAAAGAAAAAGAATTTTTTTTTCACATGATGCATAATTAAACTGCGGAACTCATTGCCACAGGATGTTGTAGAGGCCAAAAGTATAAATGGGCTCAAAAAGTAATTAGACAAATTCCTGGCTGAAAAATTCATCGAGCGTTACAAAACGCAAAGATGCAGATACAATCTCTGGCTCACGATGCCCCTAAGGCACAGACTGCTGGGAGGGTGTGCCAGAATAAAGTATCACTGTATGGTTGCTCTGCTTTTATACTCTTCCCCTAAATACCTGCTACAGGCCATTGTCAGAGACACAATACTGAGCTGAGGAAGGATTTCTGCAGCCACTGTAATGGGAATAGGTAGTTATGCATAAAGTTAAGGAAACAAAGTAAAAGTGGGAACTGAATCCATGTAGGAGCTGCAGCATTTGTGATTGCTGAAAAAAATGAGTAAGAGAGGATCTGACAGTTATAAAGTGAAAAGAGATTGCTGTAGTACTGAAAAGCAGTGGAAGAGAATATCAGTTTTAGCATATGGGCTGATCAACATAAAGTAAACTGGCATCAGTCTTGTACTGTTGGGTAGAGAGGAGGCTACCTGCTAAGTGGCTTGTAACGCTTATGGAGCCATAAACCATGTTAACAAATAAAGTCCATGCAGAAATGCTTTCTAAGACGTCGTTTAGTAAAAGACATCAAACCAATCTGTGGAGTTATAAATGTCACTGATATATTTCTTGAAGCTTACCTTGCTTTTCACTAGAATCCATGAAAAGCCATTTGTATTTAAATGTCTGTAGAAATGGTGAACTGTTTCATTCAGGAGTTTAATAAATGGTTTGCCCTAGTTTGTCAGAGTTTTCCGTAATTTTACGTGACTGGCCACATAAATTTGCTGGAAATGATCAGATAGCAGGAGATTGGCACAGCAGAGGAATTCCAACAGAAGCACAGAGTTAATGAATCTCCACCCATGTCCAGACACGCGGATGGGGAGAAGTCCAGCCAGCTGCACCCAGCTGGGTTCCTCCGAGCCGAGCACACCAACTGCGCGACAAATTGCCTTTGCATTAGTGATTGCACCTGCAGAGTGGTGGCAGAGACTGATAGGACACTAGCTATATCCAGGCCCCTCTGAGCACGGCTCTAAAGAGTTTTCAGGACATGTCCCAAAGAAAATTATTACAACAACGAAAATCATTCATGTAGTGGATACAGACTGCTATATTATATCTCCTAGTGTTAAAAAGCAAGTTCATTCTGGCAACTCATATCCACCAAGACACTGGAGCAGATCCCACGTAGTTCAGAGGGGCCT
>NW_008824650.1:493762-516355 GCF_000699105.1 Pygoscelis adeliae
TGTGTGGGGACCACGGTGCTGGGTCAAGCGGGTGTCCTGGCCTCCACGCAGCCCTCACCCCATGTGCTGCGACTGAGCAAGGTGCTTCAGCTCTCCATGGGCCGTGGTTTGGCGTGGTGTGGCATTGCACCTTCCTGTTACAATCAATCCAAACTGTAAGCATTTGGGTTTTAAAGCATCTCATTAACTATTTCAGCAGTGAGGTAACTTCTTTTTAAGTTCACAAGTCTATTATTCCCCTTAAGTTACCCATGTAGAAACTCTTCCTAAAATTAACGGATTTGAAGGGAAAAATATGCCCTGAAGTCCCTGTGATTTCTGGTTATCCAGATTGACTGTGCTCTGCGAATCAATGCACTTGAATCTGGTCAAATCTATAGCCAGGCAGGCTGAGAAAATAAATCCAGCAGAGGTTTGAACTTCTTTCATACATCTTAATAGGGATATTATGCTTAAACCCCTTTGTGACCATTTAAGTGATAAGACTATTAAAACCAGTGGCAAAAACAGCCCTCATCATGAAAATGCATTTTAAGTGTCAAGTGGATACAGTGTTAATCTTAACTATCAGCACCTTTGCACAAAAAAACACAAAATTGGGAAAAATGCATTGCTGGTCCCAGCTTACTATCTGGGAACAATTTATGGGTTTTTCCTAGTTAGTTTTGATGAAATGCAAAAGCTTCTACAAGGACAAGAATCTTACGTTTACAGAGAAATGGAATATAACAGATTTTTTTTTTCCTTTTTCCTCCTGCATATTTGGATTTCTCCTGCTCACAGTCTATGACTTTCAGCTACAGGCTATGACTGATCCCTTGACAACTCTAGTCTCTGCGATAAATTGTTCAAAGTCAGACCTGGGGCTGTGTCAGTTCCTAGAATATCTGGGTTTTATATCTTCTCTAGCCTCATTTTAAATTTAAATGATAACAAATGCAATCTGACCCCAGATGGAACAGAACACATTTTTACATCAAATTGGTGTTTTTACTAATATGACTTTGGTAAGCATCTCAAACCCCACAATCATTTATGCTGAACCCCTACATGCTTTCTAAGAGGAAGATGGGCTATGTGCCACTGTGGAAATGATGCACAATGCCAACTAGAGGCTGGCATTGCCTTGCAGGGAAGCAGTGCTACGGTCTTCTGGGCACATCTATTCCCACTTTTGTCCCCAATTCCTCTGTTTCTTTCTGAGTTGGTTTTAGCAAATTATTTGTTTCTTGTGAGTCTTGGCAGGGGGATTTAAATTTAATTTTTTTTTTACGTTTTCTTTTATTTGCAGATGTTATCTATTGCATTTACCTGTGCTTTTGAAAACATACTGTATAATCTGTGCTCTTCCTTGAATTCCACTGTGACAGGATTTGGACCCAAAAGGTGGGTTATTCCCTTTTCCTTCCCCCACACCCCTTTTTTAAAAAAATAAATAAATCTATAAAATACTTTATAACATCCTGGCCCCACACCTCTGTTGTTTGGAAGAGGTGGTCAAGGAAAGCCTGAGGCTGGAGAGGACAAGCCACGCACAGAGAGGAGAACGAACCTGACCACGCAGTTGCATGGCAAAAAGGCTCCTCTGTTGTTGTGGGCAAAGGGAAATGGCTTGTGGCTTGGGCTTTATGGTGACAGAGCTAATGGTCTGAACTGGCAAGGCACTTCTTTCAAATACCGGTTGAATTTGCAAACCTTTTGCTCTGGTATTTAAACCTAGTTCTCACCTGTCAGTAATGCCTTTCCTGTTTTCAACCAAAGGAAAGACTTGTGCCATGAACAAAGGGGAAAGAGACGCCACATATTAGTAGCCAAGATAAGGTACCAGTATTTAAACAACACCAAATGCTCAGTTCAGACAAAGAGGGATATCTCTGATGAGTCCAGTGCAAATACATGCCCTCACATCAACTGTGGTCATCTACAGTACCCATTTTGGTTGGATTTTTTTCCTCTTTGACCCCTCATCACCTCTTTATTCAGCTTCCCCCAAGCAGAGTGTGATGTCTGAGTCAAGCTTTTGAACTCTCTGCATGTAAGTAGGTTTCAAAGTAAGCGAACAAGCTCATACATCCCTTGCCTGTGTAGGTATGTTCACATATTTTTATTTATTAAAAACAAAATAAAAACATACTCTGATTCAATTAAAGATGTATTTCAGAGAGTGGTCTGTGCTGAGAAATGCTTTCACCTGGTATCGTAATTTATAATGTTTAAGAAACAAGTTGGCATTGAAAAGAATCAAATGACAATGCAGACAATAAGATCGAAAAGTCCTTCCTAAATTACCAAACAGTAGAGAATTGGATAAGTTGACTCTGGCTATGTTTCTAATATTTTAGAGTAGTGGTTGCCTGCTATGCTCAAGCCTTTGATCTCATAACTTTGCCATCTGACAATGAAATAATAAGTGTTAAGGACAATACAGCAAGAATAAAAATCAGTGCATTTTCTAGGAAGGCACTGAGATGTGACGTGATCGGAGAAGCAAACTGTATATGAAGGGCAAATTTTGCTCTCAATTGTCTAATGTGTATGCAGAGTTCTGAAGATGGCCCGTTGCAGGAGGATCAGTTCAAAATGTTAATTCAGCAAATAAAGGAAAAAGCAGTTATTCAACATTTTTTTTAATTCCCTGAGCTGATGGGACATTTATTATGCACAGCTCTTGCTGCATCTGTTAATCACATAGTATAGTTAACACTGCCAAAGGAGGACAGAAACTATATAACAAAGCAACTGAAAAACTATCCTCACCCAGAAGACAAAGACTGAAAACCAGAATTTTCATTTTATACATATTTTCTGGATTGAGTGAAACAGAAGCTCAGCAGGTCTGTAAGACATCATCTCAGAGTTTGGGAAGGACCATGAGGCAAAGCTCTGTAAGCCACTAAGCCTGGAGAAGGTTTGGGGGTCCTGAGCCCTCCAGACCCTGGTGAGACAGTCACAGTTGTGCCTGAAGTGACCATGGAGGTTGAAGGTGGATATATACCCATCTCAGCATCCTTTTTGGAAACACTAAGCAGCCACAGCTGAAACAAATGGGAGCTGGCTTGTAGGAGGCCACAGAGACCAACTGGGTAGTTTGCACCCAGGGAGCCCTTTGCAGCAGCCAGTGGAACAGGGACGGTCCCAGCCATGGGGAGGGAAAGCTCCCGTGTGGTCGCACAGACAGCACATGTGGTCCCTGCCTGCATCTGTCCTCGGTGCTTGTGTGTAATTCAGGGGAGAATTTGGATCACAACCTGCATATAGGTCAGAGTTGTGCAGAAAGGCCAGGATCCCCCACTGCCTCTGCCTGGCTGTGCCTCTGTCTCAAAAGCTGTGATGCAGATGTGATTGTGGCTTGGCCAAGAGGGGCTCCTGCTTTTTTCCCCTTCAGCTCTAGGTCAAGTCAGGGATCATCTTACAGGAGAGCCACCCTAGTTCATCTGCTGCTCCTTTCCCGGGGCTGTAAGCCTGCCCGGGTACTCCCCAGTCCACCAGATTTTTGTAGTGAAAAAAGAGACGGGAATCAGCAAGAGAACAGCTGGTAAAACCAACTCTGCTCTCCTGCTTCGCTGGCTGGTGTACTAACTGCAGGCAACTGGCTGAAATAAAAGGATATTACTGGCCCCTTGGCTTGGTCAGTAGAGGAATACATTCTCCTTCTTACTGACCTGCTCAAACACAGTCTTCTGTAGGTAGTACTGTGCGTATTAAGATGAATTAGAGTAGGCTGAAAAGAATTCACACACACATTTTTAGCAGTATTATAGGAAAACAAACTTTCCTTTTTCTCACACCAAATAAACACCAATGACACTCAAAGACCATATTCAACAAAGGCAGAATGAGCTCCAAATACCAAAGTCCTAAGACCCCGGTTTGCCACCCCTATGGGATTTTCCGATGGCGTGTGACTGAAGTTCAGCCTAGAACTTGGCTCTGGACCAAACCCAAGGCCGGCAGAGCCTGAGTTTGTAGTTTTTTAAGAGATCCAATCCTGCCATATGTTTACCAGCGATATCGTAATTGTCTGTGCAGTACTCAGTCTGCTATGGATTTTGCAGCAGCTGTCAATAGCACTCATTCATCACGGGCCCAAGATAATTGAAGCGCTCCATCTGCTGCAGGGCCACTATTATCAACAGTGATACTTGTGTCAGTAACTTACTGAAGAAGGGCCTGAACTTGCTCCTAGTGAAAAATCAATGGGAGGATTCCTGTTGGCAGAAGTGGAGGCAGCCCTAACCCTTTCAGTACTGAAATGCTGAGCGGCTGCCCAGCATCCGACTGCATGGCACCCATCCCCATTCTGCCCCCAGATCGCTGGGAGGATGCAAATGTGGGCAAAGCTCTGCTATGATCACACAGCCTTTGCAAACTAGTCCTGCAAAGCACGCTGGAGAGCAAATCCCCGCTGCGGGAAAGGCCAGGCAAAGTAGAAAAATCAGAAATAGGCTGAAGAAACAGATGATGTCAGCTCACACGGACAAGAGGGGCAGAATTTAAGTTATGCATTCAGTTTAAAGCCCCTGACTGTATAAACAGTCAGGCATGTTTACAGGAAAGTGCTAAAGGAATTAATCTGTTACTCAGCAACACTAATCAAGACTCCTACCCCATGCAGTTCATAAAGTCCTACATCCATGCATACCTTTATATTCATGTTCACAGTCAGCCCCATTCCATCTTCTGTCTGCTGTACAAAGAGAAGGAAAAAAACAAGGCCTGTGCAATAAAGCCGGTTATTGTAATAAAGCATTATTTTTTCTCAGATAAAACAATTATTTTCTATCATTTGCAGTTCTTTTGTCTCCTATTTTTATCTACTCATAAAAAAACCCCAAACCAACACCCTCTTCTTATTCTTGCATTTTCTTCCAAGAAAAGAACAAACTTTTGCAAACCAAGGCAAGTTATGACCTTTTTAACAAAGAGGGGAAAACAGAAGTTGTTGTCCTGCTGTTGCGAGTGCAGATGAGATCAAACTAGAACTTTAAATCAGAACACCCTTGAACTTTCAAGGTCAGGTTCACGTCTAAACTTTACTGCTAAGGCGAGTCAAAGCCTGTGCTCAGATGGATGTGGATAGCTCCCACTGAGTTCAGTCAGCATTCGTTGATTGTAACGGTAATATTTTTGTTGCATTTGTTTACTCCAGTGCAGATTCTCAAGGATCTGACTTCAATTTCTTTCTTTCTTGTTCATACCCTGTATAAGAAAGGCCACTTGCTTGAATACATTTAGGTGCTCTTTATGCACAGAATGATGTAATATTAGGAAAATGAGAACTTCAGTGAGGACAGCTGTCCTTGCAGTGTCACTTGGACGGCGAAAAACAAAGAATGCTGAAGGTTCAAGGAAGATAACGCTGCAAGGTCTCAAAATACAAGGCAAAACCATGATTTCACTTTTCATCAGCGGAGCACAGAAAGTAAGGCACTCTTCTGCTGGGCAGTAATTTAGATGTTTTTTGAAATGTTTTGTTGTTTGGTGCATTCTAGAACTGCAAGGTTTTAAGGGATAAGTAACATTTTTTATTGGAGCAATGGGAATAGCTGGAAAGGGCAGTGCATGTTTGAATTCCCTGCCAGTGAAGGGACTGGATCCCCCAGATTATCTTACAGCACCACAAGATGAAGGAAGGTCATATAAGACCTCTGTATTGAGGTGACTGGGAAAACTGTAAAGGAAGTTTCTCATGTTGTTGGCTTTGCCTTCTGTGGATGTGTCCTTACTTCCTCCAATACACAAGGAGTCAAGGTAGCATTTTTTTTAAGCAAAATGGGCAGGAGGAAAGGAGAGAAGAAAAAGCAACAATGAGGAATAGTTTGATGAGTGGCTGAAGTCAAAATAGAGATGACCCCAAGAAACACAGATGTATTTCTTTGCTAACGAGAATCATTTCATACCAGAAGGAAGAGATGAGGTTTTTTTAATAAACTTTGATTTTTAGAAGAGATGTAAATATTCTGACTAAAAAAGATACCTTTCTTTTCAATATTTAACGAGCCTTTATTTTTGTCTATCTACTTTCAGTACATGAAAACAAGCCTCTAACACAGGAACACACTCTCCAGCTGCAGTGTAACAGATGTGCAAACCATTAGTATCTGCTACCCATTCCAAGTCATTAAATCCGAAACCCTGCAGGAGGAATCAAAGGTACCATCAGGGGACCTGTGGCAGTTATGGTGTTTCTACTTAGCTGATTTCACTGGAAGGGCCAGTGTTTTACCTTGAGGCATAGAGGGGAGTAAGGAACTCAGAGCTGGATTAACTGTGGACAAAATGACTATAAAAATGTACAGCTTGAATCATAAGATTGGTTTCCTGAGCCCTTCACCACGGTGAAGAGGAAATGAATGGTGCCTCACGGACAAGGGAAGGTGTAAATAGGATCCAATGAATTTAAAAACAGAGTGAAAACAGAAAAGACCCTAGGCTGAAATGCTCCAGCGTTTGAGGAAAAGGGCAGTGTCAGGATTTTGATTCGTGAGAGGTCAGCTCCAGTAGTGAAGTGAATAGTTCAGGTTGGACAATCCAACAAGGCAGCAAAGGAAACCAATACAGAAAGTGGTTAGTGTCCAGGCAGGGCCTTCATCCACAGGGTGATGGGTGTGGAGATCCAGGATTTGGGAACCACTTTGTCACTTGCATTCAGTGCTCCTGAAACAACCACCTCATCACAAGCTAACCAGCACTGCAAACGGACAGTCCAAGGACTGAATGGAAAGATGCACCTGCCCATGAAGCCAACGAAAGTGCAGGCTGGGGAGTTGAGGTGTCTTCAGAAATCCTCCTGGCCCCTGCCCGCTGAGAACACTGACAGCCCTGGTGGGTGCTGAAACTGGACCTTGGCAGAACCTGACTTGTCAAACAAGAGCAGAAACCTCATGCATCTTCCAGAAACCTAGGCATCTCAGTGTGCCTCAGGCATCCAAATCCCCTGCCCCATTCAGAAGACGCTGCTCCTCCTGGGACAGAATTTCTCAGCCTTAGAACGCCCCAAATTCACAGCATTTTTGTAGACTGTGTGGCATTCCGGCAGCCAGCTGACTTTCTGATGTTGCACGTGGGTGAGCTTTTGCTCACTCTCTTGCCATCTCTCTGCAAGCAGCGGGAGCCGGAGCAGGGCAAGTGTCACAGGCAATATTCAGAAGCAATTCCGGAAACTTTATTGCTCAGAAGTGGCACTCGGCCAGCAGAGGAGAAAGAGAAGAGCTCATAGTTGTGTGCTTGCACACACTGACAAAACTGCTACTGATGAATCAGAGAGAGAAATCTGGAGAGGTGACCTTGGGAGGTCACAGAAGACTCGTTTTTGCCAACAAATATGAACATTTGCAATCAGACTGTGGCCTGGTGCCAGTCACTGTTTTATGTGCTATCTCATCAAAACATATGAATTTTCAATAGCTGGTTTAGAGGCCTACTTGCTGCAGTATTATATCTCTCCAACTCCTACAGGTTTTGAATTGTACAGATACAAAAGCAGGGTATTGAGGAAAGCTGGCACTTGGATTTGCATTGTTCTCGATGAACATTTTCCTGCATTCTGAAAATCGCCGACTGGTCAAGTGCCGGAAGGTCACTAAGCAACGTGGCAAAACTGATGACAGAAGGGAGGCAAAAATCTCTGGAAAATGAAACTCCTCCATTGTCCGGCTTGGAAGGTCAAAAATTGCCATTTTAAGATTGCTTGTGCAAACGGAGGCTCACCCACCCTAGGTGTCAGCCCTTCAGAGACAACTACTGTAAATATCGCCATCTGTGATGTTCCTGGTGAAGGACTCTGCTGATGTAAAGGTTATTACTCATTTATAAACATATGGCTGTTGTAATCATTCGGTCCTCTATTCATAGTGGGATTTGTGTTTTGATGGAGCTCAATTTCAAAACAAAGATGTTTTTTCACTACTCAGCACTAAGGGGACATTATAAATTTAATTTATATTAATAAAAACAACAGCAACCCACTGTGGCAAATTCTTAAATCAATAGATGTGATTTGACATTAAAAAAAAATCCCATTGAAAGCAGTCAGTCTGAATGAGCACCACCCAGTGCAGTCTGAAATCAAATCTACAGTGACTGTGAAAAAGATTGTGAACAAAAAGACAAAGGATTCTGCTGTTCATCATTTTCCCAATTAAACAAAATAATAAAAGCTGACAGAAAATGTATGCCTTTTTGGCATTATTTCCATTTTGAAAATCTAGAGAGATAAAATACTGAGGTTTACAGTACTTGAGCTGACAGCATCTTTTTAGTGATGCTGCGGTAGCGAAGGCTCTGAAAGTGTGTTTTCAAACTATGGATTTTATTGCCTGTGTGTGTGATGTGTGAATATTTGAGCATGTGCGTTTGTGCATATACATGCCTTTCAAATGAGCCCTTTAGATCTAAGATCCCATTTCCTCCATACAGTCAACAAAGACCGTAAAGCAATTTCTGTAGGAGCAAGAGTTCACGCAGAAGACCTGAAAGCTAAAAATTCCCACCAAACCAGTTCAGACACAAAGCATAGCTTACCTGTTGTCTGTCTGCTTCCAGAAGCAAAGGGACCGGTTCATCTGACTTATTGTAAATGTCTAGCTCAGGCTGAGATGAATTGCTTCCTAAACTCCATTGACTTTGTGGAGAGTTTTTATTAGGCCCTTGATTAAGAGTTTTGATGACAGTAGAGCCTGTGTTTGCATGGCTGTCCCTAATGTTATGCAAACTGAAGGAAAATTATTTTATTCATTGCTGTATTGAGATATCTTGCAGTAAACCACACCCCCATCCACAAATAGGCATGGCTGGATTCCACATACCAGGACATCTCTCGCCACACTTTTCACCAGCAGATCAAATAAAGTAAGAATTACCAATACATGACCCTGTCTCCTGAGAAACTTTTTTCCTGATGGGAGACTCATCTGCCATATTTTAGATAATGTCTAAAAAACCTCGTCACTGATATTGCCTTGGATTACTCTAACATAATACTTTAACACCCAGCCCACATTTCATCATTAATAATATTTATGTAATGCAGCTGCAAGGCTAAGCAGCACATTACGTCATCTCAGCTGAATGAAGAGCAAGTTGCACTTTCTAGATCATAGCACTGTGATGTTTGCACTACATATGGTGAAATTCAATAATGGAAAAAAAGAAAATAATGGAAGCAGCTATGTTGGCTTTGGGATTTTTAAAATTAAGCTTGGGGAATGAAGATGAAAAGCTACTTCAGCATTAGGATTTTTAAAACTTTTTTGTGTTTAAATCAACTTTAAAATAATTTTGGTTTTCGGAATGCTGAGGTAGTTATTTTTATATGCAGTCTTAGGTTAGGACTAATACTTCAGCCCCTGAAATACAGTGAAAATCCATTGGAATCCATTGGAGAATCCTCATGTCCATGAGAAAGCTTCAAACACGGAGATTTGGATTACTTTTTTTATGTGAAAGTGTGCAGATATCCCTGATTTATGGCATCTGAACACCAAACTGCCACGGTCCTTCCTGGAGAGCTGTGGGACAACATCTGCACTACAACAGAACTCCCTGCACTTTCTTGTAGCAGAATTAAACATATCAATGCAGTGAGAAACTTCAGTTTCTAACAGAGTGTGTAAAATTTCCAGGATTTAGAATTTTTTTAATGGTAACAACTAGCATGTTGAAAAACTTGAAAAACTTCACCTGTACGTGTTTATGTTTTTCCTCTAATACACGTCATTTAGTCTTTGAGCAAATAGGGTTTCACCCTTGTTACATGCCTGGCAGAGATATATTAATTATGGCTATTTGAACGGTAAAGAATAGAAGCACAGAGAGGATAAATGACTTGGCAGAGCCAGAAATAGAATCAAGATTTCCTAAAACCCATTCCAGTGCCTCAACCACAAACCCGTTCCTGGGAAAAGACCAGGAAGTTTACCATACTTTTTTTCCCCCAATTTATTCCATTAAATCACTGCAAAAGGTCTGTGGACATTCTTGCTACAGTTTAAATAGTAGCTTAATTCAGTTTATCTTGAACCTGTTCCCAATAGGCTTGAGATAAATCAAAACATCTGTGCAATGCAGGTATAAGTTTTATTTTTAAGCCCACTGTTTAACAGTTGATGATTTCTCATAGCCCTGAGACATGGGTCAGAAGAATTCAGATCTGCTTCCCACACTTTACAAAATTCAGAGATACTCGGATTTAGGGACTTTTGTTCAATTAATAATTACAAGCAGACCATTTGTTGCAGATCTGCTTCTCTGTGAATTTTAACATTAAGCTCTTAGCTACAACTTCTCTCCCCAAAGCCCAGAAAATTGTCTATTGTTTAAAAAAATTGTTTAAACTCATTATTTAAGAGTTTTTACAAAACAGCTCCACAGTTTCATCATTCCAAGGCACCGAGACTGGGGCAAATACCTGCAGTACTTCTTTTACTTTTCTCCCCAAAAATTCCATAATAAACACTAGAAGTGAGTTTGCCGAGTCTGTACTTACAGGCGTAATCTCCTATTGACACATGTATAAATTACAAGGGGAGAAGCCCTATCCAGTCACAGTGTAACGCTCTATCAGTGAGATTTCTGGGATTTTTGAGCAGTGTACTCTGTATATGGCAACTGCTGGCTAGTGTTTGCCTATTCTTCACTTGCTTAAAGCCTCTGGTTTTGTCCTGAGGGTCCACGTAAGGTCAACTTCCCACCCCCCAACAGTGGCATAGAAAACTGCACTGAAGGTGGAAGAAAATGCCTCCCCTTACTGAGCAGCCAGTGTTGATAAAACAGCTCTCTGTTAGAATAGCTTTAAGGGCAAACAGTGAGGAGGTTTGCCCATTCAAACAAAGTTAAGAGTGAGCAAATTCTCTTAAAGATGTACCTATGTCTGAGATCTTTGTTTCGTTTTCAGTTACTTGATAGAAAATAAAGATAAAGCCAAGAGCAGGCTGCATTGAAAAAATCCTCTGTGCTCCTGAAAATGTTTCCTTTGTGTTCAAGAGAGAAACGCAAGAGAAGGCCACTTTAGCCAAACTGGTATTAATATTTTTCAAAAATAAATAACAAACTCTTACAGCTTTTTTTTTTTTTTTGAGCCCTTTTTAACTTTTGCTTTCTCATTATTTTTCTCGTTATTTCTGGAAAAGAACAAGCGTGGGGAATGCACATTTTGCCATGTCTAATTTACTCACTTTTATGTGCTCGGGGCTTACGAGAAAGTGATCAAAGGTGAGGCTGTGTGGTTTGTAAACACAAGACCGGGGTTATATCGTGAAATTTGCATATGATTCTGTCACCCACTTCCGTTTGCTCGTCCTCTCCTGGAGCTTCAGATGGCATCTCCACAAGGACTTCCCTAAAAACATATCCATTAATAAAGTAGGACTGTGGGGTTTTCTTAGGGGTTGTCTGGCTTGGAGATGGGATTTGACTGGTTGGTCCAGTTTCAAATTTAGATGAGGGCCAAACTGGAAATTCAAGATGCCATTAGGAGAGGACCACATATGAGGAAGGACTTGAGCCTGAAACTTGGGGGCAGCCCAGAACCACCTTTGGACGCTCACCAGGATCAAAAAATGACTCAGAGCTCCCTGAAAGAGATGCAAGTCAGGAGCCTGCCCCACATGAAACACACCTCTTCCCGCTTCCAGGGGTGCACCCTTTGAAGTAGATGTCCTGAAAGACATGCATAGGTTGCCAGGGATGTGGACAATGGCTTCACATGCAGCTCCTGTTTAAAGAGGAGGAAAATAAATCTCCTGCGTCTCCTCCAGCCTCAGCTTCAGCTGGTTTTATATTTTCTGCTCCTTGGAGGTGGAGGGCTCTTCTCTGCCCACCCATATTATCTCTTCCATAAGGCCAGTCTCACACCGAAGCTTTATTTTTCTCCTGAGATGGAGCCTACTCTAAGCTAACTTAACAGGCAAGTGGTGCTCAGCAAGAGCCATACTGTAGACTACTCGTCCTGATATCTGTGGGCCAAATCTTGAAATGCATGGAAGCGCTTTTGTAAAAAGGCTTGTGTGAAGGGTTTTGGGGTGACCTCAGGGATGGCAGGACAGCATCCTCCCCCCTGCTGTTCCCCGGCAGCCGCCCAGCCACGGGAAGGGAATGACCTGTGCTGCCTTCACCCAAATGCTGGCAAACCAGGAAAGGGCAAGGTGATAGCCACAGTCTCAGAGACATGCGCTGTGTTGTGTGCCTGGGCTCACTCCAGCCCTGCAGCACCCTGACACGTTTCCATGGACAGGTCCCACATCGTGTGTTGCTCCTCTTGGATCAAGCTCTCTTCAATGAAACCCTTCCACTACTTCTGCTCTGCTGGCCCAGTTCTCCCATGGCAAAAAAGCACACTATTGCCCTCCTGGTATATATTCCTGTTTTAACAGGTTGTTACGGGACATGCCTATTTTTTTTATTCCCTCCTAGGTGGTATTTTCCATGGCAAGGAGCTCAGACCTGTTCAGTGAGAGCAGGACCGCATCAGAAAAGGCAGCACAGACAGAGAACTTCACCTTCTCGAGAGCTATGAGCTCATTCGCAGAGATAGAGCACTTAAAATGAATTAGTGTATTCCAACACAGCAAAAGCTATAAATAGAGTGCTTATAAATAAACCAGTTTTGTCCCTCGCTCAGGCACCAATTCAGCAGTCTCTCCCTCCGTGTCTAACACAGGCGTGTAGTACTTACATCCCACTGATTGCAATGGGATAAGGGACTTGCTTGCAATTAGGCATGTTTTGCTTACTTAAAGCCATAATGCTAAATCTATCCAGGTAGCAACCCTTCCTTCCTGTTAAATGAACAGTGCTCAGGAGCCTAACCCCCCCTGTGAATCCAGATCTTACATTTTAGGACAACTTCAATGTTTTATGAATGAGAGGTAGATATTTCCTCTTTCGAACACTTCTGTTCACCGTTCCTAAGTGACTACTCTTCCTTGCATAAGGGAGCTACTATTTGCATAGGACATCTTTCTTATTCCAACACATAAGCAGCCTCCTTATGTTGTGAAAGAGAAAACATCACAACTGTTACAAATCTTCTGAAACAAGGTTTAATTTGAAAGCAAACGCGTGCAGTTATCACATGTAAGCAACTCTAAACAGCCAGCACTATCATATCAGACACATTTTGATAGACCAAGCCAAAAAACCCCTGAACCTTTCAGAGATATGCATTTCTGGATTGGCAAGAAGAGCTAGAACGTATGGTTCAAACACATCTGCTTGGTCAAACATCCTGAGGACAGTGGTGGCATACTCAAGGAAGCGGTCAAACGTTTGATATTATCACATGCAAACTTGGATACAGGTTCATGCCACCACTTCACACCAGGTATGCGCAGACTGAAAATAGCCACCAGCCATGATTATGCAGAAATATTTAAGATGCCCAAATCGATCTCTCTGATCTTATAAGCAGTTTTTTATATAGCTGACAAGACGACCGCAGTGAGTCAAGCAGGGAGCCTAGTGTAAGTGGACAGGGTTTGGACCACAATTTCTGTTCTAACATACCAGCTCTGCTAGCAGTATCTGATCTTGCAGTTTAAGCCTGGCTTGAAAGCTTATACTGACACACAGAAATACCTTAGGTAATAAATTAGCTTAAATACAGCCTTTCTTTACCTGCAAATTGCAAACATGGTTTTGCCCTTGCCGTGTTTGCTAGCTCAAGAAATGTCATGTGGGTATGTGAGACGCCTCTGAGCGCCTGCCGTCAGGTCACCGGCCTCTCTGGTGAGTCTCACTGCCTCTTTAACCATTTTCTCCTTGGCTGATCTTTACATCAGAGTGCAAAGCTTTTTCCTTGCAGAAGTGGTGTGTGTTCCTGCTTACTACCCTGTGTGCATTTTAGTTTCTTTAAATCTAGCTGCAAGTTCATTTTCTTTGCTTATTTTCACATGCTTTCTGTACGTGCACCAAAAATAGTCATCAGTGCTTTATTTTGTTTTTAAATACAGCAGCTAGTTTCAGATTAAGCTGGCACAAGCAAGTGAAAAATCTACCACATTTACATCAGCTGAGCAGCAGGCCCAGAGGCTAAAGGCAAAGCAATGCCCAATACCAAGATAAGATATTGGGTTTTGAAATGGTCTTTTTACCCAGCCTTAAAAGCTAGCTCTTCTAATTGAACCATAGCACTGGGAAGAATTTTGTTGCTTTAAAGAATTCTGACATAATTAATGCCATATATTAAGCTTAATGGTGGGTCTGACTTTATACTATGAAGTCATGCATTTAAAAAAAATTCACTTCCCCTACTGAGATGCCAGAATCTTCAGGTTGCAGAGCAAGACCTTTGCCAGGGCAGGCGAAGCAAATTCTTTATTATTGATTATTTCAGTCTCTTGAAATGACGGAGTTCCTTGTACTTGTTTGTACACAAGGTAGGAGCGATTGCAGTATCACATGGGCTGCCGAATGACCACTGTTGGACATTTCCACCCTGTCTCTGAAACTTTCTGAGTTTGCCAGCAAACCTCTAAGTACAAAAGTTTCTGTGGAGCCCTCTTGTCTTCTGTAGGATTCGAAGCAGCCATTAAGTTCAACTGTGCAAAATCAAGCCCATTTCTTGCAGGTGATGCTGAAGGTGGTTCCTGTCTCTTGTTAAAACGTGGGGCAGAAAGCGCTTTTGGGTTGTTCACATCTGTGAGTCATTTCAGAGAAATCCAGTCTGCAACAATGGCAGAAAGTATTTCATATGCTTAGAGTCCATGCTGACGGTGTCCCAGGATCTTGTTCTGCACTCGTGTTCTCTTTAAGAACACACAGTCTTCTCATTTCTCCTCAAAAGGGAAATAATGTCTTTGTGTAACTTTGATTTTTTTTTTAAGGAAAATGGTAAGAACATTGAAAATAGTAGAAGATTTTTTTTTTTCTTGGCCAATGCTAAAAAATCTTGTGCTTTAAAATAAATTTATAGTATCTTCCAGCCATGGTGTCTGGAGATGCTAAAAGAATCTGCCAATGTCACCTGGACCTTAAGAACAAACACATTCATCTTGAAAGAAGACAGATTAAAATAAAGGGCCGAACTCTACTCCCACAGAAATTTACCCAGCAGAAACATTTCTAAGGCACCGAACAAACCCTGCAGTGGCTGAGTCCTCAAATATTCTGTATTAAGTATTGTCTCTGGAGAGGTGCTTAAAAATTCATAATACGGTGTATCTATTGATGTATTTAACGGAACTCTGGAGTAAGGAAGTAGAACTCTCCACCACTGTCAAGATAACACTGCCAAATTTTCCTTTGGATCTGTACACCTCCAGATGAAAACCTGAGTTCCCTTGGGGACCAGATATTATAGTTGGAGCTGACAGCTTGGATCTCTATTGTGAGAAATTATTCATGATATTAGCAGTTCTTTCCTCTTAAGGTAAGCATGTGAAATATTACATCTTCACTCAGATTTCCTGCAATAACCTGATACATAACTCAATATTAGGAGACGTTCATCAGCAAGAACAAACGTGTAAGCGTTAGCGCGACAGTATAATATAACAAAACTCAATACCAGGATGTAGCAGTTGAAGTGAACTTGCAAAGAATAGCAACTATATAGACATTACATCAAGTCGGGAGCCTTTTAGGGAAGGCAGCTAGATACATGCACTGTGAAGCTTTCTCACTATATATCAAGTCTTTCCTCTGCATGAGAGGAGTTCAGCTTTACAATAGAGCTGCACTCTCCATTGCACTGTGAAAATATTTGCCCTTTTTTATCTGTTACCCTAGTCTAACACTGTCAATAACCTATTTGTTGAACATATGGGAGTAAGCTGTGTGTTGCTATTGAAATGCTCCATCTGAAAACTCTCATATCAAACATGCAAGAAACAAGAGGGAGGTTAAGCCCTGCTTTGGAACAGGGTAAAGCTTTCCATTGAGCGTAGCTCCTTGGTTCATGGTTTTCTGCTTATGTGACTCCCAGTTCAGAATTATACCGTTCAGGAGTAGTGAGGCACAGGGAGAGGAAACACACAGGGGACATACACTACACATACCTAAATAAAAGCAAATTTAAGCCATAAGGGAGTCTCAGCTTGAATAAAGTGCAAATTAAATCAACTGGCATTATTCTGTATATTTGACCAAAAACTGACCGTGCCTAAAATGCTCTGAATACTGCATTTTTTGTCAGTTCCACATTCTTAAATGTTACATACTTCTTTCCCCTGAGCAAATAAACAGGGGTGCAGTTGACGATTTTATTTCAAAACTTTTGTTTCAGGTTTCACTGTGTAATCGTCTTGCAGAGAGTATGCTCTCTGCTCGCTCAGGCCCAAGTTATGCAGACTTTGAAATACAAAGAGCAGTAAAGACTGAGTGCAAACCCTTCTAACTTCAACATCTGAGTGACTCTATTCTCCTTCTGAAAAGGAGATTGAGGTTTAAAAGCAAATACTGTCCTTTGGTCTCAAATTTTAAGTAATCATAGGCACATATAATGAGCAACTGTAAAATCCTAACAAATGAAGCGTCTTTTCCCACCCAAAGCTGAACAGTTCTACAGTGTTATTTAATTTATACTTTTCCAGATATGCTTGATATGAGAGGTATAGTCCATAGCTCATATCCGCACCAGGTATAGCTTCATACTGCCTCTGTTTTTCTGGAACGCAGCAATCCCTGAAGTACCCAAGCAAGTCTATGGTCTCAAGAGGTCACACATGCAAAAGAGTTTGACCTGAATTAGCCCAAGGCTTCTCAGCACCACCTGTAAAATCAAATATTTCTGAACCAAAGATGAGGGGCAGGATGATGAGGGAGGCTTTTGCATGGGAAATAATGGTAGAGAAGCAGTGGATGTACCAGGGAGGGGAGGAGATCTGGGCTTGTTGATCTGCAATGGTGGAAGGAGTTGGGGCAGTTGTGCCTGCTGCTTCCTGAGAGGGATCTCCCCCTTTCCCAGCAGGAAAGCTGCTATGGCCCAAGCCCCAGTTCCACCAGCAGCAGCAGCAGCCAGGCTAGCTCTCTGGCACCCTGGCATAAGCAAAGTGGGCAGTGGGGCCCTGGCAGGCCTTGGCAGTCCTGACACAGACAAATGGATGCTTTGCTGACCCCAGATGAATTCACAATACTGCTCTGAAGGGAGTAACATTTTTTCTCTCTTTTTCACAAAATTACAAGTGGAAAGATTAAAGAAATTCCTTATGACTTATCTTGTGGCAAGTGGCAAGAATAAAATGTGCACTTCCTGCCTGAAAGCCATGCCTTTACCCATAAGGCCACCCTTGCGTCCCACTGACATAGCTGAAGAATTACATTGAATGAGTCACTAGTAACTATTTTTATTTGAGGCTTAGAGCACATGCTGTTAACTAGAACACAAAAGTTACGCTGGGCTGCTGCAAAGAACAACTTGCAGATACCCAGGGAAGGTCTTACTTGCATTTCCAATCCATCCTCCCACACTATCTTTGTCATAGGGCAACAAGTAGCACAGTGGCATTTTTATGTGTTGTTTTTTTCCCCACCCACTCTGATTTCCGCCTCCAATTTGACCTTTTGTCTGCCACAGATGTCCATTGGAAAGCCAACTGGGTCTCCACATCGCGTAAGACCAGCCCCTACCCATTTTGACAGGCAGAAGTTTAGTGATCTCCAAGACACTTTTCTACGCCTTTTCTACTACAGCCCAAAGATGTAAGGAGGAGAGCTGAAAGGTTTGCATGGCCCATTTTATACAAAAAGATCCCATGGACTCGTGCAACATTATAATCTACAAAGAATGAATCTGGTAAAGTATGTCTCTGTTCTTCATATAACTTATAGTGTAACACAATCTCATTAAGAGGTTTAAACAAGAACACGAGAAGCTTATGTGTGCATACGTATTTGCATGGACAAGACCTTTGGGTGGTGTAAACCTGCATAATATTCTGTAATTCTCGTGCACTGGCAATGCAGCCCTCCCCTGGTGTGGAATTTACTACGGCCTATGCATATTAGGTTAAAAAGTCCAGATTCAAATGGAAAAATAAATAATTGAGCATTATGTTAAAAGCTATAATAAGGCTATGATCGATTATTAAGGTACATTTAATAAATGGTGATTCAGTTGTTAGAGTCCAACAGGTTTCATGTAACCAGAGCTTACAAACATCTATTACATTTCCTTTTGATGTGCTTATAACCATCTATAATAATTATGTATGTAACACACTCATAAATCTACTGACTCTGTATTAAACCTCTCTGAACCCTTCCTAAATGGAATCTTAATACAAAGAGTGAAAAAGGTACTCCATTATGGAAATAGATCCAGAAATCAAGAAAGATTTAACGTTAACAATTTCAAGTGCATGTGAGGGAACTACAGTATTTTGGCAGTTGTGTGCAACTATGTGCACAAAACATATTCTAATCAAAACTGAAAAAAAAAAAATTCAAGAAGCCTATTCTGAAAACAGTGAGTTGTAGAGCAGTAGATCTCTAAATGCTGCCTTATTAATACATATCTCACTGGATATACCTATTAATATATACCTCATATTTGTTCTTTCAAAGACATTTTCTTTTCTAGAATTCTTTTTCCTTCAAAACCAATAATGAGAACATAAATGTAAATGTGTATTTCTAAACGTAAGTCAAGAATTAGGCCAAATCCTGCTTTTCACTGCAGCCATTTTCCTGAAAGTGAAATTTGAGCACTTTGTAGAAAAAGCACAGTACTATTTTGGAGATAAGTTTGCATGACAGTAGCCATACTGCTTTAATAAAATGCAAGTTTTGTCTCTCCCACATGCAAATTTGTTCCCATACACTTCAGTGCCCAGAAGCTCTAACACAATTTGAGTATTTTAAAAAGAAACGAATACATGGATTAATGCAAAAGCGAAGCACTTAAACACTTTTGCATAGGTTTGCATACTGCATTGTCTGCAGAAGCATTCCACAACCTTTCTTAGTCCCTGACTAAGGAAAAGAAGGAAGCATTTTCATTTTTCAGAGAAGCATTTATACTGTGTAACCCTGCCCAAGGATCACCTAAGCTTGATTGTTTAATCATTTCTTTAAAACAATGCAAATGGAAGGCAAAGTTATTTTGATCCACCACCACAGGCTGAAAGGCCTTGGCTGAGATTTCATACCAGACAATAGAAGAAAGACTGCAAAGAGATAACAAGGAAAACATGATTAAATCACAGAAGTGACATAAAATCAATAGAAGCAGGCAAGGATCAATAATTCTTTGCTCTGAGTAACAGTCAGTAGCGCTTGTACTCATTTTCAGATTTTTCCAAGATTATTTCCTATTTGATTTGTGTAGACAGAGACTTTCTTTACAGTATTGCTCTTTTAGCATTTTTATTAAGATTATTCTTTTGTAGGTATTTATTGCCTAATTCATTAGCTACATTGGCTTCACTTGTGCTGGCTTATACAGGAGCCTATGACTAATCACAAAATAGCAACATATAGCAATTATTTAAGAAAAGTTGATGTGAATTTATAGCCATAGTAAAGAGGAATTTTCAGCTTTTTGTACCTGTATAGCAGGTTTCATCTAGTTCTTCATTTAGTGTGTCAGTTCACAGCATTTGTTACTAAAAATCCAGAAAACAGTGACAACTCATTAAATCAAGACGTTCTAAAACAGAACAGCTGAAGCAGAGAGGTTCACTGCCATGGAGTCAGAAGGATCTATTGCAGTTATGCTGGGGCGAAAGAGGAAGAGCACCAGACAAATTGCATTTTGCAAATTGCCCGAGTTGTACAAACACATCACAAATAAACGTTGAAGCCTATTTCTCAAGCTTTCCTAAAAATGCCTGTTACAAAGCAGCCCAAGACCGTACAATACTCCAGCAGAAACAACAGTACAGATGCAGATCCGTAACACCACGGATTCATCCCATTGTGGATCAAGAAGAGAATATATATGGTCCTAGTCCTGGGTTAACAATTAAGACAATGCTAAACCTCAGCCCCTGAGAACTGTTCATGTACCTGGTTGCCACTGGGTCTAAGGGTGTAACTGCTCTGTATGTTATGCCCTGCACTTTGCGGTCACTGCAAAGTCTTAAGGTGGTTGCCCAACATTCACAGACCCCAAGCTGGGGTAGTTCGCCTATTGATGTCAGTTTTCATAACTATCCTCTGTGGAGCTATCCTACTGTATCAGCAGCTATGAGTGTTTAAAAATCACCAGTCAGACTATAGAAAACATAAGTCTGGCTTGCAAACCTCAGGAGGTTAAGAAAAAGTTATTTTTCTTTGCAATCTGATGCTTGTACTGGTAGGTTTCATTCCAGTCTAGTTTCCCTTTGCATCATCAAAGTTTGTTTCTTCCTCATGAAGGAAGGAAAAGACGAAGTTCTTACCTAGATGACCCTCATAGCTGATATTTAAAACACCATCAAACCCCACTGCAGTTGACCTCTGTTTCCATATTTTGATCCCTGTGGGGCCAGGAGTTTGTCCCAAAGACTTGGTAAAAATCGTGACAGTTGGTAACATCAAACTGCTTTATGTCCTAGGAGAATTTTAGCTCTTACATTTAAAACTTGTGAAAAACCCCCTCAGTTCATTTTGATGGCTCTCTCCCATCACAGCAGAGTAACTGAAACGGCTTCACTTCAGTTACAGCAGTATGAAGTGGGAATAACACCATGGCAAAAACAGACCCCCAAAAAGGAGTGTGAGGGGTACAGAGATTTTACATTATATACCTCCAAGTATATCCTACCTGTAGTAATCTACTAACTCTTGGTGTTCTTTCCCTCAGGTGCTTTGATTTTAACTACTTTCAAATACACCTGATAGTTTAACAATAAACTTACTGAAGTTGCAATGTAATGGAGCTCTTCACAATCTGACCTTGATCCTCTGACCAGGTGAAACAGAAGGTCACTCAAAAGAGCCCACTCTGAATTTTCTGGAGGTGGCAGGAATTTAGAAAGAAATATAGTGGAAGGACAAACAGAAAAGAAAAATCCCCACAGCTCTGTAGATGGGTATGAGGCCCAACAACTGTTCACCTTTACATATAAGGAATAGGAAGCCACAGTCCACATATGCTCTGGGTAGCTTCTCCCTAAGGAGAGAACAGCAGCCATGGATCCTACCTGGCTCAGTGACCATCAGAAGGGGAACAAAAGAAAAAATCAGCTGAACTGTTTGATCACCAAAATGCCCTACCCAGGTGGAGAAAACAACTGGAATAAAGCTGAGGTGGTAGGACTGTCAGCTGTGTGCCAGTGTTGCCTATTTTAGGCAATAATGATGTCCTCAAGGAAATTCACAGTTCTGCATGTGCACAAGACTGTGAAAGTCCTTGAACACTCATCGGTAAATGGTCAATATCCAAGTACACACCAGTTGATCTGACTGCCTTAGGCACATGAAGTAGGTACCAGAAGTATAGAAAGCAGCATGCTCAAAAAATTATCCTCATTTCAAAACATTCACACTCAGTAGGATGTGGATCATTATAGACAAGCATACTATTATCAACCCAAGCTAGTGAAAAACATCTTGTTAGATCTTGTAATCATCTCACAACATTTCCTCTCAAGCCCGTGTCCAGTGCTAGATATGGTCCAGACAAAGTGAATAGGAGACACCAACAACTGTCAAATTTTGTTCTTTGGAAGCTCTCCAAAAAAGAACACAAGTTGCCAAGGTACAGAGGAGCTAAGCAGACATTAACTTCACATAACCTTCCCTTTCAAGCCTATTCTTCCAGAGATTAAAAAGGCCTTTGAGGATGGAAAATATAAATTTGCTATAGGGAAGACTTAATGCAACATCTATATTAGAGTCAGGGATGCACCTTTAAAAGCACAATCTCTTGTCTTTCATTTGCTCACACAGTAAATAAAGTGGAAGAAGTATGTATGTATGTATTTTGGGGGTATATACAACTTCGTCTAGTGGTCTTCTAAAAACAGAACGAGAGGAAAAAGACACAGCTCCAGCATATCCACTGCTTAGACAGGACATTAGTATTTGGCAGGGATATACCAAATTACACCAACCTGTATGAAATCCCTATTGCAAGAGAAAATGTAGGAGAATTATGAGATTTAAGCAGTAGACAGCTCATGGAAAAGCTCAGCCTCTCTGTGCCTTTTTAGTCTCTTTCCAGATCAGAAATGTCCGTGTGCCCTAGCAACAGCATTTCACAAACTGCTGTAACTGCCAGGGCTAAAACTTTAGCCCTGTAGACGGCAAGGCTAGAATAATGCTTGGCAAACAATATGGGACTGGATAGTGACTGTACTCTTATCGAGACTTACAGGGTACACCAGCAAAATGTTATGCAAAATTCAAATTCAGCCTGCCTAACTACCCCTCTCACCTCTAGCCCCCGCCATGGGTGGCAAAAGTCTTTGGTGGCCAACACAGCCGTACCCATGAGACACAAGAGAGAAGGAAAAGTGATGGGAACATGATGGGTTTTCTAAAGACTCAGAAAATTCTAAAATAATTCATTTGTGAAGTATGTAACAAACATACAATTATATGATGAGCTGTATAGCAACTTCTTTTCACTGTCAGTGAAATAATTCTTGAACAGTATAGATTCATACACCCTCATATAAGCCATAGTGGTATGATGATGTAACGCATACATATACCTATATGCACATATGC
>NW_008824650.1:516706-532501 GCF_000699105.1 Pygoscelis adeliae
ATTCCTGGACTGTCTGCACCTGCTTGCACTGCTTACACCTTGCAAACTCAACCCAAAATTGTTTTTATCTTGGCCAATGTAATCACATAACAACATACTCAGAAGCATTTTGGAAGTAATATTTTTCATGTGTAGACAGTAACATCTCAGGCTAATGCCATACTGGGAAATACTATTAACTAATAGAAATGGAAATACAATATTTGGGGAAACTAGCTTGGAGAACCCCAAAATGGAAGGAGACTCTTTCACTGTGATACCAAATAAAGTTATTTTCCTCTTCATGAGGAAAATCCTACAGGATTTATGTTACTTCTTCAGCAAGGAGCGCTCGGGAACACCCCAGGTTGTTCTGTTGGTCCACAGTTCTTCTGACAAAACATGAGAAGAAGTTCTCTTTCTGTGGGCTGAGCACACACTGGGCGTATAAATAATGAAAAAAGGAAACTGTAGCTGTTCAAGAGTGGTAGGGTAGCATGTTTCTAAAATACTCCTCCTGGAAAATCCACAGAAAATATGGATTTCTAGAAGTTGCCTTTACCTTGTAGTATGAAAAGAGAAAAATAAAACCAACTATTCATTGATTTTTTTTTCAAAATACCACATTTTAGTCCTTTATATCTTGCTGTGTTAAACAGACACTGCCTTCAAGCTGAAAGTTTTCATTTAACTAGTTTTTAATTGCAATCAGAAGTTTATAGTCCAACTATATATAACCCCATAAATCATCATTAAAATGCCTCCAGTCATGAAACAATGACCAGAACAATAATCACTGTGTGTATATCAAAAGTGAGAGATTTACACTCCAACTGAGACAATAGCACAACAAAGCAAATGTTTGCAGTCTTCAAGAATATCAATGTCATTTATAAAGTATGAGTAATAAAATCAATAGTGTTGATATTAATCAGTATCTGGGTGGACCTTGTTCTTGGACTTAAGACAGGCTTTCCGATAAGATAGTTAGCTATTTGTATTCCTTTTTAGTAAATAAAAATATATTTCCTTGAAGATATAACTTTCCAGCTATAATAGCGTGCCAGTATGCAGATGATTTATAAACATATTATAAAACACAGCAATGCAACAGCTGTGGAAATAAAATAACCAGCCTTCCACCTCTCTCTTACATTAGGTCAAACCTCGTATTTGACTGTAATGACAATAAGGAATAAATAAATACCCCGGTACCTGATGAGGGGGGTGAGGCCGGCTATTCTCGAGTATGTGCTTTGCATCGCAATCAATGATGTGTACTGAGGGAGCCGAATGACACATTTAACCACTCACTATTTATAGGGCATGTAGAGGATGTCTGTTCCAGAGACTCTTACCTAAGCTGAACTAGAAAGGCACTTATAAAATTGAATCTGCTGCTCAGAGCTTGGACTCTGCTGTAAATTACAATCTATAGTTCTGCCTGACTGCTGAGCAATGATGAGCTCACCGAGCTGCTCGAATCCTCACTGAGGCCGTGGTTTCAGTTTGCATTTTATGCAACTATCCTTCTATGTCAGACGCACAGAAGAAATAATAATCAGGAGGCAGAGAAGCACGTCACCAGGAAAAAAACATTTTGCAAGAGCAGCTTCTAAAAGGACGTATTACTTTGTCTTTACAACACAGTCCTGGCTCAGCAGTCCTGCTGCAGTCTCATCGTAATGTTGGTAAAATTAATCCAAACTTGTACCAGTGTTATGAAAAAAAGAGAGGAACTGGTCCTTTGCAGGTCAGAATCTTTCTCTCTGTTTTCCCTCTCATTTGTACCTCTTCTATGGGGCTTCCTCACACTGTGGCATTTGCAGGTCATAGTAGCATTCATTGGGTGTAACACTTATTTAAGCTTATCTGCAGAAAAGAACCTGGCAATGATCTACCTGGAGCTCTTTTACTGCTGGAGATGATCCAGGTTTTCCTTTCCTTCCTTACCCTCCCTTCTCATCGCACGAAGCAAATACTAAACCTACCTCGCTGAGCCTGTATTTTGCAGGAAGGGGACTGAAGGTCCAAAGTCAACAGAACATAACTTCTTTCAAAACAATGGAATTATTTGGGCTTTTACATTGAATTACAGAGAGCAGGTTTTGATGCCCCAACCAGCACTGGAAATAAATCAGAATCATTCAACACTACAGTCAGACACGCAGCACACCAGTTAATTCAGCTGGCTAACAAGCTGCAGCAAATAATACAAGTTTGCGTCCAAAAGTAAATTTGCATTTTTGCTGTTAAAATCGATCAGAGAATATTTTATTTAATTCAATTCAGTTAAAAGTCTCACAGTAGTGCTTGCATGCTTCCTACCTTTTGATTAAAGTCACTAAGAATTACCCCCATTGTGCGGAGACTAGCAAAGTAAAACTAAAATATTAAAAACTGCTTTGTCTGCCAAGCACAAATAAGTGTTAAGATGGCAGAGCCTGGAGCCTGCCAGAACCTCATGATTTCAGTACTTGCGTTTGTCCAATAAAAATAATTCTGAACATTTTAGATCTCAACACAGCAACTCGCAGCATAAAAATAGAATGCTTTGGGATATCAATTTTGCAGGCAGACATGCACTTTCAGGGAAACCAGCTAGATCCAGCAGAGCTGGGACTGCTCCTGTAAAAAGTTCATGCTCATCTGAGTTCAGCAATCCAGAACACAGGCTGCTGAAGCAGTGACCTCAGTAGCAAGATTTTTGTCTTGTCTCACCCCACCAAAATGGAAAACACTGTAGATCTGGAGAACTGCTGATTTGAAGTGTAAGTTGACCTGGATGAGTTAGAAAGAAATGAGGCAGGTCAGCCTTTTTTACTGATGTGCCCTCAGAAAAATAAATCTTGATACGGGGCATGTGTATCTCTGTTTACATATGTACACACACATGTGTAATACATCTTATAACTCTAGAGGTACGTTAGTGACCATGTGTCCGAAGTCCTACCGAGACACAAATGTAGTCTTACAGCCAGATAGATTTATTGTTGTCATTGTTGTTGTTGTTTCTCTGAAGACAAATACATGCTTATCTTGTACCACATTTCCTCTGTACACAAGTCAAGTCTTATCCAGGAAAGACAACCAAAAATAGTGCTTAAGATCAAAAGGACAAGAAGTTATAATCCAGCTGTAAAATTAGGTATGACAAATCGAACACTATGTCCGTGAGCTGGCAGAGAAGAGACCTCGGAGGACTCTCCACCACATTTACCTTCTCTTGAATAATTCTGTGGCAGGAACTCCATTATCACGGTGAGACTAACAGGTTTCTTCCTAGCTCCCCCTAGTGAACCCAGTGACTGGCTCCTGTTTCAGCCCGCTGAGATACCCTCAGCCTAAGCCAGGATTTACAACAAATTGATATTTTCCTTTAGTGTAGACACTCCTTGCATGTAGACATGGATTTTGTTTTTTTCCTGAGTCACTGGTGGAAGAAGATGAGGTCTTTGGAAATTAAGGGTGGGATACACTTATCTCATCTCTAACTGTAGCCCATGAGAAGTTAGACATTTACTCTAAACCAGTTGTCTGGGCTACACCTATAGTCAGTGTAGAGACATAAACATCTCCAGAAGGCTATTCATTGCACTCTATCTCTTTTCACTGACAATAGGGGGACCCTAGGCAACCCATTTAGATTAGATAACTAAGTGTCAAGGGGATAAATTTAGGTGAGACCAATCCCTTGTGATCAGACTTCTCAGCCTTGCCAGTATCTTCAATACCGCACCATATCTGCCTCTTTGAAAATTTATATATTTGACTTGACATGTCAAAACCTGGCCCTACTGTTGCTCTTCTTGTTAAAGCATGTTCTTCTTATCAAAGTTTGTTCCTAGTTTCAGTCCAGAATCATGAATGATTTGATTGAACAAAGCAGAAGCAGAGAAGCCTTCTAAGAATGATGAGCCCAGCACCATCACAAAGCAAGTGGTAGGGTGCCCACATCTCTCTCCCACGGAAAATAACTCTTGGAATATAGAACATATGAGTCCATTGCAACTTCAGACAACCTTTGAACCATTGACGTGGAAGCGTAAATCTCCAAGAACTAAGCAAATAGTTGCTGGGATGACTTCATCCTCTCTTCTTCTGTGAAGCATCCATAGGAAAACATTTTCTTGAATATCTTCTCACTTTCACAGATTGGGTTTCTACACGTACCTAACAGACTATTCATAAAAATTTCATTATGAGGATAGAAACAAACTGATTATTAAATGCTGCAATGCAGCAGCACCCAAAGGCACTGACCGAAACTGAGGTGCCATTGAGCGAGGGGGTGTGTAAGTACCTTGGGGCCAGACTCACGTACTTTTGCTCCCATTGGATAGTCCCAAATAGTCTCACAGAAGCCAATGGGATTGCTCAAGGAGTATGTTACTCAATGGGAATAGATGTACCAAGATTTGGTTTACCCTGAGGATCTTGCAAGACTAAAGAATATGGGTGAAATATTTGGTCCCATTAAAGACAGCAGCAAAGAAAACAAAACAAAACAATTAATTTCAAAGAGAAATATTTCACCCAAAGAATAGGCAAAGAGAGGAGGACACATCATCTGCACAGTGCAGTCAGAATGGCAGCAAGCACTGCTTAGCTACCTGTTTTTCATTCCCAAGGAAAAAACCACAGAAACGTATACAAAATTAGTGGAGAAACAGGCAATCAAAATGTCTACAAATGCTATTATTAGTATACCATATATATGCACACTTATATCTCCATTGTACACTTCTCCTTTAGTTTGCTTTCTAATTTGAAAATATGAATTACACTGATTTGTTAGATGGCATCATTCCTCTTTCCTGATGGCATGAACCTTCCCATAGTCAGAAATGGGTTCGATCAAAATATTTTTCCGTTGCAAACCTCCAGTTAGGTGAAAACAGTGCTTGTAAAAAAAAATCACACTCATTTAGTGATGTCACAAGCTCAGAGCAGAGGTTCTGATCAAAATAAAATGTGCATGTATATATAAGAAAGAGAAAGTAAAATTCCTAATAACCTAATGGCTAGGACAAAATGAGGGATTATTTAAAAAAAAAAAAAGTGAGATATTGTCCCTATGATGATGAATTATTTATATAAATGATCAAGTTCTCACAGGGAAGACTGAGAAAATTCACTCCCCAAACAGCTCAGTGGTTAGGACATACACTGGAAATATCGGAAACCCAATCCTTGGTCTCTGCTCTCCAGCAGGCAAAGCAAGGCCTTCTTGCGGTCTTCTGCATCGCAGGTGCAAACGGAGACTGCTGTCAAGTATGCTTTTCTGTCTTTTTTTTGTGAAAAGTCTGCTGGCTCTTGCTTTCATCCTGATGTGGAAAGGGGTTGAAGTTCTCATTATGCTTTATGGTGAGAAAAATTCAGGCCAAGTTCTTCTACTGAGGACTCACATCATTCAGACAATTGAGCTCACCTCTGTTAGGGGACCCAGCAGAAAAGCAAAGTTACTGAATTTTAGGAGGAAATTTTGCCACTTTTAGTATCATTTCTTTAGAAAAACCAGCTCTAAACTCAACTACGTAATGGCAATTTCCTCATTTAAACCTTCAGCAGGGCAGGTAGGAGCAGGGCCCAGGAGTGAGCAATACCCACTCTGGGTCATGGGGTGGGGAAAGGACAGAAGTGCACTATTCCAGGAAATACCTGGAAATGCTGGGGCTCCTTTGAATATGAGCACTGTCTGATTGCACCATCACACCTGCCAAAAACCACCCTGACTCTCAAACAGAATGATGCAATTTTCTGTGCGAGTGCTGCAAAGGTACCCTCTAATCCTGGCCTGGGTTAAGTGCCTTCATGTCAGGATTCTTAAAAGAAGTTTGTGGAATGTTATCATTCTAACTGCCTTCTGTCCCATATAAAATATACCACAGTGGAAGTAGCCAGGTGTGGGGAAAACACAGCTTTCCACAAGGATTTCTATATGAAATACTCTTCCCTGAAAATCAACCAAATATTTGTGGGTGAACATACAGGGGACACACAGCATATGCTAGTCATAGCTGTTCTTATATTTTGAATCTTCATGGTTTTTGCAGCATTCACCCAATGTTCTGCAGGCCACTAAGAAGATAAAGTACGTGACCTCTGTTTGCCAAGCAGCTGGGCACAAGTTGGGAGTGAGTTGCAGATTTTCACTCTGTGTGTGTGTGTGTGTGTGTGTGTGTGTGTGTATGTGTGCACCCGTGCACATGTTACACAGCAAAATCTTCTCAAGTTTGCAAAGTTCAGCTTTACTACAGAAAAAGAATTTCAGTCAATGGTAGTGTAAAAATGATAACAGATTGCAGATTTTGATTCATAACCTGGGAAGTTACTGCAAACATTAATCAGGAACACAGTAGGGGAACACCTAGCGAGTTATAGTTTTATTAAAGATAGTCAACATAACTACAGAGAAATCATGTGTAAGCAAATCGGAATTCTTGACTTTTGGATATAGTGCTGTGCAAAAGCGTAACATCATACATAAGTATTGGTTGAAGGGCAAGCCACTCTTGATAAAGACCTGGCCTATAGATTAAGTCCATGTGAAATCACGTCAGGATAGGAGGGCAAAACTCAAAAGGGTTAGTGTGTGGATGAGAGTTGCTTATATAGGTATGCCAGTGACCTTAAAGAATCAACGAACGAGGTGATTAACTTAGCCAGACTGTACCTGCTTGGAAAGATAGTAATTAAAGAGTGCTCCAGACCTGGGATTAACTTCTTGAATTAAGAACATGAGATGAATGAGTCTGAATGCTATAGAGGATATATGCTGTGTAATAGAAACTAATACTAAGGACAAGAAAGAAGTATTAAATAGAAGAAGTGGAATTTTTTTTGTGTTGGTCTAACTCTTCCTTTTCAATCCTTTTCAATTTCAATGAATTTTAACACTGCCCTCAGTGGCAGCAGCTGTTGGTGCAATGCCATGTTAGACAAAGAAGGACCAGGTTGCTGTAGCAGTTGGTGGCTCCAGAGTGAAGTTTAGAGACTGAATTCTGCAGGAAACTGGACAACACTAAAATGAAAAACAAGAAATAAAAAAAATCCACATAGCTCCAAGACTACAAATCAAAGGAGACAGGTTTGAGACAGAACACATGATCTACAGTAGAGGTTGTAGAGATATAGAGATATATACAGGCTATAGAGGTCTGTCAACCTGAGACACAGACACAGTAGTGACCGCTAAAGCGGATGGTAAAGTCTCAAATCAAAGGGAACATTATCACCTCCTCCACTGTGCAAATCACTTCTGCACTTGAGTTATAGTAACACCCTTTCCCTGTTGTATTTGTTTAAATAACAAGGTAGAGAGTTGTTTGTGATTTCACATTTAAACGTGGCTCAAAAAAATGGGACCATGATTTCATTGATGGTTTGTGGTTGTCATTATAATAGATACAATAGTAATAATAATAAATGTTCATTTAGTTTTAGAAGGATGCAACAAAAAGAGAAGCAATCAAGGGCACTCGGAACAATATTTAGATTCAGGAATTTCATCTGCATCAACATGTTCAGAAAGGATTGTTCACATTCATTATAAAGGAAAGTACACATATGGCACATGAGGGGCCTGATTCTGTGCCTTTTAAACTGGCAAAGTTCTTCTGATATTTTTATTGTAGGGTTTAGGTGATGAGAGAGGGTGTTAAAAAGGTCTAAACGTACTAGGTATGACAGATGCCAAGAGATTGTCTCCATTATTGATAGACCTTTCCTGAAGACAAAAAACTTGACAAGACAAGGCTGAAGATGACTACTGAAGGCACTCTCACCTAGACTTCTTTTTGCAGAGCTGTTGTAAACAGGAGCTATAACTCACAACTCAGACAGGACGGATCCAGATGGGCCCTTTGGCTTCCTTCCATAGTAAAATCTTTAGTTTTCCTAAAGAAAATAGCAACTTCATGCACATGCTGCTTACTTCAGAGCAAAACTTGGTTTACAAACTCAAGTAGTTTAAGGATTAAAAAGTTTAGTCTATCTCTGCAAATGAACTTTATCAAAGTGCAGGTAAAATCGAGCCTTCAGGTAAACAGGAGCATTTGCCAAGTGGAAATCCCAGCTCTTTGTATATTTAGTAATGAGTGAAGATAAGATTTCTTTTTTTGACAGAATGATGGATACAATCATAAAAGGAATCATGCTGCTGTAACAGAGTATACTTGAAGAGTGAATTTGATGGCTACGGCTTTATTCCCAAACATGTCTTACCTTTCTTTTATTTAAAGTACATGAAAGCTAGTTTTTCTGGTATGTGAAAATGTTAAAGTTTGGGGTTTTTTTCTTTACTTCCCCCCACCCCAATATGGACGTGTTACGTTTAGTTGTCATACTCAGATCTACTTCCCAGTTCAATAACCACTGACTCATTTAAGCATTTTTTTTTTTTTTTTTTATAGCTAGAAAGGTACGGTAAGCAAAGAAACACAAGCTCTTGGGAGAACACGAGCTCATAAATTGTTACATGTGGTTCTGCTACTGTGGGTTAAAGGAGGGGGCAGCACCAAGAATGTGGTGAAACCAGCTGGTTTGAACCCTGGTATTTCAGTATAAAAGCCACGTTCAAATCTGCCACAGATTAAAAATTAAATTAGTATATTGGTCTCCGCCTGTTACTTTTTGGATGCTTATCCACATCACAAAACCAATAAAATCTGACATGACTGACAGTCTCTGCTTAGAGAAAGACCTCATAGCTGCTAGCCACTCGTGACTGAAACCTAATGACCCAGCTCTACTGGAAAGCTCATGCAAAGACTGATTCTACTGTACCTCACTTAAAAGATATAGCACCAAGATAATTATCCTTAATTGGTCTTAGCATTCACCTGAAACCTGAAGGTGCTTGAAGCACTCACACAGAGGATGTAGCTAAGCATAAGTTCCAAAGACATGGTGGGCATTCATCATAACGTATGCTTTACTAATTTCTGTGAGATTCTCTTTTCCCTCAAAAATCTTCTGAAGAAAGCCCAGGGCACCTCACTTTGTAACACTAAGCTCACAAATTGCACGAGTAACAGAGGTATCTTCCAGCACACCTCCTTGGATCCTGGATGCATCAAGAGAACCCAGCAGAAAGAAGATGAAAGCATGAAAACAGGTTACCCACAATGCATTCTCAGTGATAGTCTCTTGTTCCATGACTGGCCTCAAAATGAGGTTGTGAAGACGAAATTAAAATTTTAGTTGACGTCAGCAGGCCAAGAGAGTCCAATTTACCTACCTGGGAAAAGATCCCACAGGTCACTGCCACCTGTGCCTTGTTCTCTGTCCACGGAGGGACAGGGGCCTCCTCTGAGCCAAGCCACATCCTTCCACAGCACTTAGATCATGCAACAGACATGTGCAAGGTTGAACTGCTCTGTCTTTAGTCTCTGATCAAAAGTAGATACAGGACCCCAATCCAAAATAAGTTCTACACCTTCATACCAAATGCAGTCCTAACTGAGGTCCTTCTCAGTCTGGTAGTTCACGGTTTACAAATGAAGAAAATGTTGTTATATAGTAGGGAAAAACGCTCCTTTTCACTCTTCAACTGAGAGAGAGCAAGTAAAATTTACCATTCTGAAAGGAAAAACCAGACATGCTATTTCTGATCATATTACTTCTTTAAATGTCCTGAAGTTCAAATCCTGTGCATTTCTCAGCAAGGAAGAACGTAACAGAGTTCTCAGAAAAAATTAAGTTGAAAATGTAGATTTCCGTTCATGAACACATGACAAATCATCCACAAAGGTGTCTGTTGCAAAGGTTGCTACCTGCAGGCCTCTCTTGCTCCAGGAACCATGATGAAGGAGCACAACCCAGTGATGATCAGAGCTGGGAGAACTGGTAGCAGCACCCAAGCACTGGGTAGAAGTTGGCCTCTAGTTGGCACCTAATAGGTGCAAATTTTCCTGTCTAAAATGTAATGGTTTGGGAGATTTCAGTCATTCCAATAAAAAATTGAGAGAAGGATTGAAGATTAAGTTATTAATTTAAATATTTTTTTTTCCCCTCAGAACCGTTTTAAACATTACTTTTACAAAAATGATCAGGGAAAAATTGTTGGGTTTTTATGTCAAGAAAAAGATTTGCAGATTTTGAGCAAAGATGTCTATGGTTTTGCTGCTTAGAAACAGGTCTTTGGAGTTGAGGTCTGCATTTTAGAAAATTTATATATTTGTTCTGGAAAGTTTATCAAATGCAAAAATAAATTAAGTTCATTGGAGAGGAAATATTTGTAATCTCTCATAAAGAGAGAGATTATAATCTCTCATAATCTCAACATTAGGCTCCGATAACCCTCATGGGGGCATTCTGTGAGCTGTGCACATATAGAAAATCTGGTTTAACCGAGTCCTAATCGAACAGGTTTGTACAGAGAAGCGTCCCTAAGTTCAGCAGACATCCTTCCCACAAAGCGCTCTCCTGACAGTGCGGTGGGCGGTGTGAAGAAAACAGGGTTTTGTCTCCATTCTGGAGAGAAACAAGTTTCCTGGTAGCTTTCATCTCCCTTGATCTCAACCCCTAACACTTTTTTTGTTTTGCAGGTTTTCTATAGAAAATCAAGAGTAGGCATAACTTAACACATCTTAAATACTGTAGCATAGATCTGTGACACTATGCATTGTTTTAAGAGGGCCTCTCCAAAGCCATTGTGATATGTTATGGAAATATACAGTACGAATGCTTTGTCAAGAAGAGCTCTGCTTTCCTAGAACCTGTCAACGTGTTGCACTAACATCATCAGAAGTAAATCTTTGAAATGATATAGTATGTGAATATGCCAGGTTAGGATATTACTCTTATAATTATTGACAGTATATGAACTAAACGTGACTTCTATGGAATCATTCCAGTGAAGTCTGCCAATGCAGATCAGGAATAGCGTTCACAATACTTTCTTTTGAAAAATGTGTGAGTATATAATCCTCAACAGGAAGTTACATATTTTCCTTAGGACAAAAGAAATTGCATAAAAGGTCAAAGAGTTTGAGGAGGATATAGAAGAACACTTCGGTTCTCCTCTAAGAAGAGTGCGTGGTCAGCACTTACCTATGAAGTACCTGCTGCTGGGGAATCTGCAAAAGGGCTGAAAGGGGATGTTGCAGTTCTCTCTCCATGAAGCACAACAGAAGATGCACAGAGTTGTACACAGTGCCTCTACCATGCACTTGTTCCAAAATCTGCATGTTTAGTAGTGAAGCCATCTGTCTGTGTAAATAGGTGATCCTGATCTGGCACAAGAGGTAAAGCTAGATAAACTTCTTGGGATCCTTTCTGATTCTATCCCATAACTGTGCTAACCAGGGTTTTTTTAAATAGCAAATTGGAGGGCTCTAATATTTTTTAACTTTAGGAAAAAAACAGGAAAAAAGAAAGAAAAAACCCCTGTCCTTAAATTCAGGGTGTGAGAGTCATTTAATATATTAAAAGTACTATGGTTAGAAGTAGCAACACAGGGCTTTCCAGCATCCCAGCCAGCTGGACATGGCTTTGCAGGTCTCAGACTGCATGGATCCCAACAGAAGTACGTAGGTATAAACAAAGGCAGAATTTAATTACAAGTGCACATTTTATTGCACAACACTCTCTCAAAAATGCCTACATGAAGTAGAAAGTTGACGCTTAGTTTGACCATTTGTTCAAGGCTCTTTGTTAAACAGAATGAGTGCAGTGTAATATGTGTAATACGCTGACAGCTTCTTATGGGCCTGACATTTACTAAGGTAATAAATTAAAGTAATTATGTTAATGTATAATAAATGTATTCAACAGGAAATAAAAAGTGTACAGTGCAAGAACAAAAAAATCTTGTTTTTCTAAGTGGCTGTCATGTACAGAAGACTAAGATCTTAGCAGAGATTTTTTGGAGGCTGGTAATATTTTATAAGCATAGCTTATAATCCTTATTTCTAGTGAAAATATAATTTAATGTAATGAACTTCAAGACATCAGATTAGAAAATGGCAATACAAATTAAAAATATCCATTCTCCATGTGGTGTTTGTGACTTGAAGAAAGAAAGGTGTGGGGTTCTTTTGCTTCTTTCCTCTGTAGAAGACTTGCCATCCGCAGTCTGATTCTTGGTTCACTGAACAACTTGGACATTTTCATACCTAAGTCACATTTTCAAAAGCCACTTACGGATCTGTAGGATTCAAAGAAGTACTGCGGTGCCGGGGCTGAATTAGTTACCACGCTGCAGCTCACCTACCATAACTAGCCAAGCATGCTCTCCTAGCTTACTGCACCTACCAAGCAACATGAGCTTGCTTAGACTGTCCCATAAACCTCCTCTCATACACTCGCCACGAGTGAGGATGTCCCCTCGGACAGTCACCGTGAAGTGACTTGTGAAGCTGTTGCAATTCGACCTTGTGCCAGAGCTTGCAGATGCACAAGTCACTCCTTAAGAAGGCCCTCTGTGCTACCAAATCACCAGGTGATTTAAACCTCCCCCTCCTTGGCTCCAGCCAGGCCCAGTGACTACTGTTGGCTGACCCTCAAAATAGGTATTTACACAACAAGGTGTTTAAAGGGAGAGTTTCCTCCTGGCTCCAGATAATTAATGAAACTTTCTGTCAAAAATTACTAAAGCTCGCACATCGCTTAAAACTGTCTACTCAGCATAGATACTCCAATTATGTAAGTATCCAGTCCTTTTTGAAACGTTCCGAATATTACTGCCTCAGCAGTATCTGGAGATGAGGTTGGCCAGAAAGCTTTAAAATGTATGGATGAGACCTTCAGCCAAGGCAAGTGAGGTATTTCTCACACTGCATCCTGTTAACAGCAGCTGAGGACTTTTATGGTTTCATTTTGCTATGTCAGGTTGGAAAACTTAATAAGCCTCGTTCTGTAAATTGTTCCACTTACTTCAAGGGGTCTTCACGCAGATAAGGTAAAGTACAAACAGTACAAATAAAAGGGTAGGTTCTTTGAAGAAGAGACTTTATTGGATTTGTTTGGGTAGAGCCTGGCAGAATGGTGCTTGATTCTCTCTTGGCTTCTAAGCTTTGCCACAATAAACAGAAGCGAATAAAAATAGCAATATCAAGCTGCACCAGCGTCTGCAGCCTACTTGACTTGCCCTGGGATTCAACTGGATACTAATAGCAAAAAAATACTGATTAAGGCTGAGTAATTTTGCCCCAAATTGAATTCATTTTAACAGCATAGAGGAAGGGGAAATATTATCCTGCTCTTTGCTCAGCATATTTAGATATAATGACATAATATGAACGCATTCCAAAAATTGCCTGTCTTCAGGTAGTGCATTTTGGAGCAATTTCAAAATTCCCTTAGGTTATATCAGCGAAATGTTTTCCTCTGTCTCAAAAATCACTAAGCTCTCAGTGCCCAATTGTCTGTGTCACTTACCTTGTTTACATGGTGGGTTATTTTCTAGCCTACGGTCTGTGCCTTATTTTGTCAGGCTGCCCTTATGCTACTTTGTGACTATTTTGATTTTCAAGCCTCCATGCATAAATTATGATTTATTTTGCTTTCCGAAAGGAAGGCTGAGTGAAGTAATAGAGTGTGGGTTTTTTGGTTTGTTTTTTATTATGAATATTTCAAGAGTGTGTTTTTTTCTTATGAAGAAAACTCTGCACTTCCAGCAAATTTAATTTTTTCTTCTATATAGAAAAATATACACAGAGAAGAGCTGAAATAAAAGAAAAACAGTATCTTTTGTTGAAACCTTAAGAGATGCTAAGTTCTCATAACTCCAGCATTGGAGTGAGAGATACGTCGTACTCCTCAAAAGTGGCCTTCTTCGGTCATTAATGTTATTTTACACACAGCTGGGTACACTGTGCACTACGGTATTGTCAATGCGTTGTTACTCCATGCCCAGAGAGAAGCCATGTGCAGAAAACATGGTTATATGAATAAAATAAGCATCAACATCAACACTGTCTGATTTTGAGCATTAAAGTAGTGAGGCATATTACTCTTCAAAACTTACTTAGCTGTTTTTACGATAGCGAGAGCCAAAAGATGAGGCCATAATTGAACTATTGCCCAAAGGCAATTACTGATTGAAATTGATTAATTCTACAAACAAATTTGACCAATAGATTAGTTGTCACGTTACAGCAGATTTGGGCAATACTGCCGCGGTTGTGAAGGAGACATAACTGTCTAGCATGAATAGTTAATGCAGTTTGTTACCCTGTAGAGTTGCTTGTTGAGTTACCCAAGGAAATCTCACTGGGGAACTGAGCAGGGCATGCTACTTTGATGCTGTAAAACCATTGTGTTACCTCTCTGCTTTTATGTATGAATCTGAGGAATTGTTAACAGCACCAAGAGCAGTTTGCTCTGAGCAACACAAATGTAACGGACTTAACATCAAAGTGATGCAAAATCCACTGAAAACAACAGAAAGGCTCTGACTGAATCCAGAGGACTTTGAATCAAGTCCTACCAGGGTCAAGTCTGCTGTCCTAATGGGTTTTCTAAGGGGATCCTGTGGGAAATTGGAAAAAGGATTCCAATTTCTTGAACCTAGGGATTACTGAGGTTTCAAGCTACTGCTTTTGCAAAATCATTGGTTCAACTTCAGTTTCTTTCCCCTTCCGGCCCGTGACAAAACGGCACAGGAGCACAGAGCTTTGTGGTTGTACAAAGGGCCCTTTGCACCCAAGAACCTGCCCTGCCTCCGGCCCCCGAGGAAAGATGCTTCAGAAAGCCATTTGAGGTAAAAGTGATCGATGCTGCTACTGCATGCCCACAAAAAAGCTGCACTAAAGAGTTGCTTACATCATCACGTGTCAGAGGATGGTGGGGTTTAGATGCAAATCTTTCTGCAGTTGCCAAGTCCTTCCATGCATGGAGACAAAGCTGCTGAAATGGGCATTTTGTTACATTATTTCTGAACAACCCATAGACTGAAGACGATGCTGAGTGTGGCAGCCTGCTTTTAGTCCTGGCTTCATACTGATTTCACAACTGTTATTAGTGACTTGGTTTGTACGGGTTTCTACACAAAATTCAAGGCTTTGGTTTTAGCTTAGAAAACCCCATGTGGCCTGAGATGAGTGTCCAGAAGACTTCCTGAACTGTCATGCAATCCAGCTGCAGATCTGATGGATGAAAGACATCCTTCTGAGGTTTTCTGATGGTAGTATAAGTAACTTCATTAGTTGACTGTGCAGAGGACTGGGCCCTTTTCCGTTCATGAGGACGTATTAGCTGATGGATCATCCCACACACAATTTCCTGAGCTCTCATATCTGCTTCTTCGCTTGGAAAGGACAGGGTTTTGTTAAGCTTTCAGGAACATTTCAGAGCCCTTTTTTCCGCTATCAAGGTGTTTTAGGGGGAAAGGACATAAATGAGCAATGTGATGGATACGGGGAGGTCTTATTTTGGTTGGGCAACAGATGAGGCATATGGGTAATTTATTGCACTATAATTGTGTTATGTGATATCGATGCTGCAGTATTAATGACTGCAAAGTGCCCAGATTGATTCAGATGGCCATTTACTGTCATTATTACAAATCTAAATAAATAAATAAGAGCAATTGAATTGATGTATCTAAGAAGTGTTTCAAAGTCACCCGGTGACATATATGTAGGCGCTTGTGAACAGAGAGCGACTCAGACAATATCGGGGACATTTTTCATTGGGGTCAGAAAGAAATAGAACAATTAAGTCATTTTCAGTCATATACAATATATTAGGAACTGTTTTAACAAGCACATTGCTAAACTGACTGGCATGAACAAAGCATTTTAAAAAGCTGGGGTGTAAATATGCCAGGAAAAAAGAAAGAAAACATGTAAACTGTGCTTTAAAATAGTC
>NW_008824650.1:532547-536003 GCF_000699105.1 Pygoscelis adeliae
ACAATCATGCACATACCTCTCCTGCTACCATGGCCCAGTGAATACAGTGGTTACCATGGCTGGATCTGGCTATGAGGTGGACTTTAGAGGGCAAGCTTTGTTTCTGATCTCTGCCCAAACAGAGAGCCTTGATCCAGTCTGTTGGTTTGTGTACTTTGGGCAAGCCAACCTCACACTGCAAGAGCCGGCAAGTTAAGTTTGAATTTATCTCATGCCTTCAGGTTTCTCTTAGCATCCCCTGTCTGGCTGTCATATCATACAGACCAGGAGATGTATTATCACTCGATATTCCAAAATATGACTCTGCAGTTTTCCCCTAAAATGCAAGAACAGTGCAAGTCAGACAGCTAGCATTACTTGCATTTCGCAATGCTATTTATGTATTCGCCTTTTTTTTTTCTGAACAGAAAACTTAAAATGTAGATCTTGCTAAAAGGTAATTCTTCTATTAACCATTTGTGGAGAGTATTAATATATATCAAACATAGGCTCTTTTTTTTTTTATGTTAAACTCACACACTTGTATTAGCTTCAATAATCCTTGACAGTGAAAGCAATGAGAGCAAGCCTGTTAAAATAACTAACTTCTTCATGCTCAGAGATACATTTGAGAATAGGTGGGACCCCAAGACAGCCGAGTAGAACCTGCTAGTATTGATCTGCATGGGAAAAAAATCTGGTTTTGCTCTTCATACACCCACAACCTCTAATGATCATTGACTCAGTTGCCCAGATAAATTCCTTAGATAAACAACCAAAGCCCAAATTAACATACTAACCATTAATACTCCAGTTAACAATTTTTATAACAACAACAAGAAGAAAGAGATATGATTTCTTTTGAAGGTTTATTCTTAGCAATGTTTATATGATGCAAACATTGGATCTAAGTCACCTGCCGATGACCAGGAAAGCAAGTCAGCATTACAACCGGGACTAAACATTGGATATTCTCATACTCATGGCTGGTGCTTAAGCAGCTACATTTCAATATCTCTTCATTTTATGGGTCATCAGAAACTTGAGAAATATGTGCCTTGGTTACTTCTCGCCTCCGTACACTTGGAGTACACACACATATATACGCACACATCACAACTCAACGTACAGAGGGACAAGAAAATAAATTTCAAGTACTTGGTTACAAAATTGCCTGCTATAAAAAAAATAAAGCTCCAAAACTTGTCCATTTGATTTGTTGCTGCTTTTTTTTAAACTTAACACCTGCTTTCACACTTCCACTCCTGGGGACTGCAGAAAGCTGTGTAAGCTGCCAGGAAGATGCTTGGAGGTTACTCCCAACATGGAGCTCCCCTAGCGGCTGATTCCCTCCCATTTTCCCTGCGTGGATAGAAAAACCCCGGTCGGGATTTTCCCCACTCGTGACCAGAAGGAAGTGGCTGAAAAGGGATGCAGATCACAAACCAGGAAGGAAAAAAAAAGTGATAAACATTCCTACCTGGGGCGTTTGGTATGGGAAAATGTTGGGTTATTCAAGGAGAAGCGAAAAGACCTAAAAGAGAAATCTAAGGGTTTCTCTATAAAATCAGACACGATGTATTGCTCTGCTGAGGATATAAGGAATCCTGTGGGAAACTTTGCTTTAAAGTTTGGGTTAACAGCAAACATGCACACAAAACATAGGTAACAATGTCTTATGAATCATGCTGCCTACATTATTTTTTGCGTGTATGATGGAAGGCTTTATTGACCATATTCAAGCCAATGATTAGCATTAATCCACAAGCAGATAGATATGAAAACTGCAAAATTGATGCATGTAGACACAGTTATTCTGGAAAGCAACCATTTTCTGCCTCTCCATAGCACAGAATATTTTTTTTCCTGTAGCAGAAATGCTTATAGACTATTGCCAGATTAAGGGCATATCAAAGCAGATACCAGGCTTCAGCTGCATCACTCCCTGAATTTTGCTGACAAACCAAAATGGGTGGAAAACTATGAGCTTAATTGTCCTGGTTGGTGCCAAGGTTTTGGGTTTTTTGGAAGGAAATTCCAAGGAATAAGACCTGTTCTGCTTGTCACTGTAAAGGTATAGTTGCCAGCTAGCCTGTAATTCTGATCTGAAATTTCTAGGTTGATTTTCAAGATATATATTTCAATACCACCAGGATCAGCAACGAGGGATGTGTAACAATTCCTTTAAATAAAATAGTTTAACATCTTCACAAAGGAGGGTGGGGTATTTAAAAGAAACAAACAAAGCTTCAGATGAAAAGCCTGTCTGAGTCTCCTTCCATTTACACCAGTTTTACTCTAGCATAATCTCTGGTTTCACTGAAGTTAGTCATGATTTACTTCTCTGTCAATGATCGCTTCGGTCCCAAATTTCTTGGGAAACATCATAGGTGCAAAGAGGCTACGAGAATGAAGCTTTAACACTCTAAAAATGGATAATTTATTTAAAAATCATATATTAAGGATGAGCACAAATGGTGGCTGTTAAGGGTGATAAGTAGTTAAGACCCAGTTAAAAGCTACACAAACATTTGCCTCACCAGTTTTCTGAAGGAAACATCCTGTATTTTGGGATTCGTCAATCAAAATATATCGGCACGAGAAAACTCAGGGAACTTAAAATGGCCAATGAGCAACCTCGCTTGTGCGGTCTGAACCCTTCCCTGGCTTTATGCAGAGCAAAGAGAGGGCAGCAAGTCTACATTTCAAAAAAAAAAAAAAAAGAAGATAAATAATAACTGAGATTCTCGAATAGCTTGGCCTGGGCCTGGGTGCGCCCACTGTCACCCCTCCTCAGCCCGGGCCTCCTGGGGATGGCCCAGGCCAGTGTGGCCCCACAGCCCCATGCATGGCCCAGCAGGGTGAGGGAAGCCTTGGAGCTGCCACGGGGTTTGGCAGAGCCACTGGAAGAGCCCGTGCGTCAGCAGGGAAAGCTGGGCCATGGGTCTGTGGTGGATGCTTGCACAAGAGCAAGAAAATTAGGGCTCCATGGAGTCAGTGGTAGATGCTCCTGGGACTGTGGTGCTTGCTGCACCCGGGAGGACCAGGGGTCCAGATGACCCAAGGGGCTCCCCACCACCCCACCAGGGCTTTGGGGCCTGACAGGGAGCCCAGTGGCAGCTCCATAAGGAACCCAGCTGTGCAGGCAGGGGTGGTGGAGCAAGTGAGTCTGCACTCAGGGGCCTTCCTCGGTACCCTCACCCTGGGCAGCCCTGAAGGGACCCTGGGGGGCGCTCCCCATGGCGGGCAGCAGCGGCTTTGGTTTGTGGTAGCATGGGCAGAGGGGTGCAGAGCATCTCAGTCTCCCCACCAGAAGACAGGGACAGCCCCAGCCTCCCTCCCCAGGGAGCAAAAGAGCGGCCTGCAGGTTTGGGGGACAACAGGACGCAACATTGATTTTTATAATCCACGGCTGAGGGATTAATCCCTCTAAAGAAGGCATCAGTGCCCAGCCAGTGGCTGGTGTTTGTTGTTGGT
>NW_008824650.1:536345-540479 GCF_000699105.1 Pygoscelis adeliae
GGCTCCCCCGGCTCCCCCCGCCCGGCTCCCGGCGGGGCCGCGGCCAGCTCCAGCCTGCGCTGAAACTGAGCAGACCCTCCCCGCACCCCCCAGCTCTGCTTTCTTTCACATCTAATTTGATAGGAGGGTGATTTCAAGCTTCCCACAGTTACAACTTTTCTTGATTTCTCCCTTTGCCCCCCCTCCCTGCGCATTTATTACTTGCATTTAATTAATTCCTTCTTTGCGTTTCCTTTCCTGTTAATCTTTGGGTGACTGCTTTGTACATATGGCAATCTGATAATGAGGGAGTTTATCCTTATTCTCTATACTTCTTCATTGCGATGTCCACCCGTCTAGTGCCTGGGATATCGATCAGCTTTCCTTGGGGAGGGGGACAAGGTAAGAGGGGTGATAAAAGATTTGCAGTATCCCACACCATTAAGAATAGCTTTTATTCCTTGGCACTGTTTAATCAACTGTTATATCAAGTCATGCTGTTTAAGCAACCACATCAAAAGAACATACCCTCTTTTGTATAAATTATATATTCCTTGTATCTGTCTTCTCACATGCACGCAGACGGGGAGATAAAACTTAAGTTTGTTTTTTAATAGCGTGAGGCAGGTATTTAGCTGTTATACAACTTGTTTCTGCAACTAAGTTGCCTGATAAAAACCTAGAAGCCAAGCTGCTGACTTTCTAACTTTGTACCCATTCCCAAGTCAAAACTCCTAAATTTAAAGCTCGGAAAGAGAAATCAACGATTCACTGAAACTCTACAAAGAAACATAAATAGCAGAAGAAAAGCATAGGCTAAAAAAGAGGGAAGAGCACCAGTTAGAGTCGGTGTGAGAGCTTCGGATCGCTTCTTTCGGCTCTTTTCTAAAGTTTACGCAGAAAGGCCACTTTGTCCCTTGTAAAGTCCATGCTGCCCCGCTTGTTACAGTTTACGGATATACAACTTTTTTACCACTTAAAACCTCATTTTAAAGTCCATTTTCACATGGTCTAAGTTGATTACGACTCAGCTCGATGTCACAGACCGGAAAACTCCCGTACAATTGCTCGCCCCAAAGAGCTTCTTTTTAAAAAAAAAAAAACTTAAATAAAGTTGATTTGTTTTTGTTTTTCTGAGAGGGTGGACTTTGACTTACTTCAGCGTGTCGCCCTGGCATTTTTAAGAACTCTTACAAAACTCCTGAAACTTTCTAGATCCTAGGACAAATTGTATTTTCTTAGGAGCAAAAGTAAATGAGCTCTTTACAGGCAGAGAAGTGTTTGTTCATATGGGACTCTGCTTTTCTGTCTAACCTGCTCTATCAGCCCCATCTCTGCAATTTTGCTCGTCTCTCAACACCTTTGTCTGATTAGTAGCTTTTGGAGATCGGGATAAAGACATCACTTGCCACGCTGCATGAGATAACAATTAATTTAACATTAAACTTATCCCCTTTCCATTCACTTTGCTTGGATCGATCTCTGTTAATTGTGTTTGCGGATGCTTTCAACACTATGCTTTTCTTAAAAACTTAATGACACCCCGCAAGGAGGTGTAAGAGTCTAAACCGCTTCTCTTCGACTTCGACCAAAGAAACAAAGAATATAGCCCCAGCGTGCTCAGGAGACCATCTATTTTTCATCAGATGACTTTTCATGCACTTCTGAAGGTACAACATTATTTTAAGTTAGTCCTGCTTTTATTTTTTTTTTTTTTTAAAGTGCCATTTAGGTCCCTCCACGTTGCAGTTGTGCGGTACACAAGTCAGACACGCTAACTTCATATAACTGCCGCCTCGCATCAGACTTACTTGTTTGTGCCTTTAAAGCAGTCATTTATCAGCTAAAAGGCGAGTGTGTTTAAAAACGTATGTCTTTAGGAGGGAGAGCAATCTCCCTTTTCGAGAGGAAGAAACCTGTTACAAAACCATTTAGGTGGGTGCGCTTTTAAATGGCATTATTCCCCCCCGGGCGCTAATATTTCCCCAATACGTTTCTCTTTGGACGGCTCCCCGATAATTCGGCATTTTATTTAACCGCAACTGCCCTTAGAAACTTGACTTGCACTGAGGCAGCCTGCTAATCTTATTTATTATTTTTTTTCTCTTTCACAGAGGCATCTGTTCCTCTTGCTGACAAATGTACCATTCTGCCAAGAAAGTTTTTGAAAAAAAAAAAAAAAACAACCCAGCGTGTAATTGATGTTATCCCAAGAAAGCGCGATCTCCACCCCTCTCAGCTCCAAGCCCTTCAGGTAAAAGGAAAAAAAAAAAATCTTTCAAGAATTTGTTGCCTTTTTGAGGGTTAAAACATCAGAAGACAAGCTTGTCTCGCCTTGGCCAATCAGCTCTCGGCCCTGGCAGCTATAATATAGAACTAAAGGCAGACTCCTCTCACAAGCGTCTTGCTTTGCTACCATTAAAATCAGACCCTTTTTTTGTCTCTCGATTGCTGTCTCCCGACCAAACTCCGATGTGTTCCGTTATCAGCGACCTAAAGCCTGCCATTCCAGCACCTGTCTTGCTAGGGATCGGTGGATAGTATACGATTCAGAAAGCAGACAAGGACATAGGAGGAGAGAGAGCTCTAGAGAGACAGCCAGGGATAGGCACAGAGAGCTTTGAAGTAATTGGATTCAATGGACGAAATGCTGCTGTTGACAAGAATTCTCTTGGTGGGCTTCATCTGCGCTCTTTTAGTCTCCTCTGGGCTGACTTGTGGACCAGGCAGGGGCATTGGAAAAAGGAGACACCCCAAAAAGCTGACCCCTTTAGCCTATAAGCAGTTTATTCCCAATGTGGCAGAGAAGACCCTAGGGGCCAGTGGAAGATATGAAGGGAAGATCACAAGAAACTCCGAGAGATTTAAAGAACTAACCCCAAATTACAACCCTGACATTATTTTTAAGGATGAAGAGAACACGGGAGCTGACAGACTGATGACTCAGGTAGAGCCACAGAGATACCTGTATTTGTGTTTGTTAACCTCTCTGAGCAATCCTAAAGGACGCATCTGTCTTAGTATTTTTGAAAGCCCCATCTTTCCCTCTCCCCCTCCTCCCCCCCCCCCTCCCCCCTCCACCCTTTCCCTCTCCCCCTCCTCCCCCCGCCCCTCCAAACTCGGCTAGTTTCCCCCATTGAATGTAAATACCATCTATCCAGACAAGTTAGCAGGGGCTGGAGCTGGAGCTATCTAGATATTTGGTGGGGGAATCTGTGTGATACTTACAGGCATTACCGTGCCATGGCGTTCCCTGTAACTTGGTTAGAGATTGCTGTTTGCGTTTGTCCCCAAGGATGCACTTTGATCAAACGAATTGCATACAGCTCAGAGGACCCCAAGTGTATAGTGACCGCCAGGCCACTCACTCATTATTACAAACGTAGTCCTCGGTTGCTACGCCTGCTGACTTGATTCTTTTATATATATTTTATTTCATTTCTTTCTTTTTTTCCCCCTTCATTTCATTTTAGCCGTCATTATTATTTTTTTTCCTCGCGAGCATATTCTAAATTTAGTAGGCATGTAGCCGTGCACTCACAAAAGGCAGCTGAAGCCGGATCGACTATTCCTCTCCTGATTCCGTATTATATAGCTCGTATTGCAATACCATCATTTGCAATTGTGCCCATCAGAGCGTAAATATATTGATATTTCTTTAAGGATGCTCGCCACCAATGCTCTGGTACTTCCATAGGGGAGGGACTTGCAACTTATCGGCATTGCATCACCTTCTGTTTTAAAAAATCTGATGGCACAAGGTTTACAACTGGGTAAATATTGGATCTCGGGTGGAATCAGATTGCGGAACCATTTTATGCAAAAAAAAAAAGAGAGAGAGAGAGAGAGAACCTCTCCGAGAGTCACCTCATAATTATTATTCATGCTCAACAGAGAGCTCGGTGAAGTCGATCGCTCTGCCAATCCCGGAGTTTCTGAAACTACATGCAATCTAGACACTGGAAATGGGTTTCCTCCAAATATAGGTCAACAGCGCTTTTTTAATATTAATACATTTAAGCCCCACCTTCAGTGCTACAACAGGACTCGCCTGGAAGGACTAGGCGGGGAGTGGACGCGGGGAAGGGGGGGTGGGGGGTGGAATTTCCCAAACTCTCCCCGTTCCCCGGCCTGATTTTCCGCACGTTTGCCGGG
>NW_008824650.1:543245-543770 GCF_000699105.1 Pygoscelis adeliae
GGTCCCCGCAGGCCCCCGGTGCTGCAGGGCCCTGTTCGGCCCCAGGGAAGGCCGGTGGCTCTGGAGGGGCGATGGAAAACCCTGTAGTGCTTCTCCACGGAGTTGGAAACGTTTCACTCCACACAAAGGGTCTCCCAGCTTGCATAGCATCCCTGCTTCGCTTAACTTCCCTCCTTGGCCCTCCCTTGCTTTTCATCTTCCCACTAAGAGCTATATTATTGTATGGATTTGCTCGGCTTTGTAGGCGAGCGCCGATGTATGTTTGAAGCGGAGTGAATGCTCCCAGCCCATGCTGCTTTGAGGGCTCTAATGAGTGATGGGCGAAGGGAGAGAAAAAAAAAAACAAACCACCCCTCCCTCCAGCACATAAAGGCTGTTAACATGTATTGAGACCCCTTTCAACACAGAATTAAGCTGAAAAGACCCGTAGAGACATTCCGGGGGGGAATCCGTGACTCCGAGATACATGGCGAGTGTTTGTTCTCGGCAGAAACTTCGCTCTCGGGAAAGGGGACAGGGCACTTA
>NW_008824650.1:544076-544490 GCF_000699105.1 Pygoscelis adeliae
CGCGGGTGTGGCTGGGGAGAGAGGGCAGGATGCGGCCCTGGGGGGGATGGATTGTGAAGGGGGGGTATGCTGCAGCAGTGCCCCCCCGCAATGCGCCCTTCCCCATGTGCTCGTATCCCCGCAGCGCTGCAAGGACAAGCTGAACGCCCTGGCGATCTCGGTGATGAACCAGTGGCCCGGGGTGAAGCTGCGGGTGACCGAGGGCTGGGACGAGGACGGCCATCACTCCGAGGAGTCCCTGCACTACGAGGGCCGCGCCGTGGACATCACCACCTCGGACCGGGACCGCAGCAAGTACGGCATGCTGGCCCGCCTGGCCGTCGAGGCCGGCTTCGACTGGGTCTACTACGAGTCCAAGGCGCACATCCACTGCTCCGTCAAAGCAGGTGAGGCGGGCAGCCCGCCCCAGGGCAC
>NW_008824650.1:545180-548261 GCF_000699105.1 Pygoscelis adeliae
CCCGCTGAAAGTGTCAAGAAACACTTGGTTGCAAAAGAAAATAATGGGCTTTCTTTAAATATAGCCGTTTGCTTCGAAACCAGCACCCCCGCGGCAGGGAAACCGGCATGGCCTCGCCATGCCTGTCTGCAAGAGGGGTTCATCCCCCCGCTCCAGCCCAAAGCTCCCCAACGGCTGAGCAGAGGTAGCACCTCTCCCGGCCCGCTCGGGCTTTGTCCCGAGAGCCTGCTACCGCTTTTGTTCAGCTCCCTGGTCCTTTCTAGCCAAAAAGAGACCCTGCAAAGCTATCAGCCGTGCAGTGATACGAAACATCCCTTTCAATAGCGAAGATGGGCTTTACAGCGCAAGGTGTCCGATTGTGGCGCGCGATGACCTTAGCCCAAGCGCACCCCTTAATCCACCCCCACGGGTATTTCATAGGAGAGGAGTAACCCCAAGCTGCTCATTGAGATTCGGCACACACGGACTTGGGGGCAATATTTAGAGGGTGTCAGGCAGGGTCGTGTGACTGTACCACGCGGGCTGCAAGGGAGCAGGCTTGAATTCCACCCGCTCAGCCTGATTTCAAACTGTCCAAACCTCGTTTCATGACAGAGCATCTTATGAGAAGATTAAACCCCATAATGCTAGGCAGGAAGATTCTTTATCTAGATCTCTGTTTGCAAAAAGTATGATCCCGGAGACTGGAATGCAAAGAAGAGTTCCCCCAAGGCCTGAATTATTGTCACCAGGACAGAGGAGGGAGAGGCAGGGGTGGTAAAAGGGACATTGATAATGCGCTACAGCAAGTATTTAGAGCAAGCTTCTACATTTAAAATTCAAATACAGATCTTGAGTGCCTTGGAAAAGTGGCTCTGCTGTGCAAATAGTGCTTGGAAGGTCCTGGGTTTTTTGGAGAGTATGTGTGTGAATTGGCACATAGGGTTTCTGCACCTGAACAAATAGGGAGGGGGAGAAAAGGGGGGGAAGAAGCTGGGAAAAAAATGGAAGTGTCCTCTCTTCCAAGAGTGTCTGCATTTATTACATGAATCAGAATGACAATGCTGATCCTTTATTGGATTTTAATTAGAGAACCCAAACAAGCACTGCTCAAAGAAGCAGATTTTCACACCTCTGCCAATTCACTGGCATGTTTGTAGAGCTGCTACACTACTAGATCTATTCATCAAGTCCCTGAATATGCAAACAAAGCTCTAGCCAGACCTTTACCGCCGGCTTGTAGGAAGGTGTAGTTTGCTAGCGGAGGGCTCCACATAAAGCACATAGCTTGTTTGTTGCCATGTCCTCCCTGAAGAGGCCTTGGAGATCTTGCTGCTTCATTTCTGAAGGAGAAGTGATAAAGTCATTAGCAAATCAATAAACGGACTAATTTTCACCCTTCCTGTCCTTCGTGAGAAAGTCATTAGGAGACATTCCAAGGATTTATTTAAATCATAAGAGCTTCAGTACCAGCCACAGAGGCAAAATATAAAATCTCCCTGCCTTTAGGAGATAAATCACCAGGACGCTGAACTAGCATAGGGAGTAACTAAGAAAAACCAGGGGAAGGCAAGGGAGGGATGAGGAATGTCAACAGCTGTAGCAAAGGCACTTGCTACCGTGACATACCGTGGGCTACTACCCAATAGGTAGAAAATCAGAGCTTTTAGGGACACTGCAGAGTCCCTTGGTTAAGTCAAAGACCAGCCTGGAACAGGGCAGATGTCCTCTCCCACCACCCCGCACATGGCTGAGCTTCCAGAAAGGGATTTGCAAGGAAGACTTAAAGTCTCATTGCTATTACTGCTTTCTTTAAACCTGCGATTGTTCCTCTCAGTAGCACTGGAAAGCAGCAGCAGCTGGCGACAGCATTTAGTATCTAAACTCTGAGTAACTCCAAGAGCTGGAGGAGGTGAAGGCGGGATGTGCTTGGGTCTGGCACAGGCGTGGGGCTGCATGGGGACCACACACCCTGGGACAGGGAACAGCATCCTCCTTCCAGTGGCGTGGGAGAGGCGAGGGAGATGCTTTTTTTTTGGAAAGAGGAGTGAACTGGAGTGCTGGGGATGCCAGGCAGTGGTGTTACGGAGGGTGATGTGTGCCCCAGCAGCCACCATGCCAAGCAGGAGGGCAGCGGGCAGCGTGGGGTGATGCACAGGCCGATGGAGGGGGGCTTGGGCAATCCGGGCTGTTGCTTTCCAGTGGGGCGATGGGCAAATTCATGTGCTCCTTGGGGCAAAGCCTCCTTCTGCTCTCTGCTGTTTGCTTCCCTAGATGGGCTCCTTGAGTAAGAGCTGCGTGGGGACCTCGAGTATTGCGAGCACGGACACTCGCCTAGGGGAGAACCCTTATGCCAGCAAAACCGCCTGGCTTTGAAAGCCTGCGAGTTATCTGGCATCAGGTGTCAGTGCAGGGCAAACAGTAGCCAAGTGGGAAGCTCTTCCAGAAGAGATTTGTTCTGGAACAGCTTTCTCAGCTGAAATGTTTTGGCCCATTTCCTTAATGAGAAAAACCACCCTTGTAACTCCTAACACAGAGGGAGATGCACCGGCTCAAATCTGGCAGGAAGGACACTCTCATTTGACCCGCTGAGTGCAAACGGGGCATGTTCATAGATGAGGATGGAGGAATTTCAGAGGGGAACGAGGTTGCATCCTGCACCCGTGCCTCTCGGGCAGGTTGGGGTGGCTGGGGAAGCAGCATGTCCCCTCGTGTCCCCATGCCCCGGCCTGGTGGGTGCCCCCTCTAACCTCGCTGTTCCTCTCTCCTTGCACAGAAAACTCGGTGGCAGCCAAATCGGGAGGCTGCTTCCCTGGCTCAGCCACGGTGCACCTGGAGCAAGGCGGCACCAAGCTGGTGAAGGACCTGAGCCCTGGGGACAGGGTGCTGGCAGCCGACGCGGAGGGCCGGCTGCTCTACAGCGACTTCCTCACCTTCCTGGACCGGGAGGATGGCTCCCACAAGCTCTTCTACGTCATCGAGACGCGGCAGCCCCGGGCCCGGCTGTTGCTGACGGCCGCCCACCTCCTCTTCGTGGCCCCCCAGCACAACCAGTCTCAGGAGGGGACCCCCAGCAGCCAGGCGCTCTTCGCCCGCCGCGTC